>NC_045720.1:28642609-28943868 GCF_009834535.1 Camelus ferus
TTCTTGAGGCTAAATTTGTTATCATCTCCAACTTCATTTTTCTGTCCAGACAGTCCCCCCACCCCTTTTTTTTAAAAATCACAATATGATTCTGGAAACCGTGTCATTAAATTGCATTATCAAACAGGCTGGGAGCTGCGTGGTGGGGGCTAAAGTCAAATGGGATAGGGACCCTGCTCTCAGGGGTCTCACTGTCTCTCTAGGGTCATGAAACAACTCGTCACAGTAAAAGGCTCCTGAGTTTCACAGGTTCTTGCTCCCATCTGCCTCTGCAAGGTCTCCCTAGGTGTTTCTAGAAGTTTCTCATGGGTATTTCACATGGGCTTGTGCCTAAGTCCAGGCATCGCCCTTAACGCATGATTTCCACGGTTGTTTCCCTCCTCTTCCCTGCTCTGGTCCGTGCCCTGTTGACCGACCCCTGCAGGGCACCAGGGTATGGTGAAGCAGGTCCTGGACCTGGGGTGACATTGCAGAGCACACCTCTCCCCCATCAGCGTCACTCTCCACCAGGGCGCTGTAAACCCAGGCTGGCTGAGCCCCAGTCTTACAGCGCTTTTATCAAACGGCTGTGCAGTGTCTGCTGAGGTTGGCTAGGACCTCCTGTCCATACACACGCGCGTGCGCGCGCACATGCACACGCACACGCACACGCACACACACACACACAGCTCAGACCTGATTCCACAGGTTCTGAACTCCAGCTGAGCCAGGTTATATTCACATGCATCCCCTCTTCTGATAACAAAGGCTCTCTCACTGCCTGACCTTCTCGCCCCCCAGGGTTTGCTCTACCCAGAAGGTTCCTCACTCTCTCTGCAGTATTAGCTACTGGCAGGCTGCCTCGTCCTTTCCCTCCACAAGCGTCGGTGTGTCCCAGGTTTGTCACAAGCACAGCACGCTAGTCCCACCTGTTTCTCCTACACATGTGCTACTCATTCATGCTCCGATGCAGGAAAAAGACAAGAAAGAAATACTCCAAGAGGTTTTGATTTGGGGAGATTTTATTTTCTTTTTTATATTCCAAAATTAAAAAGAAAAGCACTTATCACTTTTAAACTGGTCCCCCCCCCGATAAAAACCTTTTATTGTGGTAGAGGTTTTTGTTAAAATACAAAATTAACAACATAAGCTGTAGCAGCAAAGAGGAAAAAGAGATGAACTCCAGGGTGTCAAGAGGGAGCAGAAAAGATTCCAAAAGGAATAATGTTATAATTGGAGGTTCCTGAGCACATGAATCATAGATACAGCCAAGCATATGCCAGAAGACCAATGCCATAGTAACTGTGACTCTCCACAGTTATTCAAAACAGTGAAATTATTTTCCAGGCTCTACAAAATATATATATATATATATATCACATTGATTATATAAGGGACTGCAAAGAACTTTTAAGTATATGTATCACATGTTAAAAAGCACACACAACATAGGCTGGCTATAGTAAATAGTACACATCTAAATGACAATAGTTTTGTTCACTTTTGACCTTAGAAGTGCACGATGCTTAATCTCATACCTTCCTTTTCTCTGAAGCAAGGCAGGATGTTCAAAATCACTCCTTGGAGCTCCATTCTGGGCTAGTTGAGGATGAGGGGTGGGATTTAGGTATCTGCTTGCTGATGATAATGACACTGTCTCTTTGGCTGAAAATGTTTTTCAATATCCCAGCATCCTCTCCTTCCTGCATGTCTGTGTTTGGAAAGCCACAAGGTGGGGATCAGAGTCAGGGTTAACGTAGGCTCCAGGAAGGCTGCCACAGGCTCTGAAGACAGATCTCCCCATCCTTCCCTCCCCCCACGGACCACCCAGCAGCCATAACTTTAACTGACAGCCCTCAGAACACAGAACTGCTGTGGGCTGGTTCTCTTCATCTGGGATGGTGATGGGAAGTGATGGGAAGTGATGGGTGGGGACTGATTTGCAGGAGCTCACAGAATTAAAGTCTATCTGGGATAGAAAAGATCTCTGCTCTGAGCCTCTGCAGCCTCTAAGAGCCACCACCGCTGACCTGAGAAAGCACACACTCTGTCCCTGGAATTACTAAAGAGATGGTTTAATTTCATGTACTTGTCACAACTCTGTGAAGTAAATAATATCATCCCCAGTCTACGGAGGAGAAAACAGAGGCTCAGTAAGTTTAAGAAACTTACCAGTGTATTAGTTTGCTAAGGCTGCCATAACAAGGCGCCACAAACTGAGTACCTAAAACAACAGAAATGTATTGCTTATGGTCCTGCAGGCTAGAAGAATGAAATCAAAGCATCAGAAGGGTTGGTTCTGGGGCCTGGGAGGAAGAATCTATTCCATGCTTGCCTTTCTCCTAGCTTCTGGTGTTTGCAGGCAACCTTTGACCTTCTTCGGCTTGTAAATACCTCACCCCAATCTCTCCCTTCATCTTTATGTAGCGTTCTCCCTGTGTGCGTTTGTGTCTCCAAATTTTCTCTTTTTTATAAGGACAGCAGTCATTCTGGAGTATGGCCCATTGGAGTGAGATGGAGGGGATAAAGTGAACAGGGAAAGACTCCTGAAAAGGTGACATTTGAGCAAAACCTGAAGCAGGTAAGAGGACTCAGTCATGAAACTATTAGAGGAGGAAACTTTCAGACAGCAGGAACAGTAAGTGCAAAGGCCCTGAGGCAGGCGCTTGCTGTGTGTTTTCAAGGACTAGCAAGCAGGCCAGGGTAACTGGGTCGGAGTGAGTGAAGACTAAGAAGTAAAATCGGAGATCACAGTGGGAGGGAAGATGATGGGCTTGAGGGTGTGGAGGACCTCTTGGGCCAATGGAGGGAGTTTGGCTTTGACTCTGAGTGAGATGGGAGCCACCAGAGGGCTCTGAGCACAGGAGAGACATGATCAGATGGAATGTTTTAAAGGACCTCTCGGGCTGCTGTGTGGAGAGAGGGCAGAAGCAGGAGAACACCTGGACTGTTTCAGTAAATCCAGGTGGGAGGTGGTGGGGGCTCAGTGAGGGGCTGGGGCACAAGTGGTCAGATTCTGGAGAGATTTGGAAGGTGGAGCTGATGGGGTTTGTTGTGGATCCTTCCAGGAGAGCCAGCTGTGTGGCTGGCAGGATCACACACATGGGTGCAGCCAGCAGCATTTCTCAATGCGACAAACACTATGTGGTGGCTTTGGAGCCAGACACACCTGGGTCTGGATCCAGATGCCATCCATACACATTGCTTATCCTGAGCAGGTTACCTTTCTTTATCTGTCAACCAGGGATAACAATCTTTGTATCACGGGATTATTATGGAGATTAAGTGAGATCATGTAAAAGAAGGGCTGACACAAGAGGGATCGTGATTATTTGAAATAATGCCGTTTCCTGTGAATCTTGGACATAAAGCAGAGGCCCGCTGAGGGGAGGGGAGGGGGGAAGGACATGGCAGGAAGGGCTTGGGCAAAGCTGGGGAGAGCCAAGACCGCCCAGGAGCGCTGGCGTGGAAGAGAGCAGGAATCTCTGGCACACGCTGCTGCCGCCGCAGCCACCGCAGGCACTCCCAAGTGAGGCTGGGGGACCCCAAATCTCCAGCAGGTTGGGGCAGGGGTGGCCTTGAGAGAAAAGGTGGCCAGAAGGGAGCTCCTTGGGTGAAGGTGGAGCCATGGAAAGTGGGAACATCCCCAAATTCTAGGGAGGATGAGGTCATCCCAGCTGAAGCCAGTCAAAACTCTCCCTTGGGCTGGCAAAAAAGAGTTTTACTAGGCCAAAAACTGCAGAGATCCCTAGCAGCTGCCAAGAAAGGAGGCGAGGCGAGGCAGGCCCTGGGCCCAAGGCCATGCGCCCCAGGAGCCCCACCCTGGCTAGAAAGAGAGACTTGGGGAGAGCTGGGGGGCAGCCCAGAAGTGGCGGGGGGCTGTCTGCATTGTCTGGTGGGGATGGGGCACTCTTCTGGAAAAACTGTTAGATCCTCATCAGAAGCAGCCAAAAGCCTTTGCACAGCAGGGCTCTAGATTTTTTTTTTCCCTTAAAAAAGACAAAAAGCAAGATTAGCATTCCTTCCATCAGAGATGTTCTCCTGACCTATACATATGTTATTTTACCCACCAATGAACCAGAAGTTTAAACTGGGGATTCTGCACTTCCCTCCTAATTAGAGAGAACCTTGGCTATAAGCTAAGGTGGGTTCAGATTCCAGGGCAGCAGTTGATCTGAGGCAGGATGCTTGACCACCGAGTCTTGTAAAATGGGGATCATAGTACCTCTCAGGTGTCTGTGGGTGGCTGTTTTCCCTCAGAGAATGAAAGGAAATATATTAAAGTCAAGCGTACAATGGGGTCTTTCTTGTGTCAGGAAAGCCAAGGCGGCTGGTTTCTGGGAGTCAGAGGGGAGCCATGCTGTCTGGAACCTGGGGGAGCAGTGCCCCTGGTCCCAAAGTGGGGACCTGGTCCTTCTTCAATGTCTCCCAGTTCAGACCCCCTCCCTCCTATGGCACCATCACCTGTTCCCACTTCTCTAAGGAGCACTTGGGAGAGAAGGCAACCTTTCTCAGACACCCTAGAGGGTAGAAATCCCCCAAACCCGATGTCCTCCCAAGGCACTGACGTCAGCCCGCAGCGGCGGCTGTGGAGCTTTTCTGGTAACCTCTTCCTGCAAGCGGCCACCTCCAGGAAGGACAACGTTGGGCCCCAGGCCAAGTCCCGCAGCTGCTCAGCGTCTGCCCAGCCTGGGGAGGTTTCCAGAATGCTCACTCGGACCGTCACAATCCTGGGGCCTTGGGGGCAGGGGTGGCTGGCTGGCCATGTCCCTCCTTGTTGCCGCCTTCTCCAAGACATCCAAAACAGCCCACCAACCCCAGATTCCTAGAGCCTCCTTTTGTCGGGCAGGATGGGAACAGAAGTACCTCCCCTCCCCTGCCCTTCTCCCCTCCCCCTCCTCTCCCCACTCCCATCCCCCACGACTGTTCTTCCCCTGGTCATGTCGCAGGCTTTGACAGCCATTTGAATCTTACATCCAAGTAACTTGGCAGCGGACAGGAGCGCTGATCCCTGGCCCCCAATCAGGGATTTTCAGGCTAAAGAGTCATAGAATTTTAGAGCAGACACAAGAGTCTCTCAGCCAGGCCAGTGCCCTTTTCGTGAGTGGTTTCTGGGTGCCAGGTACTGCACTCTGGGCTTCACAGGAGATGGTTAATCCTGACAACTGCACTAGGGAGACACTATGATTGAAGCTCTACTTTACAGATGGGAAAATGGACACAATGAAAACAGACTTAAGCAACTTGCCTAAGGTCACATGGCAGAGTCTGTTTTGGAAGCCAGGTCTTGTGACTTCAAGGCTGAACTCTGCCACCATGTTACACTTCTCAAAGCATCCCTGGATCATTCGTTCCTATAGTTCTGCCAGGAATGAGAGAGACCTGTGGTCAAGCAAGCTGGGAAAGTATTCTAGATTCAGCTCTACTTTGTGGAATGTCTCGGATCATACTGACAGATTAAAGGCTCTGAAAAGTCCTGCAGTGAATAAACCTGTTTAACTCTCTTTAACCCAATATTTCCCAACCTTATTTACACCTGGGATCCTCATTCCGTTTTTGAAATGGGACACTGTTACCATCCCAGAGAATGTGCTTTGGGAAGTGCCACACAAGACCACATTACCTGTCTTGTTCGGATAGTGCCTGTCGCCTATTAGGAACTCAATAAACTTGGGTTTGATAAAATTAACACACTTTCCCCCTGTTTTTGGTCATCCATTCCCCCAAATTCCTTTCCCTGAAGAGTCCCTCAGCCGTGGAGGATACTTCAGATCCTACAGACAGCCCACCCGAGGGCCCCCTCTGTGGGGCTTCTAGGCTGAGCTGGTCAAGTGAAAAGAAAATTCTATTCAGGCAGCTCCTGAGGGCCTCCCTATTTTAGCCCTCAGAGGTCTCTATTCTAAGGACAAAGGGAAAGTTCTGAGACAATTCCATTCGGTTTTGGCTGCAGGAGTATGGGTGTGGACGAGGGTGTGAAAACCTCCCATCATTCACCCTCTCCCAGCCCTCCCAGCAGGACAGCCAGACCCCTGAGGTGCCCTTCCACCCCTGCCAGTGCTCACACCTCCACTCTCCCCTGGCTCGGAGCCCTGTCCTGTCACCCCTCACACCCTCTCTCTACTTTCTACATCCTATAAGCTTCTTTTGCTTCCTACCCTCCCGGACTCAGCTGGAACTCTATGCTCAGTCGGAATCAGATCCTCACTGGGGACCATGAACACACAGCAGGCCAGGCCCCTGCTCAGAGATTAAGTGTGTTTGGTGTGGGATGGGGCTCAGACCTTCTGTGCCTTCAAATGCAGCTATGGTTTGGGAATGACTGACTCCCCAGTACCCACGGCCCTTCCTCCTTTCCTTTGGCGGCATCCCCTTGGCAAGCCTGCCAGCCCAGAGCAGATGCCAGGGTACCCCCTTCTCCCTGCTCCTGGCTCCTGAGCACTGCTGGGGAGAAGCCACCACCACGGGACTGGCATCGCTACAGACTCAGGCTCCCAGCTGGGCACCACCTGCCAGCACGTGCAGTGGTCCTGGGTCTCGCTGTCTCGCTTTTCTGGGCCCTCATCACTCTCCCCGTGCTCCCTGCTGACCCCAGGCCCAACACTTAGCTCCTTGTCTCCTATTACTGGAAAAAAATTGAGGCCACTTGGATCACATGATCTTCGTCAAATTCTTTCTCCCTACTGATTCTGCTACCACTATCCCCACTGCTTTCCTGTTAATTTTAGAAGCAGGCCAAAATCCAGGTCAGATCCCCCCAGCTTATGGAGTCAGGCCACCAGGGTTCCAATCCCATTTATGTCCCTTACTGGCTGTGTGATCTTGGGCAGTTTTCTTAATCTCCTCAGTGCCTCAGTTTCCTCATCAGTGAAATGGGATAATACTTGCCTTTTCCTCAGAGTTGATGGAAGGATTAAATGAATGGGCCACACAGAGAGCTTGGCTCAGGCAAATACTAACAAAAGCTCGTTATTGTCGCTTCCCCCTCTGCCTCCTCCAAGCCTTGTTCCATCATTATGAACCTCTGCCTGCTTCTAGCTCATTCCTCCTAGCCCATAAAAATGCACAAGTCTTTCCAATTCTAAAAATCTCCTCTTGATTCTATGTTCCCGATTTCTCTCATCCCTCCTCGTGCAAACTTCTCAGAAACATTCTTTATCAGCTCGCTTCTCTCCTTATCTCCCTTCTGTTCCTCAGTCCACTGGGACGTGGCTTCTGGCTCTACCATAGTGCAGATGTTTGTCTGGGTCACCAAAGGCTTGGCCGATACCAGGGGGCACCTCTCAGTCCCTGACTTCTGCCTGCTGCACTTGACTTTGTTAATCATTTCCTCCTTTGTGAAATGGTGGGTGGCTTGGCTTCTGTGCCTCCTTATCACTCCCTTGCTTCTCCTTGGACTCCCTCTGCCTTTCCCTCTCTGTCTCCTCATAGGGCTCCTCATCCTCTGTTGGCTCCAGGAGGGCTGTGGTGACCCTGAGCCTGTCCTTGGCTTATGGGGCTCCTCTGCCCTCACACTCCTTTCAAATGATCTTAGCAACACCCGTGGCTTCTACTTCCACTTGATGGTCGATCCGTGCTACCAACGGAATTGGGTGTCCCCCCAAATTCGTGTGTTGATGCTGTCATCCTCAGTGCTATAGTGTGTGCAGACAGGGACTCTAAGGAGGTAATTAAGATTAAAAGAGGTTAAACATTTGGGGCCCTAATCTGATAAAACTGATGCCCTTACATGAAGAACAAGAGACACCAGAAATTCTCTCTCTCTCTTTCTGAGCTCACACAGAGAAAAGGTCATACGAGGACACAGCGAGGAGCTGCCATCTATTAGCCAGGAAGAGAGGTCTCACCAGAAACCAGCTCTACTGGCACCTTGATCTTGGACCTCTAGCCTCTAGAACTGTGAGACAGTAAACTGCTGTTATTCAAGCTGGTGGCAACTTGTTATAGCAGCCTGTGCTGACTAACACAATACCTAAGTAGATCAGTTCCCTTTTCCTGCATAACAAACCACTCCAAAATTCAGTCGTTGAAAACACCAACCATTTCTTTAGCTTCCCTTTCTGCAGGTCAGCAATTTGGTCTGGGTTCAGCTGGGTGGTTCCTCTGGTCTCGGCCAGGTTCACTCACGGGTCTGTGGCCAGCTGCTGGCTTGGCCGGGTGCTGGTTGCTCGGGGTGGCTCAGCTGCGAGGGCTCCCCTCTGCTCCACGTGGCCTCCTACCCTCCAGCAGGAGGGCCGGGCTTCTTTTCACCGCAATGCGGCAAGGTTCTAAGGAAGCGAGCGGAGTGGAGGTTTGGAAGGAAAAACCTCAAACCACTCAGAGATCTGGGCCTTTCCACTCACATCCGGCACCCTGGTCGTTGACTTCTCAATATCAAGACACCTTGGACAATGAACTAGAAATATAGAATAATAATTAAGTAAGTAAGTTCCGGGAAAACACATAGCATTTTCAAGTATAGTTGACAGGACTTGACAGATGTAGAATGAGAAAAGATGAGGAAAATAGGCTTCCTCCTGGGCAGACAGTTTGCTGGACTGGATGGATTGTGGAAATAACCTGCTGAGCACTTTTTATTTGATAAATACTATTCTAAGCCCTCGGCACACGCAGAACACAGAGGTGCTCGAGAAAATGTCTCTAGAGCCAGACTTGCTGAGTTTGAACCTTAGTTCAGCCACTGCCACAGAGAAAGTTACTTAACCTTTCTGGGCCTCAGTTTCCTCATCCATAAAATAGCATAATAATGGCACTTTTCCTCACTGGGCTGTCCTGAGGATGAAATGAAACATTACATGCAAGCCACGCAGAAGTGCCTGGCTCGTATGGTGCCCTCTGAATAGCTGCCTGTGCCATGATCGTCTCATTTAATCCTCACAACCAACCCACGAGGCAGGTGCTTTTATCTCCATTTTACAGGTGAGGAAACAGACGCTTGGAGATGTTAAATAGCTACCCTAATATGCAAGGTTAGGCTGTGACGTTGGACCCAGGCAGTCTTAACTCCAGAAGCCATGTTCTTAACCATCACTTCCTCTATAATCCTCCTCTACCACAGGAAAAGAACATGTTTGGGGTTCAAGGGAACGAGTTTGGTTTTAGAGGTAGATGTGGAGTTGCCTCTAGGACATCCAGGTAGGGAGACTTCTGGTCAGCAGCTGGGTGTGTATGTGGAGGGTAGAAATCAAGACGCTGTGGACAGACAGGGACTGAGTGGCGGGTGGATAACATCATCCAGGGAGATGGTGTAGCGTGAGAACGGAGGGGGGCTCGGGGCACATTTAAAGAGAGGATGGAGGGAAAGGATCCCATAAAAGAGCCTGAGAACAAGCAGCCAGAGAAGAGAGAGGGAGGTTTTGGAGGAAGGGAGACCACAGGTCTGAGTTTGCCTGGGGGGAGCCTCAGTTGAGGACAGCCTGGTGCAATAATTAATGAGTGCCCCCTTTCACTTTAAATAGTGGCCCAGTTTGGAAGATAAATTATATATTCACCCTCCGTAGAGGGTCAAGGAGGAGAAAACATGAGGGAGGAGGAAATGCAGATGTGAAATACCGCAGAAAGGACAAGTAAGGTGAGTTTGGAAAGTGGGCTGTTGAAATTGGATTTGGCAAACTGATGACCTTGGAGAGAGGTTTCTGAGGAAAAAGATGGAAAACAGATTGGATCAAGCTGAAGTCTGAATAAGAGACAAGTAGGGATAACAAATGTGCACAAGTCTTTCCAGAAGCTTGTCTGGGAAGGGGAGAGAGAGACAGAGGGGCAGCTACAGAGAGCAGGAGAGAAGGACACGCGCTCCAAGCCCCGCTGGATAGGGAAGGGATCAGAGTGTGTCCTCCCAAAAGGGAGGAAGCCAATGGGTAGAGAAAGAGACAGGCAATCAAGGAGACTGCTGATGGATCGAGGTCCCTGGGGAGTCAGAAAGGAGTCGAGTTCAGACAAATAGGAAAGAGCCTTGGAGACATAAAGTAGCAGACTTAACAAGTGATGGAAAACATTGTCCCAAGAAGGTGGCTTTCCTGGCACAGGACTGATAAAGGGGATGGCATCATCGTGCAGACTTGTTCAGCTGCAGCAGAACTTGGTCAGTCATGCCTGGATCTTTCCTTGGCCATAGACTCTTCAACCTCAACCCCACCCCAAATGCACACACATCATGCACACATGCATGATTTCCACACACATGTCAGAAGGTTCACAGCAAACTGATGCCCACAAAGGAGTCCAGACCACAGTGAGGAAGCTTTGCTCCCTGGAGTGCTTTCCTGGTGCTTGGGTGTCTTCACCCCCAAACCTGTTCTTTCCACCTCCCCCAGCTGATCCATAAATGCTCTCAACAGCCATGAAGGCAGGCCCTTCTTCATTTTAAATGATTTTCATAACATGCCACAACTCCCAAATTTGCAGTTGCTTTTCACCAGTGACATTCATCAGCTGCATCCACATACCTCAAGGGGGAGAGTTTCCTTAATCCTGACAGTGTGATTTCTGGAAGGCTTCTCCTAGGAAGGGTCCTTCCTGAAAACCCACAAGTTCATTTCTGGAGTCTGGGCTCCCCTCCTTGACCAGAGAAGGATGCCCTTCTGAGACACCCCCTCTGGACCTCAGGCCGCATAGCCCTTTGAGTGGCAAGACTGAGTGAGGATGCTGCCTTCACTCCCGACCCATGGAAAGACTGTCTTGGTGAGAATTCTCTTCAGCTCTTACACTTAATAATTTAATGAATATTAATGAGGTAGAGAACGGCCATCTTTCATTTATTCAACAAATAGTTGTCAAGTTCCATGATGGTACTGGTGGAGGGCTGGGAATGCAGAGGGAGTTAG
Source organism: Camelus ferus (assembly GCF_009834535.1). NCBI lineage: Eukaryota > Metazoa > Chordata > Mammalia > Artiodactyla > Camelidae > Camelus > Camelus ferus. The sequence goes on from NC_045720.1 coordinate 28,653,409, forward strand.
TGCCTGCTCCCTGCACTGGAGGCATCCTTCGGAGGCCACGCCCACTCTGTCCTATAAGAGCTCACCCCCACCTAAGTCATTCTGAGTAGTTGACAGCATTTAGAGGCTGTGTCACATGCATCGCCACAGAATCTTGGATTAAGATGGTGAACGTCTTTACTGCTATTAAACAAGAGTTTATTTCTTGAAAAATAGAGGCTTGTGTAAAGGCAGCATGACAGGGGGAGGCAGGTCTTACTTCATGCTGCAGGTGATGGATCGGAGACACAGAGAGGTGAGAACTGCTTCACAACCCCGCAGGTGGTCAGTGAGGGGCCAGGGGACAGCCCAGACCTTCTGACTTCTGAACTGGAGGATGACGCATCCAAGAGGAGACAGGAGAATACAGGGAGAGAAAAAATAACCTGGAGAAGGGCTGATGGAGAAGGGGGAACAGCTGATGAAGTAGGTAGACTAGACCCCAGGCAGAGGTGGGGTCAAATCTTTGAATGAACAACCAAAATCCTCTGATAAAATTAGAGACAAAGATTGCCCAATCTCTTAATTCCCACTGCTATGGCTTAGGGCAGACTTGAGTCCCTAACAAAAAGGGCAGTCCCCCGTGACCCCCCCCCCACAGTTCCACCTTGACCCCTATCTCTTGTCATCTCCCCACTCGCAGCCACCGTTTCAGCGAGCACACTCTCTCACCCAGGACTCACTGCCCTGACCCCTCTCTGACCTGCCTTCCCAACCACCCACTGGACACCTCCCCAGTGGCCCCGCAGCCACCTCAGTGACAATGTTTCATTCATTTTTTAAATTCTTTCCTGCAACCCGTTTTGTATGCCAGGAACCACTGTGCTGGGCTCAGAGGAGACAATGGACAGTGAGCAGACGTGGTCCTGCCCTTACTGGGGAGATAGAAGTAAGTCAAACAAGCAACAGCTCGTTACAATACAATGTGAGGACAAGTGCTCATGGTGTCCCCCCTCCACGCCCCGGCAGTAGCAGCATCGTCATCATCAAGCAGCAATCCTGGGTCCTCCTGGCTCCTCCTCCGGCCTGCCCACGTGTTCAGGTGATTCTCTGTGCTAAAGGGTCGCACCCTCTTTCTCCATGACCTCGGCCCCGACTCCTAGTCTGCAACTGCCAGTCTTCACCCCAGACCCTCCTCCACATTGCTGCCCTAGTTTTCTTTTCTAAATTACAAATGTGATCACAATATTCTCAAGATTAAGAGCGTCACCAGAAAAAGCTACAGGAAGTACAAAGAGAAGTAGTCAGAAATTCACTGGAGACAGAAGATTTTAATTCAAGATTCTCGGAAAATAAGTAGACATAGATACACATGCACACACAGCACGTAAAAGAACTAAATACCATGAACAATAAGGTAGAACTAATTTATACGGGGTTTTGTTTTCTCTAAAGATAGGTAATACAAGAGCCTATGGAAAATTCACCAAAATTGACCATGTTTTAGGGAAAAAAAAACCTTAATAGATTCCAAAAAGCAGAGTACAAACAATCTTCTCATTGTAAGACAATAAAACTAGAATTTAATAACCACCTGAAGATAAAAAGTCACTCCTACCTGGAAATACATTTTAAAAATGTATCTTCTACAACTGGAGTTAAAGAGGAAATACAAACCACAAAAGGAAGGTTATCCAGAAAATAATAATAAAATCTTTTGAAGTATCAAAAATGAATACATAAAACCAAGTTCGAAAGCGCCCTCTGTAGTTTGCATCCTGTGACCCCCTGTCCACTTTTCTCTGTGTTCCTGCCACTGAATTTCTCAACAGTTCTGGAAGCTGCCTCCTTCTTTTACCCCTCCACACCTTCACACCTTTATTTTGTTTGCCTGGAATGTCTTTTCCCTTCTTACCTACCAAGTAAACTTGAGTTTATTCTCTAAGACTCAACTCAACGGTCCCCTCCTTTGTGACGCCTCACACAGAATCATCCCCCCCTTCCCCACGCCCCCAGAGGCCTTGGCACCGTCCTCTGGAGAAGATGGTGAGTGAAAAGAGAGCCTGGGTCGGAAGGTCTCAGCCACTTCCCAGGCCGGCAGTTTCAACACCATGTCACTAACACCCAAGTCCCTTGTCCCTGTTGCCTTCCACCTTCTTGGCAGCTGGCTGTATTTCTAGGGGCTTTTGCTCTAGGTCAGTTAATATTGCTAGATAAAACAAAACAAAACCAGGAAATTGTGTTAATTCTGTTCACTAACAGCTCATCTGTCCTTAGCTGACCCCTGCCCGTTAGGCCAGCTCACGAATAGTCTCCTCTTGAGTCTCAGCACAGAGGTTCCCAGATGCGTCCCAAAGATTACGCATGTCCTTTGAGATATGAATGGGCTGTTTTTGTGTTGTTTTGTTTTGGAGGAAGTTATGGAAGGAAAAGATTCCCAAATAAATTTGGGAAATGCTAGGTTAAACAAAAAGTTATATCAAATCACCACAATGTATACTTCAAATATCTTACCATTTTATGTGTCTATTATACTTCAGTGAAGCTGAAATTTCAAAAAAAAAAAGTTAAGCTTCACTCATGTGGAACAGTTTATCAGCACTTTTAATTCACTGATAAACATGAAACACCAAAGAGAATGCAAATTTCCCCAAGGCGCTTGAACTTGGAACACTTTAGTCGACCACGTGGTGTTACATTGTGAAGAACAGTAACTTTTCTTCAAATGGAGCGGCAAGTGCTGCCCTCCTTTTCCTCCCCGTTAGCAGCTGAGCTTATCTCCTGCTGGAGGAGCTGATCTCCTGCTGGAGACGCTGAAGCCGTAGAGAAGTTGTTCCCTGATGCAGCCTCCTCCCCATCTCAAACGCCCTCCCCTTCATATTTCCTCTCCTTTTCCACAGAGCTGAGAGACTTATTCTTCCCTTAGGTTCTCAGTGAAGTACATTCCCTTGCTCTGCTCACCTCCTTATTTGTCTTTTTCTTTCCTGGTACCGCTCCGCCGCCTTCACTCATGCTTGTCTTAGTGTGGATCCCCCTAGAAGTAGACCCTGAAGTGCGAGGAAGGGGTCGAGAGGGAGTGATGTAGGGAAGAGAAAGTCACCAAAAGCAATAGTAAGCCAGGTATGACAGTGAGCACTGGAGCTGAACCCTACGGGCAAACCGGCGAACATTACAGAACACGCGCCTCCGAAGCATTCCTGCGAAGGGGTGAGGGAGCTGGGTATTCACGCCCCACACCTGTCAGGCTTTAGTCAAGAGCCACAGGGGATGAGGGGGTAATTCCCAGGTGTTCCCCATCCTCTGTGTGCTTGCCAAAGTGGGTTCCTATACCCTTAAGTCAGTAGTTCTCAACTAGGGTTGGCATTATCCCCCAGGGGACACTCAGCAATGTCTGGTGACATTTCTGGTCGTCACAACTAGTTGTCGGGGGTGCTAAAATCACCCAGTGGGTAGAAACCAGGGGTGCTGCAAACATCACAATACACTCTCTTCTCCAGCCCTCAACCACAAGTCTAGCAAAGAATCTTCTGGCCCAGAATGTCAATAGGACTGAGGCTGAGAAACCCTCACCTGTAACAGTGATGCAGGTACTGGCAGAGGGCAAGCCAGAAACAGTGCAGGGGTCCCTGAGGATACGAGCAGCGTCTGCTGTGGGGCTCAAGGCACTCTCATCCAACACCAGCCACAAAATTCTTTCAACCTTGCTACTCCTTGAGCTGCCACTCCATCTGTTATGGACAGAATGTGGTCCCCCCAAAATGTACTACCCCCAGATGTGATGGTGTTAGGAGTGTGTCTTTGGGAGGTGCTCTTTGAAACTCACCTTCTTGGCTCTGGGACAGCCCGGAGCCCTGGTTCAGCATCCATTGCTCCAACTGAGTGAAGACAAGTCACCGGCAGCAGGTCAAGGGGAGCGGGCAAGGACTGGGAAACTGTGGGACCCGAGCCCACACAAGTGCAGGGCTTTGAGCAGTCTTAGTGAGTCAAAGCCAGACGAGCTATTCTGAAAAAACAAGATGCCCGGAGGGCAAAGACAGGAGGCATTTCAAAGGCCTGATGAAGCTCCCAGGAGCCTGCAGCATGAGGTCCCAGAGCGGGAGGGTCACAGGGATTGAGGACATAGAAAGGATGCTGGTCTAGAGAGCTCCTGGAGCTAGTGTTGGCCCCACCCTGCAGAGGTTATCCTCAGGGAGTCAAGCAGAATGAAGAAAGCAGGGAAGAAAGCAAGTGATACAATTTTGTGAAAATGCAACAGTAAAAATGTGGTACCAGGATGGCAGAGGGGAGGAGTCAAAGAAGTCTTCCTGGAATCGGTGACATAAGAACTGGGTGTTCAGGAAAGAATCAGAGTCAGACCCCAAGCTGAAAGAAGAGGAGGACATCAGAGAGGGGACACCGGGTACAAAGGCACAGAGCCAGACCCATGAAACGATCCTTTGGGGTGACCCACGGGCAAGTTTGAGGAAGTGTTTGGAGTAAACTGGTGAGATCACTGAGGGCCTTGAATGCCAAGCCAAGGACCCACAACAATCCTGTGGGAAATGGTGAATGATCTTTAAGCTGAGGAGAAATGTGATCAGATATGACCTGAGATAAAGGAGATAAAGGCAAATACTGAAGCATCAATCATTTATTCAGTAGATTTTTATTAAACACTTACTCCATGTTAGTCACTATTCTCGAGACTAAGGATGCAGAGTGAACAAATAGGTTAGACTTTCTGGCCTCGTGAAGCTTATCCTGTGTGTGTGTGTGTGTGTGTGTGTGTGTGTGTGTGTGTGTTGAGAGAAACTGAAAAGAACTAATCTACAAATGAACAACATGGTTCAAGGGCATTTGGGAAGAATAAAGCCAAGTGATGGGATGGAGTCACTGGGAGGATATCTGAGGCAGATCGGAAGGGGAAGCCCTCTTAGAAGTGGTGATACTAGAGCTCAAAGCTCTGTGAAGAGTGAATCTGCTTGTGAAGCTTGAGGGACAGAGCCTTCCAGAAAGGCAAGAGTTTGAGGAAAGTCCTTGAGGTGGGAGTTTGAAAAACAGAAAGAAGGCCAGTGAGGGTGGCAGTGGAAACCAAAGGGGAGAGGATGGATTTCAGAGCTATGAGGCTGTTGATTGACAGCCCTTGGTGAGGGTCTGGATGTGAGGGGGAAAGGAGGGGATGGATCTAGGATGCCTTCCCATGTCCTCTTTGGGAACGTGGGTACCACTCCTCCCTCAGGCAGAGGTGGCAGAAGGAACTGGTTTTGATGAAATGCAGTGTATTACATAGTGAGTTGAATAGTGGTTCATCCACTTGGACAAATAATATGTCCAAGTTTTAACCCCTGGAACTGTGAATGCAACCTTATTTGGAAGAAGGGTCTTTGCAGATGCAATTATGTCTAGGATCTTGAGATGAGATTCTCCTGGATTTAGGGTGGGCCCTAAGTCCAATGACAGGTGTTCTAAGAGAAAGGCAGAGCAAGATTTGAGACACAGACACAGAAGGAAGGGGAGAAGACCCTGTGAAGATGGAGGCTGAGATAGGATTCATTGTAGCCACAAGCCAAGGAACGCCTGGGGCTCCCAGAAGCTGGAAGAGACAAGAAAGGATTCTCTCCTAGAGACTTCAGAGGGAGTGTGCCCTTACTGACACCTTGACTTGAGAGTTCTGGCCTCCACAGCTGTGAGAGATGACATTTCTGTCGTTATAAGCCACCACAATTTGTTTGTAATTTGCTAGGTCAGCCGCAGGATACTGCCACGTGTGGACCACTCCATGTTGAGTGTGGGGAGCTAGGTGGAGGGGCTGACTCGGCAGGTGGATACATGGATCCCCCCAGGAGAGAGGTTGGGGCAGGAGAGAAAGCTTTGGAAGCCAGTTGAGCTGATAGGTGATGGTTTAAACCAGTGTCACTTGTGAGGGGAACCTGAAAACGTAGAACCTGGAATGTGGCCTCAGAAGCTCTTCCTCAGAAGCACAAAACGAAAAGCTTTCCAGATTTTCCAGAACAGATTTCACTCACTGTTATAATCAAACACCCACACTGTGTATCAATGAAATATAATGTGCATTTTAATATCTTCCAATAAAGAATATTTCTATCAGATTATTTTAAGTTAGGAAGGAATTGTACTTCCTTGAAATTCTCTGAGTCTGATGTGAGGCCAGCCCTCTTTCCCTCTGACACTACTGAGAGCATACAAGGAGGAAGGCTGCCGGGAAGAAACGCCAGAAGCAGTGTGGATGAGTTGATGGTTCGGCCCTGCAAGAATTCCTCCCATTGCCTCCAACGGGCCACGGAAGGGCTTCTGTGACACAAGCTGCATTTGTACCTCCTCCTCTTCTTTATTTTTTATTGAAGTACAGTCCGCTTACAATGTTGTGTCGGTTTCTGGTGTACAGCATAATAGTGACCAGGGCACAGGGCACGACACCCGGGGCACGGGCTCCTCTTGCCTGGGTAGACGGGGGCCGGTTTTCAAGGGCCAGAGAAGTGGACCAAGACGCCGCCACGATCAATGTGTGGGTTTTCTTGTATGCTTTTCAGTTTTGAGGGAACGCAGGTTAAGAAATGAAATGCTGCAGATATTTTGAGCCCTGATTAACAAATATTATTATGATGCCAATATTTCATTGGGTTTTAGAAATCAAAAATCAAATGCCTATGAAGTTTGACTACAGTGAAATATGACTGATATGAATGGAACAGCATCTCAGGTGGCAGTGCTTTCCAGAAACTTTTTTCTCTCCTTTCTTTCTTCCTGCCTTTTTCTCTCCCTCCCTCCTTTCACGCACTCTCCTTTCCAAGGCAGGAGAAGTCAAGATGGAAACCATAGGCTTGGATGGAGTCTCCTGGGGAAAGTGTAGCTACAGGGTGAAACAGGGAGGCCACCATATCAGTATCAAGCCAAGGAAGAGCTTCCACCAAGGAAAGTTCAGGAATGGGATGGGAGGGAGAGGAGAGACTGCAGTCCCATAGACTGGGGAGAAGATGGGAGAAGAGAGGTCTGGAGGAGGGAGTTGTTCAGAGGAGCAAGTGCCCCGAGGGGCCGCCATCCTCCTGAGGCCAGTTGAAGCAGGCCTGGCTCGTGCATCTAGGAGCACCAGCTCTCCCTCATACCCACTGTGGGTCTGCTCCAGTCCTGCTCTTTCTCTTCTCACCCTACATTGCTCCCCTTTCTCATGGCTTTCCACGCTGTTGACTTATCAACCTCCATCCCTGGACCTTTGGCAGAACAATGGGTCCCAAGCGAGCTTTGCTCAGGAGAGATGCTCACCTGGTAACAGTCCAATGTCGTTAGTTATCCAAGGTGGAGCTGTTCATCAGTGTTACTGATTCCCAAAGCGAGGACATTCTGTTTCCTCTCTTGAGAAAGAGGAGCACAAAGCCCTTTACCCTGTGATCTCTCTGACCCCAACGCACTGGAACCCTGCTCCCCAGACATGCTCATTCCTTGGCCTGTGACATTCTTCCCCCATCTTCCTCTTCCAAATCAAATGTCACCTCTTGGTGATTCCTTGAGCAGGACGCCTTTCCTCAATATTTTGTGTGCCTGTGTCTACCTCTTATAATAGTATTCATTTTATATTTTCATCGTCTCCCCTCCCCCACCAAAACTGTGCGCTGGTAGGGAAGGTTGACTTTACCCAGCGTTTTAAACCAAACTTAAGAGCTCTAAATTTGTAGAATATAGTAACACTCTCTTACAAAAGTTTATTTCAAAATTCAAATTTAATGAAGCAGTGAGGGAAGATTTTTTCAAGAATTCTCCGATCCTTGTTTTTTTTTTCTTTCTCTAGCCCTTCAGAGGTCAGCTCCTCTGGTTGGAACTCAGTTTTAGAAGGGAAACCCACTATTTTCCCCTTTGAATGGGCTGTGAGCCTTTCTTACACATGTAGTATGTATTTCCGCTTCGTTATAGGACATAAGCTCTTAGATGTTTTGCAAATGTCTGAAATTCAGAATTTTAAAAATGAAGCCCCTACCCCAGTATCTGTGGGCTTGCTCCCTCATCTCTAACTTTTGTTCATCTGTTACCTTCCTTAGTCACGCAATTGAAATTTGCTGCCCTCAACTCCCCAGTCAATACATCTAACCTCTTTCCTGCTTTATTTTTCTCCATAGCACATATCACTGTCTGCTATGCTCAGATTTTATTAATGTTCTGTTCATTAGTTAACTCTCACCGATAACAGGTAAGTTCCACAAGGGTGGGGCTTGCTCCCTGCTGTACCCCAGTGCCTGGAGCAGTGCCTGGCATGTGGCAGATCTTTACTCATTGTTTACTGAATGACCAAGGACTGGCTTATTGGAGACCTACCCTTGGCTCCCACAGCAGACTCTCTGTCTAGAAGCAAATCCTGACACCTTTTTATGCCAATATCAGGTTTTTAAAAATCAGCATCATCTTTCCTCCATATTTCTTCAGTCTCGGCCACCAAGTTCCTAAGTCTTGGCAGTTCCTGGGTTCTGTCTCTCACGGATGCTCTGCCTTTAATAGATGTCAAGAAAATGCTATTGCAAGGTTGCTTCTGGCAATTTGGATGGAGGGAAAAGACCAAGATTCATATTTCCCTTTACTGTGAAAGTGTGGTAATAGCACTGGTTTCCTATCTGTCTCCCATTCTCCACCCCCACTTGTATACTTCAGGTGTTCATCCGCCTCCCCATGGCCCTCTATGTGTTCAGGTGTTGCTGACTCTAACTCTTCCACTTGGCTGTCAGAGAAAGGGCGGGTCCAGATTAGTTTAAGCCGTTCTCTGTATTTGTATCATCACACCCCGCTGTTCCCCACCCGCGACTAGGGGCGCAGACCCAAGCTGACCCAATCAAATGCTTTCTCTTTCCTCAGAGCTGTGAGCAAGGCAGTGCCAACTGCCTCTGTGACCATGAAGGAGACAGCCAGGAAGAAAGCTGTTACTGCGGATGGCAGAGCTGAGAGGTAAGAAGGGTCTGGGTCCTTGATGCTGTCCCTGCGCTGCTGGTCGCAGGTTTCATTCAGGAGCCCGCCTTATGCCCGCACAGGCAGGGTTTTGCCTGCTGGGGAAATAGCCGTAAATCTACACAGACAAAAACCCCGACTTCGTGGAGCTCTCATTCCTGTAAGGGTGGGGGAAAGGAGCGACAGACTACAAAAATAACTATAATAACAAGAAAATAATGTTAGAAAGTCATAAGTGCTATGAAAAAAATAGAGCCATTGGCTAGAATGGATTGTCAAACACTGAATTCCTATATGTATTGTGTGTTCTTTTCAGGAACAAATCCAAACATCCCTTCTGGGAGTTGACAGTCTTTTAGTCTGCAATGTATAAGAGTATAGAGTTGTGCACTGGAGTTGGGATTCTGACCTGATTTTTTAAAAAATTCAGTTGAACCCATTGTGGATTCGTGGTTGCAAACAAGTGAAAATTGTGTTGGAAATGGGAGCATTCCTGGGGACTGTGATTTTAAAAGGCACTTGTCTGTGAACAAGCATAATAACCACATGAATAAATCTCATGAACTGCCCATTAGTGTTGCAAGGGTATTAGATGCAAACAAGGCAAATGACAACAGAACAGAATAAAACACACACATACGAGGAAGCGATTATTTGAAATCTGGATTCCCATCAGACAGACAATGAAAGTGAACCGATGCCTCACCCATCACATATTTTAGAGATGCTCCTAAATTTTGGCATAAATTTATCCAACATCAAGCATCATTTTGAAATGTACATGAAACACCATATAAACACTATCAAAATAGTTTACTATTAAGGGCAAGACACAATGTATCAGGAGATTAGAACGTAAAATCTGTGGAGACTAAATGTATATAATTGTATTTAATTGCAAAGCCTGGAACTGCTAAATTTATTGACAAATTGTCAGTCCTGATGCAAAAAAAAAATTGGCAAATAATGATGACAGCAAAGTTAAGCACAATGATTGACAAGATACCTCTGGCCAGTAATTTAAATGACAGAAATGGCAGCTGGCATAGATATAAAGCAGCCATTTTTATTAGCACAATGAAGTGAAACGAGTCACTGCAAATTGGCGGACCTAGTGAGGTGAATTCAATGTTATTTTAGGGTTGTCAGTATGACAATCTATGAGCTGGGTAAAGACGTCCATGAAGATACTTTATGCTGCTAATCTTGGCCAACTTGTACGGTCATTTCACTGACCCTCATGGCATGGACTGGAAGTGAGGATTTGGGATGGGCTGGGATGGGCTGGAGCTCTGCTGGTTGGTAGCATCAGAAGACCTGTCTCCATAGTCAGGCAGATGCACCAAAGCTACATCTCCTCAGTGATACAAGGAAACTGTCGCCCTCCAGGACATATATGATGATATAAGACAGGTACTCAGTGAAGCCGATAAAACTGCCAATCATGTCACAAGCAGGCAAAATTAAATACCTGACCCTTTTCCTTGGCAGTGTGAAGAAATGGGTAATGACTCCAAAGAGCTGCTGTTTCAAATGAAAATTTCTTGTCTTTGGATTAGAAAAGTTTTTGTTTGTTTATGTAAATTATAAGAGGAACTTTTTTTGTAGAAATCTTTCCCTTTGTGAGGTACCATAGCTGGATGGGCCTGGCTTTACAAATTACTCTGTGTGTTTAGCTAAACACCTGTATATACCATTGCGAGGCAGGTGTGTGTGAGTTCCACAATCCAGACCAAGAGGCTGCAGTGAGGGCCAGTCTGGCTCCATGAGGCAGACTCTAATTTTTTTCTGTTGCCTAAAAGACTTGATATTAACTCATCTGAAAATATGTTAGGAAGAGACACTTCAAAGACTTAATAAAAGCCTTTAACAAGTTGTTGGTAAACTCCAAGACTCCAAGTGGCTTAGTTGACCAGGAAAACTTTATTCGACCACTTTAGTGTGTCACCTAGTAACTTTAGACCTTCTTAAGAAGAACAGACTCTGGAGATACCTTCAGACGGTTTCTTGAAATGCACATTTTCAATTCCTTTGGATTTTTTTGGTTTTGAATACATTCATATCGTTTTGTTCCACTTACGTCATTTTAAGTGGGAATTATTTCTCAGCATCTGACCCAGTCGGAGAGGACAGTTAATCACAGCAGGAGGGGATATGTGCTAGCACCTTCTCTGTGTGAGGCACTATTGGAAGTGTGTGTACTAACAAATTTCATCCTCTTCATGACCCTGTGAGGTAGGTGTTACCTCATAAATAAGTAAATGGTATTATCTCTATTTTATAAATGATAAAACTTAGGCACAAAAGGTTAAGCCACTCGCCCCAAGTTTGCACAGCTAGGAAAGCCAGGAGTACAGCCTGGACAGTTCTGGCACAAAGGCCAGACTCTGCGCCGTGATGCTGGACAGGCAGACCTCGTCTTATCGTGCTTCACTTTACTGTGCCTTGTAGACATTGCATTTTTTACAGATTGAAGATGTGTAGCAACCCTGGGTCGAGCAAGTCTATTGGCACCATTTTTCCAACAGTATTTGCTCACTTCAGGTCTCTGTGTCACATTTTGGTAATTCTCGTGATATTTCAAACTTTTTATTATTGTTGTATTTGTCATGGTGAATTATGATCAGTGATCACTGATGTTACTACTACAACTTGCTGAAGTCTCAGATGATGGGTAGCGTTGTTTATCAGCAAAGTATTTTTAATTAAAGCAGGTAGATTGTTTTTTAGACACAATACTATGGTACACTTAATGGACTACAGTACAGTGTAAACATGACTTTTATATGCACTGGGAAACGAAAAAATTTGCACGACTCTCTTTATTGCGATATTTGCTTTATTACGGTGGTCTGGAACTGGGCCCACAACATCTCTGAGGTATGCCTGTGTATTTTACATATATAAATATGTGTATGTATGTATTTAAAATAAGTGATACTTACTACTGCTGCAACGATGATCACAAACCTAGTGGCTGAAAACAAAAGGACTTTATCTTAGAGTTTCGAAGGTCAGAAGTCTGCAATGGGTCTCACTGGGCTAAAATTAAGGTGTAGTCAGGGCTGCATTCCTTCTGGAGGCTCTGGGGGACTCTGTTTCCTTGCTTCTTCCATTGTCTAGAGGCTGCCTCATTTCTTGGCTCTTGGCCCCCTTCCTCCATCTTCAAAGCGAAGAGCATAGCATCTTCAGTTCTTTTTCTGACTCTGACACTGATTCTCCAGGCTCCCTCTTTCGCACAGAAGGGCCCTTAGAGTTACATCAGGCCCACTCAGATAATCCAGGACAATCTCTTCATTTTAAGGTCAGCTGACTAGCGACCCTACTTCTACCTGCAACCTGAACTCCTCTTTGCCACATAACATAACATGTTCATAGATTCCAGGGACGAGGACTTTGCAGGGTCATTGTTCTGCCCATCATATCTTACCTGGTTCAAAATTCAAAAATTACAGAACAAAACAAAAAAGGGTCCAGTGAAAAATCTTCCTTCTATGTCTGCCCCCGACACAACTCCCCTCCCCAGAAGCAACTGATATGATCTGCTGTGTCTTTCTAGGTTTATTTTATGCATATAGGGCAAATATGTATTTTGGGGTTTTAAAATTGTTTATTTTTTGCCTTCACTATAATACACTGTTCTACATCTTGCTTTTTTCGTTTAAATAATACGTCCTAGAGATGATTCAGGTTGATACATAAAGTTCTGCATCATTCTTTTTTGTGCCTGTGTAGTATTTCATTGCATGGTCATTTATCATGTTTCATTTTACTTCATTTGTCTCACAGGACGTTTAGGGAATTGCCAATCTTTTAGCTGTTTTCGATCTTTTGCAACACAAATAATACTGTAGTGAACAGCTTTCTGCCCTTATTATTTGGCAAGTATGTGAGTGTGTCTGAAGAATCACCCCAACGTGGAGAATGATGGGGTCAAGGGGCATGTGCATTTGTCATTTTGGTAACTAGTGCTAAGGTGTCTCTTTTACTCTCTCCAACTAGGAATTTTAAAAAGCCTTAGAACTTTGGTTTATCTAACAAGTTTAATAAGTACCTCTCGATTTCTAGGTGTGCATTTTTGAAAATTTATTACATGTGTTATTTGCTTTTCATTGTTTTCTTTAATCCTTTTAATGTTTTAAAATTAACAAGCTATTTTGCTTTTATTATAATTTTAAAATTTCATTCTTTATGATGAGTAACACTGGCTTTTATAAAGTACTATGAACTTCCATTTAAATATATATATTTACAATTTCTTTTTCATTGAGATATAGTTGATTTACAATGTTGTGTTAGTTTCTGGTGTACAGCATAGTGATTCAGTTATACATATATATTCTTTTTCATATTCTTCTTCATAACAGGTTATTACAAGCTATTGAATATAGTTTCCTGAGCTACACAGTTGGACCTTGTTGTTTATCTATTCTGTCTGTAGTAGTTTATAACCACTACTCCCAAATTCCCAATTTATCCTTCACCCACCTTCCTCTCTGGTAATCATGAGTTTGTTTTCTAAGTTTGTGAGTCTCTTTCTGCTTTGTAGGTAAGTTCATTTGTGTCATTTTTTTAGATTCCACATATAAGTGACATCATATGATATTTGTCTTTCTCTGTCTGACTTACTTCACTTCCAATGATAATCTCTAGGTCCATCCATGTTGCTGCAAATGGCATTATTTCATCCTTTTTTATGTCAGTAGTATTCCATTGTATATATATATACCACATCTTCTTTATCCATTCATATGTTAATGGTCACTTGGGTTTCTTCCATGTCTTGGCTATTGTAAATAGTGCTGCTATGGACATTGGGGTGCATGTATCTTTTCCAGTTAGCATTTTCTCCAGATATATGCCCAGGAGTGGGATTGCTGGATTATACTATTTTCAGATTTTAAGGAGTCTCCATATCATTCTCCATAGTGGCTGCATCAAATTACATTCCTACCAACAGGGTAGGAGGTTTCCCTTTTCTCCACACCCTCTCCAGCATTTATCATTCATGGACTTTTGAATGATGGTCATTCTGACTGCTGTGAGGTGATACCTCACTATAGTTTTGATTTACATTTCTCTGATAATTAGAAATGTTGAGCATCTTTTCCTGTGCCTATTTGCCATCTGTATGTCTTCACTGGAGAAATGTCTGTTGAGATCTTCTGCCCATTTTTTAATTGGATTGTTTGTTTGTTTGTTTTGTTGTTGAGTTGTATGAGCTGTCTGTGTACTCTGGAAGTTAAGCCTTTGTCAGTTGCATCATTTGCAAATATTTTCTTCTAGTCTGTAGATTGTGGTTTTATTTTGTTTTGTTTATGTTTTCCTTTGCTGTACAAAAGCTTATGTTTAATTAGGTCCCATTTATTTGTTTGCTTTTATTTCTATTGCCTTGGGAGAGTGACCTAGGAGAACATTGCTATGATTTATGTCAGAGAATGTTTTGCCTGATTTCTCTTCTAGATTTTTGGTGTATTGTCTTATGTTTAAGTCTTTAAGCCATTTTGGGTTTATTTTTGTGTAAGGTATGAGGGAGTATTCGAACTTCATTGATTTACATGAGGTTGTCCAGCTTTCCTAACACCATTTGCTGAAGAGACTGTCTTTTCTCCCTTGTATATTCTTTCCTCCTTTGTCAAAGATTAATTGACCATAGGTGTGTGAATTTATTTAAATATATTTCTTTAAAAAATTTTTTTGTAATTGAAGTGTAGTCAGTTTACAGTGTGTTAATTTCTGGTGTACAGCATAATATTTCAATTATACATACATATATTCCTTTTCATATTCTTTTTCATTATAGGTTATTACAAGATATTGAATATAGTTCCCTGTGCTATACAGTAGGACCTTATTGTTTCTCTGTTTTATGTATAATAATTAGTATCTGCAAATCTCGAATTTCCAATTTATCCCTCCACCATCCCCCACCAAACTGCCCTGGTAACTATAAGTTTGTTTTTTATGTCTGTGAGTCTGTTTCTGTTTTGTAAATAAGTTCATTTGTGTCATTCATTTAGATATAAGTGATACCATATGGTATTTTTCTTTCTCTTTCTGGCTTATTTCACTTAGTATGACAATTTCCAGGTCCATCCATGTTGCTGCAAATGGCATTATTAAATATATTTCTTTATGTTTAAAATGTTAGATAACTTAAAGAAAAACAGTATGTATTAATAATACAGATGTTACCCCGATATAGCAAAAAATAATTTTTTTATGATTAATGGCTGCTCCCTCACATCAAGTAATGATCACTTGTTTAATTTTTGTTGATGTTTTTTACATAACAAAGAATCATTGCCAACAAGATCTTTAAGCGAGAGAGGGGAAAGTGGCTAAGGGGCAGCTGCAGAAGCAGCCTTCTTCAGGAGCAGATCATTGTTTTCCTTTGTGCTGTTTTCGAATGTTTTTAGCTCATATCTCATGGATGGAAGCCAAAAACTCAGGCGCCCAACAGAGAAAAAGTCAATTCCAAGTAGATAAATTGAGATAATTAAAACCAGACAGACCTAGAACATTAGGCTTCTGGCTACCAGGAAGGCGACAGCTTTTAGGGAGGTCTAGCTTTGATTCATGTGCTATAAACACACTCATCTTTTTCATCCTTTGCTGTAAACACTCAGCCTGTCTCTCTTACTTACTTTGTAGATTGCAGATGGCAAACTTTAATCAGGCTATCTCCTAGGGACTACCCTGTTTGTAATTGGGTATATTTCATTCCTTAGCAGAGAAATCAGAGGGTGCAAACTATCCTTAATATTTGCCTATACCAGCATTGCTCAAGAGTGGGCTACAGAAAATACGTCTGTTGGACTTCAATGAATATTACTTGGAAGAGAGGCTCCACAATGAAATGTTTTGGATACTTTGAGTTAAACAGCTTTCTTTACTGCAGGCCTTCTCAGAGCATTTATTACCCTCTCTGGCTAGAGCCACGATTAATCATCTCAAGGGACTAGTGTTCCCTGGACTGACTGGGCTTTCAGTGGCACTAGCCTAAACAAAACAAAATCAGGAAAGTGAGGCTTTGCCTTAATCTGATAAGGCATTCCCAAAGCTAAATACAAGGATAATTGGGATTAACTGCTTTCTTGGATTATTCATATGATGATAACTTCCAGTTACCAAGCACCTACTTTGTGCCAGCTACGTCCTAGCATCTTATTGACTCTTTTAACAACCCTGCAAAGGTCTTTTAAAATATCCATTTAAAAAAACAAAACAAAGTAAGGATCAGAACAACTAAGTGATTTGGTTCATTTATTCAATACATTTCTAAGTGCCTGCTAACTTCTGGGTACTCTCCCTGACATTGGCTCTGAAGCCCTGACAACCTCTAGATTAGACTCTATAACCAAGAGTGATATTCTTGGAAAACAGGTAAACAAAGCCTGGCAGAGCTCCCCACATATCTTCAGGAGACACTGTGAAGTGGTAGCTAGGAGCGGGAGTTCTAGGGTCTGCATCTTCCAGAATCTCAGCTCTCCATCTGAAAAGTGGGGCCAGAGACAATACCCTACATCACAAGGATGTTGTGGGGATCGAGCGAGATCAGATACAGAATGTGTTCCACGCAAAGCAGGCACCTGGATGAGCCTAACCAAGGTCCACATGACCTGCCGGGTCAGGATGCGAGAAGCTCAGCTGTTCAGACTTCCTGTGAAAATACTTTGTCTCATCTATCTAAAATTGCCAAGAAAGGGAAGGCAGGAAGGGAAAAGGAAGTCAAATAATCAAAAATGTTGATTTTCCAATTGAATCAGTTTGAGGTTGGTGGGGTGCCCTGGAGTTAGTTTGCATGTAAAACAAGTCTCCCCAAATGGCAATCCCAGTTCATCAGAGCCAGAGAACATGGAGGTCAGAGCTGTCCTCCTGAGGGAAAACTATTCTGGACAGGAGCACAGAGCATTCAGAACAGAACACAGAATTATAAAGAGAAGAAATTTAGTGCCACAACCACAACCAACAGGAACTGAGTTTATTCTTTAAAGGCTCTGATACATCTGGTCGGCTGGGCAATACCTAATAAAAGAGCAGACCGAGGCAGTGATAGACTTTGCAATGGATGGATCAGACCAGCAACACTGGAAGCCCCTGATCAATCTGAATTTCACTAAAGCTGAGTCTATGGTCACTCTGTGCCTCCTGTGGCTGTGCCACAATAGGAACAGCCCAGAACTGCCTATGAAGAGTTCTTGCAAAAAACTTAAAGTAAAGATTGAACCTGGGCAGCTACTCACCTGAGTCTGCTCGCTCTCCCCTTCAGAGCATACCGTTGCTTAATGAATCCTCGCTTTGCTTTCTTGAAAAAAATTGAACCTGACTCCAGTCTAGTCTCTAGACTTGATTTTATAAGGAGAACACAGAGGAAACATGTTAAATGACACCATAAAGATACAATCAGCTAAACCCAGAGCAAGGGAAACTCTTTAGGACAAATGACTCAGGTTCTGAACAAACAAATGGCATGAAGAAGGCGGTGGGGTAGGGAGGAGACTTGTTAGAGATTTTATGAGATTCAAGAAATGCAAAGTGTGGAGCTTGTGTGGGTTCTATTCAAATAAACCACCTGTAAAAAGGCATTTTTTTGAGACAGCTGGGGAAAAGTCAACCAAGTGGGCAATAATTGAATCCAAATATATTGCTATTATATCTTATCAGCAGGATATTAGTTGATGTCAAGCAGTTCTTGGTGATGTGAGAGGTAGTAACAGTATCAGGTTATGTTTTTAGGAAAGTACTTACTGGTTAGAGATAAATCCTGAAGTATTTACTGGTGAAATGGTACAACATCCAGAATTCACCTCAAAATACTGAAACAAAAATAAACAAATAAAATTGGCTAGTTGGGAAGGCTCTATGAAACCACAGTGGGACAATGGTTAAAGCTGAGTGTCGAGTACATGGAGCTTCGTTACCCCTCTTTCTACATGCGTGTATGGTTTTAAAATTCCAGAAAAAGTGTCAAATGAATACAATTTTAATTTTTAAAATTGTGAGAGCTTAACTGAAGAGTTTTCCAAGTTCCAATCAAAGGGAAAACAGGCACCTGGTGAGATTCTGAGAGGGTTTTCTGGCAGCAGCCCTGAGGAACCCCGCCTGGGCTACGTCCTCTCAGTGGGCACCAGCCGTCTGCCACCCACGTCCGCGACCACATTGTGACGGCTCCCTGCACAGGCACTGTCAAACTGTCTACTCGACACACTGCACTGGCTTACCCAACGTCTAACTACCTATGGAGCTAATTAAATGATTAGACTCAGAACTGTGAGATGGCCCAGTTTATGTAAGAAGAGTCAGTCCTCCGCAGCCACTAAGCTAATTCCCCTTGAAGCCATAATTAGTCATCGGGAGTCCTTCCCAATCAAGTCGTGTCTCTGATACAGAATCCCCAGTTGGCTCCTAACACTTCCCTGGTGGTGAAGTTGTTTATGTGATCTCGGCACTAACAGATGGAAGCGGGACAGACCAGGCAAAAGGTCCCTCAGTCTGGCCAAGGGCCCAGTTTTTGAGTTAAGATGTCCAGTAGTGGGGCCACTATTGGATGACAGGGACTGGGTTGATTCCTCTTCAAAGGCTTCAAAGGCCCTGTTGACTGAAGCCCAGAAATGCCAGTCTCTGTGATGAGGAACCTGTGCCCCGGATCCTCTCTGCCAGCATCCATCCAGGCTGGAGAAGGAGCCTCAGTTCCCACTCAGGGCCCAGGGTGACCTGTTGATAAGAAGTGATGGGGACAAACAGGGTGTTGGGCAGAAAAGCTACTGTGCTGGGAACGAAAGACGTGGGCTCAGGCCAAGTCCCCAGACCTGCCTGGGTTGCAGGGTCCTCACCTGTAAGATGGGGGGCTGGACAAAGTGATTTCCAAGACTCCTTTCCAACTAAGAAACGAGTTTAAGTGGCTGGTGTTCTTCTGGGAAATGGTACAGAAACTCGAGGTGAAATGTTTGCGGTTTCCATCCTTAGCAGAGAGGCTGTATGTCTTAGTGGTCAAGAAAGGACTCTAAGGCCAGATTGCCTTGGCTCCCATGCTGCTCCCTCACTCACCAGCCATGTGGCATCCTGAGCCTCAGTTTCCCCTCTGTCCAGTGAGGATAACAGTGATACCTTCCTCATAGGTATTATGAGGAAATGAATTTATGTGAAACAGGCAGAACTTAGAGGATAAGCCCCATGTAAGTGTTACTATTACTTTTATCAAGAAAAGGAACAATTTATACAACTTCACAGACTTAGGAATAAAGCACAAGGCTGCTGATGTCTTCTGAATTAAACAGACCCTCTCCAATAATTTTATCATTTAGAAGATGGGCATTTCTATTAAAACCCTGGCCTTGACAATGATAACAATGACGATTGTTAACAATGGTAAGTTTTAAAATATGATAACAGTGACAAACATAACATGACAATGATTAAGATACAGAGTAGCATTTATTGCATACTTTGTTTTCTGACTTTGTTTTTTAAGTCAGAAGGTTGGAAAGACATAGGGTTGGAATGGACACCTACAGTTTTTCAGCTTAAGCCTCAATCAGAAGTTCAGGTCCCTCTACAACATCACTGCCAACTGACCCTTTATGTTCTGCTTGAATTCCTTCAGGGACGCAGGACTCACTACCCCCGAGACAGAGCTGCTGTTTGAAACTTTCCCCAGGAGAAAATGTTAAAAGAACTGAGGATCTTTAAGTTGGAAAAAAGAGTTTATTGGAAACACAGCTGACTTTAAATATTTGAAGAACTCTATAATTATTATTAACATTGATTGACATGAAGCACGGTCACTAATCTTTTGCTATTATGGTGATCATTTATTCATTTCACACCACATGCCAGACACTGTGCCAAATGCTTTCTCATTCAATCTTTCAACAACCCCCTGAGACAGTACTGTTAATCTGATTGTACAGCTGAAAAAATTGAGACAACAGAACAGTTAGGTAAAATTCTGCTCAAGGATATACAATTAGCAAGAGGCAGAAGAAATGGGATTCAAACCTAGATTGGTCTGACTTTGGAAGGCAGAATAAGAATAGTTTAGTGGAAGTTATTAGGACCCCAAAACATAGACTATCTGGGAAGCAGGTTTTGAATCAACGTAACGAGAACTTTCACATGAGACTGAACACATCTCAGGCAATGACAGACAGACAGGGCTGGTGTACAGCACACACACCCCCTACTTGGCCTGGTGCTGGTTCCTGAAGAGGCGCTGGGGAGGCAGGAAGGGCCGGGACCTGGCAATGCTGGACAGGAGGAATCTGGCTGGTCAAGTGGGGTGTCCATGGCAGTCTCACTGCTGGAGAGAAACCCCCAAGTCGGGTGACTGGTGCTGTGACAAATGTGTGGGCCTCCCCACTACACTGTTGCTCCTGTCAGCTCTGCCCTGTTCCCCTCCACAAACCAGCCTATCTCTGGCCCACTCTCCCTTAGCAGATGACCACACTTCTACTTCCTGGGGAAAGCAGAGGTGACTGGGCATGACCTCAACCATCAGCCTCTGTGTAATAAACAAGCTGCACCGTCTTCCCTCCCTCCCTCCCTGTCTTGAGAACCAGGCACCCAGAACTGCTCCGTCTCCACGCTCTTTCCTGAACCTTGATCCCGTGTCCTTTCCTCTTTCTACCAGCATGTCACCACACTCAACAACACAAGGAAACATAACTCTCTTTTTTCAACTGAAGTATAGTTGATTTACAATGTTAGTTTCCAGTGTACAGCAAAGTGATTCAGTTATACATATATATAATCTTTTTCAAATTCTTTTTCATTATAGGTTATTACAAGATATTGAATATAGTTCCCTGTGCTATACAGTAGGACCTTGTTGTTTATCTATTTTATATATAGTAGTGTGTATCTGCTAATCCCAAACTCTTACTTTATCCCTCCCACAACTTCCCCCCTTGGTAACCATAAATTTGTTTTCTATGTCTGTGAGTCTGTTTCTGCTCTGAAAATAAATTCATTTGTATCATTTTTTTAGGTTCTACATATGAGTGATATCATATATTTGTCTTTCTCTTTCTGACTTACTTCACTTAGTATGATAATCTCTAGGTCCGTCCATGTTGCTTCAAATGGCAAAATTTCATTCTTTTTTATGGATGAGTAGCATTCAAGTGTGTGTCCATGTGTATATGTACCACATCTTTATCCAGTCATCTGTTGATGGGCAACTGGGTTGGGCGGCTTCCATGTCTTAGCTACTGTAAATAGTGCTGCTATGAACACCGGGGTGCATGTATCTTTTCAAATTAGAGTTTTCATCTTTCCCAGATATGTTCCAGGAGTGAGATTGCTGGGTCATATGGTAACTTTTAGTTTTTTTAAGGAACTTCCACCCATACTGGTATTCATAGTGGCTGCACTGATTTACATTCCCACCAACAGTGTAGGCAGGAAACAACCTTCTTGACCCGGTATCCAGCTCCCCACAGGTGGGCTAGCCAGCCTTTCAAAGCAGAGCTTCTGAAAGAGCAGTTGCTGCTTGCTTTCTCGACGACTCCTTGCACCTGTCCTCTGCCCACTCCACCTGGTTTTCGGCCACATCAGTGTAGGAACAGCTCCTACCAAGGATGCCACCACCTCACAGTTTCCAATATTCAGCAGACACTTTTGGGCTCTGTCTTATCTGGCCAGATCTGTTCCTCACTTCCTCTTTATGAAATTCCCATTTCTCTTGTTGCTCTAAAACACTCTTTCTTGTTTTATTCCCCACCTTTCTGGCTCTTTCTGGATCCTCTTTCTCTCAGGCCTCTTACTTGTTTATCAGAGGACATCGGAGGCCCTGATCTCAGTCCAGACCCACCAGACCATCTGCCCACACGTGGCTCCCTGGCTAGAAACCCAGCTCTTTCCCAGGGTCCAGGCTTCTCCATCCAGCTGCCTGCAGTGGGCTCTGTGCCTTCCTCTCAGAAAATCACAGACAGCCAGCACACAGATCCACCAACAACCAGAAGGGATTCTGGCAAGGTGCCGCCCTGCAGACCAACCACCCTCCTGGGTGTGAAATTTTAGGGCTTCAGGTGGCCCAGAGCAAGTCCTAGCTGGATCCTCAGCCTGGTTCCCTCAGCCTCCTCGGCTACATCTCAGGGACGCATTCCAATACTCTCTGGCTCTGACCTTGTCCCCGTCCTCCAAGGCTGGGTGCAGACACATGATCTTTCTTCCACCATTCGCTCCATTTTGGTCCTTTGTTTCAATCCCTGATTTTCCCACTTTCCCAACGTCTGCATTCCCACACATTGTGTTTTCTATTCCAGCCCTCTCCCTTGTCCTCTCCTATACAATTTATAGAGGCCAAATTAAGTGGTGCATATCCATTAGCTTTGCAGCTCCCGTGTGGTTTGGGGAGAGAAATGGCTCACAAGAAACCCTGACATGCCGTATGCAAGCCGTGAACGCAGACCACATATCTCTGCTCCTCAGCCCTCATCACAGGCTCCAAACTGCCCCAGAGGCCACAGCACTGAGAGTCAAGCACGGACCGTGTGAAGAAGAAAAAGTGGCCTTTCCCATGGAGTGCTCCCAGGGGACACCAGGCACCCAGGATCTCATAGAAACAGGGGGTGGCCGACCTCACGGCAGTGCTGAGATGGGTGAGAGGAGCAGCAGGAACAGGAGCATACCGGCCTGGAAGGCTGCCCACACCCTGCGTGGACACCCCGTGTGGACACCCCGCGTGGGCTCTGCGTCCTGGCAAAGACCAGACAGCATACTCCTTCCTCATAACCCTGCTCTCTTTGGCCTCATGTTCTTCCACCAGAACAGGGGCTCGTCTTTTGCCTGGAGCACTTCTCATATTGTGGATTCTTCTCTTTTTTCTCTGAAGCTCCACCCCCTACCTGTTCCTTGGGCCCATTTCAGCCTCCAGAACCAGCCCCGCACTGGGCTGTGCCAGGCGTGGCTGCCTCCGTCCCCCCTCCCCCCATCTCCTCAGGCACTCAGGACTCTGCCCACGCCAGGAAGCCCAGGGTGCCTTTCAAGAGGGATGTTTGATGTTCCTCAAATTTTCTCAAACACACAAAGACAAACCACAGATAACAGAGTGCTTACAGACCCCAATGTCCACCGGGGTCTCTTACAGATGCTTTCTGAGAACCAGACACTTAGCTCAGGATGGGAATGAGAGAGCTCCTTTCACGGCACTGGGGACTTGAGTTGCCTGTCTGGGCGATAATTTTGTTTAGATACAATAACTTTCAGCTTGGCCCACTCTTAAATTCTCAGTAGATAAAAAGAACTTAACGAAGAATGTCAGAAAACAAGTATTTTCCAAATTAACAAGAAAAACCACCACAATAAATTATTCAAAAGGAAAAAACCCAAAACACCAGGGAAAATACATTAGAGATTTCAACTAGACAACTCCCACCTAAGAAGTTCTTCCTGTAAAATGCGTATGGATCATGTATCTTGTATACATTGTCTCCAAAGCCCAGATCATAAAAATAAGTTAAAAATCGGTTTTTCCTACAACAAGAAAGTATAGAATGCAGTTGTAATGTAGAGACTAGAGAAGTGGTAAACACCGTGAACCTGAGCTTCAGCACAGTGATCACCACCACCCCACCCCCATTTCTTCCGTACCCACTACAGGCCAGCACTCATTTTAGCACCGGGAGGCAGGCATTATCATCCCATTTGCAGGCCCTGGAGGGTTTACTTAGTGAGCCGGGATTTCAACTTGATTCTTTCAAACCGGAGTCTACCTTTAGCCTCTGCATTCTCCTGCCCCATGCTCTATTTCAAGTATCTTACAAACACATTATAATTCATCCCCACCCCCCCTTAGCAAAAATCCCAGAATGCTTCCCAGTCAAACAAGGGCAGAAAACCTAACACTTATGGAGTGTTCATCCACACACATTTTAAAAGAAATTCCAGTGCAATTTAAATCAGTTTCTCAACCCTGGCATTACTCATGTTTCGGTGGGGATAATTCTTGTGGGGCTGTCCTGTGCACTGTGGAATGTTTAGCAGCATCTCTGGCTTTTACCTCCTAGATGCCAGCGATATCCCTCCCCGAGTTGTGGCAACAAAAATGTCTCCAGACATTGCCAGATGTCCGCTGGGTGGGTAGGTGGGTGGTGGGAACTGCCCTTAGTTGAGAGTCACCCCTCTAGATGACCAGACCATCAGCATGAACTAAACACCTCACACCTGCCCAACCAGATTTGCCTTTTCTGCTTTGCAAACTCCTTCCTGGAAGCAACAGCACTGAAATCCCGCAGTAGCACAGACAGGAAGAGCATGGCCAAAAAGAATTCAGGAATAAGTGATATTAGAAAGCAGGTGGGTTGACAGCTGGCATCAGGTTTAGGAATTTTTTCATACAGGTCAGTATTTTCTTGACAAAAATGTCCACTTTACCTCTATTTATGCCAAGTCTAGTTAATTTTATACAAAGGACATTCTTGTTATGTTACTTTTAAAGATCATGGTTGTGAAGACTCTGAGAAGCTTAAAAATGCTCATGACAGTGAAAAGAGTAGGTTAAAAATTTGTATGAACATTGTGATGGCAACTAAAGTGAGAAGAGAATGATGGAATTAAGGTAATGGGATTATGGGCAATATTTTCCTCCTCTTTCTAATTTTCCTGTAAGGTAACTTCCATAATCCCTTTATAATTTAGAAAGTAAAATTTCAGATAGGATCCCCAGACATGGGTTCCTCCACTGCCACCACAGGTAGAGTCACCAAACCATACAATTACTACCTGGCCTCCCTGAATTACCACCTAGATCCACAGTTTGACCTTAGACAATGTCACCTGGATGATCTGTGTTATATCTGAATTGCTCTTAATAAGTTCATATAATATATTATTATTATTATTATTATTATTATTATTATTATTATTATTATTATTATTATTATTCCATTGCCTGATCTCTTTTGTGAATCTTGATGAAACCTACAGTGCCTTGGACCCCTCCAACTGCTTCCCTTTCTTCTGAGGCACAGGTGGGTCCTCAGCAGCCATGTTCATACTTTAGGTCCTGCTCCTCTGTCCGGCTGGAACCTGGCCTGAGCTGGGCAAGTCAGGTTCCCTTTCTTAGATATTTGGAATTTTGAACCAAGAGATCCAGACTCTAGGAGTGGAGTTGAAGCTGAATTACGTAAGTGGTCATTCTCTAGAAGAGCCATAATAAACTCCTGTTACTTGGATCCCCAATTTCTGTTCCTTCTGAAGTTTGGTTGGTCAACTTTTCCTGGGATCCTCCCCTACCAAAAATAATAATATTTTATCTATCTGTTTATTTAAGCTGGATCTAATTGATTTTTGTTTCTTGTAACTAAAAAAATCTTAACTCCATGGGATTAAGATACAGATTACTATACATAAAATAGATGAACAACAAGGGCCTACTGTATAGCATAGGGAAACACATTTAATTTTTGTGGTAACATAATGGAAGAGAATCTGAAAAAAATATATATGTATGTATATGTATAGCTGGGTTGCTTTGCTGTACACCTGAAACTAACATTGTAAATCAACTACACTGAAATTAAAAAAAAAAAAAAAAAAAAGAATCTTAACTCCTAGAGATCAGAGTTGAAACCTCTTTATTATTCATATAAATCTAAGGCCATAAGTATTATTCTGATCCTCTTGCCAGTGATGATGTCCTAAAAACCTCACTACTGTCTTCTATGGTTGCAACTTAAAAGCAGGAATGTTGGCTTTGGTCAGACTGATTTCACGTCTCAGCTCTCCCTCTTTAAGCCTGACTTTCCTTATGGGGTGAGTAGACAATTTACACTCTGCAGCAGGGCTCCTGTGGGGTTTAAATGAGGGCATGCACAGGGCATGGCACACAGGATATTTCTGTACACACCACACCCCCCCCACCCCCGAATGTTCTGTCTCAAGCCAGGAGATGTTGGTTCTTCTTTATTCATCATGGTCCAAAACACTAAATCCTATTTTGCAAAATAGTCTATATTTATCTCTATATGCATACTCCTCACATCTCTTTTCTCTCCCCAAATCCCAACACTTGACGTGGCAGGTTCTCAAGGCCTTCCGTTTCCTGTCCAGGATTTCCTGAGCCTTGGACGTGCTTGTCAGGTTTCTTCTGACATAGAATTAGTGTCCTCACACAAGTCCCTAACAATATGGAGTGGTTAGTGGGCTTTTCTTTGGGAATCCTTTACCAGCATCCCATACGCTTGGCCCAGGGATGATGATAATTTACTGAGTGCTTACTCTGTGCTTTGCTTGAGTTGTCTCATTTAAACTTTGTGCAACTCTGTGAGGTAGGTAATACCACTATCCCCATTTTATGGAAGAGGAAACCAAGGCTCAGAGCGGTGAAGGAACCTGCCGGTGTCACACAACTAGTAACTGGTAGAGCTGAATCTGGAGCCTGTGTGCTTAACTGCTAACTATGCTAAATTACTCTCTTAACTGACCGCCTTTACATCACCTACAGCCAACTTCCTGGCTTGCCCTCAGTGCCAGATGAGCACCGGGACATACTTCTTCATCCGGGGCTCAGAGCAAACATCTCTGTGCCCGTGGGCCCGAGGGTCCTCACTTACAGCACCTGGGAACTCAATATGCTGCTCTTTCCCCCAGAAAGTCCCCATCTGTGCAGCCAACCTAGGAGTTACTGCTCCTTCTTCTCCTTGTCTCACTCACTTTTATTACCAGCTGCATCCTCAGCTTCTTTGACTTCTGTTTATTGAGTACTTACTTTGTACGATATAAATATCCAGAACCTAATTCACAATAAATATTAAAGTTTGATTTCATCATTACGATTCACACTCACGCACCCCTCACAACGGCCCCCAGGGCTCCGTGTGAGCTAAAACCCCAACCGCCTCCCACCCCCTCCCCCTCCCTCAAAGGCTCCACCAACTGGTTCCTTTGCTCTGCCAAGGATACTCTCAAGCATGCTCCTGCTTCAGAGACTTTCCACTTACCATTCCTAGCTTGCTTACCTACTTCCTTCAGATTTTTGCCCAAATACTCCTTAAAAATTGTGCTGTGCCCTTTCATAAATTGTCTCATTTCACCCTCAGAAACTCTATGAGGTAGGTTCCACATTAGGTTGAAATGGATAACATTTGACCGTTTTGATTCACACAAAAGCAATTTCATATTGTTCACCCTAGTATCATCCCTTTTTTACAGATGTAGGAATTGGAGTTTAAATAATTTGGCAAAGGTCACACAGTTACAAAGTGGCAGAGCCAGGATTCAGGCTTAGGCCTTTCTTATCCTGAAGTCCGTGCTCCTGCCGTCTAATTTTACCATGTGCCTCCCAGACCTTCTGTTTCCCTCTGGGATTTTTGTCCTTTTGTTTTGTCCAGAAACTTGTCACGCCTCTATTCAGCTGAGATACAGAAAGACTGAAACACTGATCCTTCCACTTTAAGAGCCCAGGGCCTTTCAGTCAACACAGATGCTGCCTGCCTGGATATCCCGCCTCTCTGCCACCATCCAGCCCCTGGTAAGGGAGCCCAGGCAGCCAGGATGTGCCCTACAGACTAGATTTGCACTTTCTGAAAAGTGAGGGGGAATTACGAGCTATTAGGCACTGGGCACAGGCCTAAAAGCAGAGAAGTGACTCAGACACCATGGTGGGGAAAAGAAAGCCTGAGAATTCAGAAACACTTAGAAGGCAAATAACTGTAACATCTCTGCTGTAACTCTCTCACCTGTTGAGCAAAGGCCCCCTTAAGTAGTAGGCATGGGGCGAGGGGTTTGGGCAAGTCTCCAAGAGTCACTATCAAAACACAAACTTAGGCCCTTTGGGGAACACCAACCACCACCACGTCTTTCCCCCAGTCTCCTTCCAGTCTGCAGGCCAGATCTGCCCTAGGTTGGGCTTTGTTGATGTCATGTTGAATAGCATTCCTAGATAATAATGTTCTTTATGAAGTTCATCAGTTATGGTGCATCTCCTCAGAAAAAAAGTGGTTCCCGTCCTCTGTTTATCTCTCTGGGTTTCCAGTTTTACTTGGATTTGGGCCCTTCTGACAATGCAGTATATCCTGCCAGGTCTTTGATACATTTAAGATTTTTAGAGTAGGTGTGGTACACAGAGTGTTATTTCAGAGCCTATCCCACCATGTTACTGAAAATGGAAATCCATTCAATGTCCTCAAGCAAAAGGGACACATGCTGTCAGGTCTTTGGTTTGATTTTTTAAATGATGACTCTGACAGTTGTATGAAGAAGGGACTAAAGGCAGGGGGCAGAATCTGAAGAAGGGAGGCCATCTTAGAGGCCATTACAGTGGGCCCGGGGAGAAGTGAGGTTGACTTGGCCTGGCCTGGCCTGGCCTGGGGCGGTGGCAGTGGATGGAGACGGAAAAGAACTAATTCAATAGGTATTCTTGAGGCATCTGTGCAGAAGATGGTGGCAACCTGCCTCTGTGGGTGAGCCGAGTAGGTGCTCTGAAAGATCCACCCTACTATCATGATCAAACAGCTAGCGAACCAAATGACCTCTAAACAAACCAGATGACCTCTAAACAAACCATGACCTCTAAAATCCTTCCCAACTCGCATCTGATATGGAATAGTAGTGACACCTATGCAGCGATTAATAGTTATGCCCCATTTCCACGTACATGGTCTTATTTGATCCTCATAGCAACCGTATGGGAGATATATATTTTTTTCCTATTTTAAAAATTAGAAAATTCCAGCTTGGAAAGTTTATTTATTTATTTTTAATTGAAGTATAGTTGATTTACAATGTTGTGTTACTATCTGGTACAGCAAAGTGATTCAGTTATACATATATATAGTCTTTTTCATATTCTTTTCCATTATGGATTATTACAGGATATTAAATATAGTCCCCTGCACTATACAGTAAGACCTTGTTGTTTAGCTATTTTATATATAGTAGTTTGTATCTGGTAATCCTAAACTCCTAATTTATCCCTCCCCGCTCCTTCCCCTTTGGTAACCATAAGTTTGTTTTCTATGTTTATGAGTCTATTTCTGTTTGATAAATAAGTTCATTTGTATTGTATTTTAGATTTCACATATAAATCATATATGATATTTGTCTTTGTCTGACTGACTTCATTAGTACAATAATCTCTAGGTCCATCCATGTTGCTACAAATGGCATTATTTCATTCTTTTTTATGGCTGAGTAGTATTCCATTGCCACATCTTTATCTAGTCATCTATTGATGGACATTTAGGTTGCTTCCATGTGTAATGGTGCTGCTATGAACACTGGGGTGCATGTATCTTTTCAAATTAGAGTTTTCTCCAGATACATGCCCGGGAGTGGGATTGTTGGATCATATGGTAAGTCTATTGTTAGTTTTTAAAGGAATCTCCATACTATTTTTCATAGTGGCTTCAGCAAATTAATTCCCACCAACAGTGTAAGAAGGTTCCCTTTTCTCCATACCATCTCCAACATTTATCATTTGTGGACATTTTAATGATGGCCATTCTGATCTGTGTGAGGTGATACCTCATTGTGGTTTTGATTTGCATTTCTCTAGTGATTAGCAATATTAAGCATCTTTTCATGTGCCTGTTGGCCATCTGTGTGTCTTCTTTGGAGAAATGTCTATTTAGGTCTTCTGCCCATTTTTGGATTGGGTTGTTTGGTTTTTTGTTATTGAATTGTATGAGTTGTTTGTATATTCTGGAAATTAAGCCCTTGTCAGTCACATCATTTGCAAATATTTTCTCCCATTCCATAGGTTGAAATGCATAGGTTGTCTTTTCATTTTGTTTATGATTTCCTTTTCTGTGCAAAAGCTTTAAGTTTAATTAGGTCCCATTTATTTTTGCTTTTATTTCTGTTCAGGCTTAGAGAGTTTAAGTGATTAATTCAAATACTAATCAAACCCAGTGGATTTCAAACAGGGTTCAAATGCAGGTCTTCTAACTCAAGAACCCACCCATTTTCTCTCTCATGAGAGCAGAGAGCTTTTCTGAGCAAAAGTGCCAAGGAGATCATAAAGTTGAGATGAATAAAATCAATGCTATTATTTTAAAATAAATAAACATTCCATGTTATTAAATTGATAAAAGTATAGTTATAGCAACAGCTATATTTCAGCACTTACTATGCGCCAGGGACTGATCAAAGCACCAAGTATATAATCATGTTTGGTTTTCACAAGAACCCAGAAAGGTAGGTACTATTATTATCTCTGTATTATATGTGGAGAAACTGTAGAACAGAAGGTAAGTATATTGCCCAAGTTTACACAGGTGACACTCGAGTCCTCACTTTAACCTTTGGGGCTAGTTGGCCTTCCAAGAGAGAACAAATACGCCTTTGCGATCGCATGCATAGAAAGCTTCTGAAACTCCATCTAGGGAAGAGGGCTAGAGACTAGAATGGGAGGGAGGGACACCAACTTTCATTGTCTGTCCTTTAACATCACTTGAATTTTTCACACCATAGAGATTGAGATTGCTAGCTAGCCCCCAATATCTATTCTCCTCTTCTTCCCTTAGTTATAGAAATTCTGAGTTTTAGCTGGGCCTGTGGGAGCCCAACTAGAAATTACATTTCCCAGTCTCCCCTGTACTAGGTATGGCCATGTGACTAAGTTCTACCCAGTGGAATGAGGACAGAAGGAACATGTACAAATTCTGGGCTATGCCCTTAAAAGGAATGGATAAAGGTTGCCCTTGCCTTTTCTCCATTCTGGACTACTGGGATGCAGACATGATGGTAGGAGCTGGAGCAGCCATCTTAGACCCAGAGACAGAATCAATATATTGAGGATAAGAGAGCTGCCTTACCAACTCTGGGCAGCCTACTTCCGGACCTCTACCTGAAATAAAAACAAATCTCTGTCTAATTTAAACCACTATCCTTGTAGGTCTCTTTTTAACAAAAGTTTCTTCTGTACTTTAACAGCTACATGCATATATTTCTTTTTTCAATGAAAAAAGTAGTTTAAAAAATATCATGATGTAGGGAACACAGCCTGAATTTTATATTTGAACAATTATTCAGTGGAGTGGCAGCTCTTCAGGGGTGGAAAAAGCCCTTATTTGTAGGATTTTCCAGTTTTCCTGGTGTCAGTATTCCTCCAGGGTTGATTTCAAGCTGCCAACTTGCGGTCGTTGAGTGAAGAGTTGGGAAGAGATGCACAGTTGCTCTTGAGAGGTGTTATAGGCCACCTCCAGCACACCCTGTGCTTACCCCTGTAAGCTCTGAGAAAATGCTTTAAATACTGAGTGCAACAAACTGTGGACATGATCTTATAGGATTCCCAGGAGCCTCTAGGACAGATGATTTAGGAAGATATTTTTTAAAGGAGTTTTTTTTTTTTTTTTTTAAACCTGTGAGACATTGCTCAGATTAGATAACCTTATAAAACATTAAGGATATTTAATTTCACTTATCAAACCATGGGTTTGACTCCATATGTTTCATACTTATCATTATAATAGTACTTTGCAAAGATGAAAGCTAGAAATGAATGTTGGGAACACGCAGTCATTCAACAGGCATTTATCTTACCTTCTAGAAGGCCAGGGAAAGAGAGAAGTTAAATATGGCCTCTGTCCTTGAAACGATGATGGCTTTTACATGCAGTGTCTGGAAATGAAGCTCCATTTCTGTCGTGTTAAGACTTACGATGGTTACACCAAAGAAGACAATTTCTCTCCCTCCAAAAACAGGAAGTAAAATGAAGTCTTTCTTATTAGTGGTTTAATTCAATTTAACGTAAATTAAATTCCTCTCATCACAAAGAGCGTCGTCAGGCTCTAGCAAGAGCATACTCCACAGGCGGAAGTGGGGACCAGGGGTACCTTTGGGAAGGGCTGACCACACAGAGCATTCACCACGGTTACGGCATTTTAAAATCCGAAGGACAGTGAGATTTCAATAAGAAATGCTCAAAACTTGTGGGGCTTCAAAAGTTGAATAACCCTTTCCATGAGGAAAAATGGTGGAAGCCTTATTGCCTCACCAGGTCACATAGATGAACTCCCAAGGATCTGAGTCCATCAACAGCAGCTTGTCAAATTTCCACAAACCTTTCCCCCACAGACCAATGTTAAAAGTATATATCTATGTGAAACCAGCTAAAGAAATGCAATATCCAGGTCTGAATTCTTCTTTTACTTGAAGTAGTCATCTATACCTAGAGCTTGCTTTATTTAGGACTGGATCAGTATTTAAGCCATGGCTCTGACAACAAGATCTAGTTAGGACCGTATTCAAACATCAGCTGAGATCCACATGGACAAATGAACTCAGGATCACTGTTGCATCTGGAAGGGTAGGAGCCACTTCTGTCTCTCAGAGCCCCATAGAAAGGAAAGAAGAAGTATATTGGGCCCCAGGATGTCTCACTACTGGTGTCCGGTGTCGTGGCAGGGGTCACTAGTGGCCCCGAGTAAGTCCACCTGCCAGATGGCTGGATAGCCTACGGGGCTCTCTTGGGTTTATCTTCTTGGCTGCAAGCCTCCTAGCTCCCGCCCAGACTTGCATCCAGACCTGTGGGGTGTTGCCTGAGCTGCCAGATTCCACCCTAAGCAGAGGCTCTTCACCACTGGTAACATCCAACTAGTCAGCAATGAGCTTCCGGGCAATTCTTTCAAGAGACTAGATGGATACCTGGAGCCAGACTTTATCAGACTTACTGAAGTTTGACCCTTATAAACAGTACAGTTTCCAGAGTTTTCTGCCTTGCAGGTGGTTGAAAACTGAACTCTATCTGCCAAGTTCTGAGTCCAGCTTTGAAAGTGTTTATCCTCCACCACCTGCTCCAGAGCACGAGGTGAGTAAGTGGCCAAGGCTCATGGGCCGGGTGTGTGTGGGGCTGCCGGACACCCCAGAGTCATGTGACTGCACAGATGGCCACCAGCCTCGCTTCTAGGCTTTTAGCTCCTGACAGTTTCCAACGTGGCTCCTCTGACAGGTTGTGGCTTTGGATGATATAGGGGACTGTGTTTTCTTGTACCTACCGCCGCCAGGAAAGCACTACATCTTATGTGCCTCTATAACACTGTTCTTCAGAGTTCTCTGAGGCTAAAGTGCAAGGACAATGATAAAACAAACTCGAAGTACAAATGGTGAGCCTGAACTCTAGTCAGCAGAAAGTTTCCTGTGCCTTCTAAATGCAACGCATTCTTCCAGGAAGTGTGATGCAGGCAGCGGGGGTGGGGGGTGGGGGGTAGGGGGAGTGGGGGTAAAAGAGAAAATATAAAGACGTGAAACAGGGTACAAAGTCAAAATAGGGTCCTGCTTTCATGCAGTGGTGGGGGGGGGGCAGATCTGAAGCATGGGCTTCCTGTGTCTCTCCTCCCTGCGAAGTTTGCTCACCCCAACTCTGTCCAAAGTATTTAGGGTAAACCACATTTGTGAGTAAACCATGTAAAACTGCCATTTTTCCAGTCAAAAAGGTAGAATGTCAGCAACTTCATTTGGTTCAACCTAATAATCATTCTCTCAAAGCACTATATCTATATGACGCTGTTTTCAGTCTGTCATTTGTACAATTAGGTATTTACATGCCCTTTTCCTCCACTTGATTACAAAGCTCCTTGAGAGCATCTCCAGGGAGTACTGCACCTTACACACAGAAGGGGAACAAACGAATGGGAAAATACGTGTGTGTGTGTGTGTGTGTGTGTGTGTGTGTGTGTTTCCAAGCAGTGTGCTGGTGTTGAGGATGAAAAGCTGAACCAATCAGGGCTCTGGTGATACCCAGGATGAGCTTGGGTGTCAGTGAGACACAGAAAATCCCAGGGATTCTCAGCAGTGGTACTACAGACACTTTGGATCATGGAGCCTCTGTTGAGGGGGCAGCTGTGCTGTGCATTGTAGAATGCTCAGGCAGCATCCCTGGCCACTACCAGCTCCATGCCAGCGGTATACCCCCATCCCACCCCACCCAACCATGACAATAAAATGTCTCTAAACGTGGCCAGATGTCCCCTGAAGAACAAAGTCAACCCCCACTGAGAACCACTGCCACAGATGAGCTAAGGCGGCAGGATGCCAGTGTGGCAGTTCGGAGAAAAACTTCCCTGGTATAGGTCTTGAATGACAAGTAGGAACTAGCAAAGTAAAGCAAGGCAGAGGCCACTGCTCCAGTCAAGACACAGCGGCTTACCCATGCTGTACCTTGACCAGGCTCAGGTGTGACCCGCACATAAATGAAAGGCAATGACTTCACACAAAAAGATCAGCCTACATACTCGGTCTTTGAAAGGTAGATTCCACCAAGTCTTTGTTTCTGTTATAACTTTCTTTCTGTGAATTCCTCTCCCTTCAGCAATGCTTGGTCCAAACACAGGACCTTGATGAATTAAGTGAGGTCACTCAGAACAGTTTTACTGCTTGTGTAGAAGGAACACCGAGAGCTGCAATACTGCTATCTTCTTTTGGCAAGGTACTTTTCTGGGCTTTTTCCTCTCTACTTTGTTCTTTTTGCATTAATTTTTAAAAGGTGCTTTAATGAGACGTTAAATACGTATAAAAGAATATTCAGCATGCACGCTCACAGAGTACCAATGAAGCATGGACCCTCTATGCTGCCATGGATGTAGACTATCACTACCGTCTTTGAAGCTCACTGTGTGCTCCCTCTGATATCATTCCCCTCTCTACCCCTAGAGGAGAAAGTGTTTGTGTTCACATTTATTCATTCAACAAACATTTAACTGAACACCCCACTATGCTATGGGCCAGGCTCTGGGCCATGAAGCAGTGAATAGAACAAAACCTTCCCCTCTCTCACTTAAGGCACTTTCACATCAGCCGATCAATTTAATTTGATGTTCTCATTATCCCAATGAGATACCTACATGCAACTAACAATTACTCTTTCCCTTGCCCCCTTCACAGATGAGGAAATAGAGGCTCAGACTGTTGACTTCTCCCAAGTCCCAGGTCACTAAGTGGCAGAACTGGAGCAAGAAGCCCAGTGGTTGCCTCCCTCCCATCCACCTCCTTCCATTGCTCCACAGGCCTGCCTCTCCCCTTCCCTCCGTTCCCCTCCTCGCCTGACAGCAGATTCACCCCTACCAAATGCCTAGCTCTGCGACTGAAGCGAGGCATTAGCAGAGCAGGCAAATGGGCAGCATCCAGAGATCCTTAATGGCCCTGCCAGAGTCAGGATGAACCAGATGGTGTATTGGGGCAGGGGGAGAAGTCTGTGCAGTGGAGCAGACCCCAGAAGGGAAGTCTTGTCCCCAGGCATTTAGGTCCAGATCAGCTCCCCATTTCCAGCTGTGCCATGTCATACAAACAAGCCATCTTTTTTCCTTTTTCATTTGATAGAAAAAAGATGGTTATTTGTGGTCGGTTTATTGGTTAATTAAGTTGGATAAACTTGGGGCCCACTTATTTATGACTCAGTTTCTACTTTACTTTTCGGTAATCTTTGACAAAGACCTTACTGCAAACAAAAATACTGCTGAGATGTGGCTTCCATTTAGTATAGCAACTCTGATCAGTTGGCAGTAACTATCTAGGGTGGTGTCTTGAGAAGACTTGAGGGCCATAACAGATTAGTGATCATTCACTGGAGAATGAATTGGGAGTCCTTATGTCACGTATTTTTTTAACCTGGATGTAGCTATGACAGCTAAGGTTGACCAAGCACCAATGAAGGCCTCAGACCAGAAAGCTCCATGGTCCCCAGTAGCTGGCCTATCTCTCAGTGAGTGAATCGCATACTCTAAGGGAGGCAAAGATCTGGTCCTTGGTTCCTGCCCCTTTCAAATAAGGGTATAGCATGAGAGGAAAGTGCCAGCTCCAGAACCAGATGTGACCTCTAGTGACACATTTGGTCTCTGCCCCCAGTTCCTGACACAGGGCTCCTGAATCCCTAGGAGTTTCCTGGGTGACAGGAACATCATTTGTTCTAATGGGGTGATGCTTGGTGGGCTCCTGAGTGGCTTCAGGATGGGGCTGGTCACCAGAAAGACCAAGTCATGATTAGAAATGGGGAGTTTTCAACACCCCCCCCATTTCTCTGGGGAAGGGGAAGGACTGGAGATGAATTAATAATGGATCATGGCCACATGGTGAAGCCTCCATGAAGATCCCTGAACTATGTGGCTTAGAGAGCTTCCAGGTTGGTGAGCATGTCCATGCTCTGGGAGGGTGACGCACCCCAGCTCCATGGGTGCAAAAGCTCCTGTTCTTGGGACACTTCCAGACCCCAGAGTATGTACCTCTTCATCTGGCTATTTGTCTGTATCCTTTATTATGTCCTCCATGGTAAACCAGTAAATATATGTAAGTTCTATGAGCAGTTTTAACAGATTCTCAAAGCTGAAGAGGGGTCATGAGAATCCTTGATTCATACCTGGTTGGTGAGAAGTACAGGTGACAACCTGGGACTTGTGATTGGCATCTGATGTGGGACTTGAGTGGGACTGAGTCCATACCCTGTGAGGTCTGTGCTAACTCCAAGCAGTTAGTGTCAGAATTGAATTTAATTGTAAGACACCCAGTTGGTGTCTACTGAGAACTGGAGATTTGCTAGATGTGGAAAAACCCACACACCTGGTATCAGAAGTCTGAGGAGTTGAGGAAAACAGGAATTTTCCTTGAGCTCTGCTTGGTCCATCAATTCACTCCACGAACATTTATTGCAAGCTCTTCTGTGCCAGGTGCTGTACTGGTCACTGGGGATCCAAAGGCAATCAAACAGAGACCCTGTCCTCTGGGAATTCACTGTCTGGTGGGTAATACAGATATGAAATAAATAGTAACACTACAGTGGAGTGAGGGCTGTGGTAAGGGAAATGCAGGATTCTACTGGAGCCTGTGAACGTGAATGGTCAGGAGAGGATGGCTGCCATGGCCTTGGGGGCAGAGAAAATTGTGCAGTGAGCCACGGAAGTTCTCCCTCCCTGAAATGTTTTGCTGGGACTGTTTTGTGACCTGTCGATGCTTGATGATACTAGGAAAGCAGTTGGGGGCCAGACTCATGGCCCCTTGACATCAACAGACAGTATATGTACCCAGGGCCGCTATATGCAGGTTGTGATCTGCCCAAAAGCACCCAGATAAAAAGGAAAAGCTGCAGGAAGGAAGGGGTGACTTTTACTAATGCTTCCCAAAGAGGGCATCTTCTTCTCATCTGCCCAACACGCAGTATTTGCCCGCAGAGAATCCAGGGGGATCATATTTTTCAGTTACCCTGCAATCATGGAAGGCAGGACTGACTGAGCTGCCTCTAACTGCTTTCATGGTGTCTACACAGCTTAACATCCCATGTACATTTCTTTGGATCTGAATGGAAGGTGAATTCCCAACTCTTGCTCTACTTTGGACACAGGAAGTGTTTCTTGACTGGTCAGTCAGGGTTCACTCAGGGAGCAGGAGCCCCTGTGAGTTCTGAGATGAGGGATTTATTCTAGGAGTTAGACCTGACTCACCTCTGGGAAGGAGTTGGGGAGGTGAAGGCCTAGGGGGCACTGGAGGGTCAGAGAAAGAGCCACCAAGCAGCCAGTCGGACAAGCTAAGGAGACCCCATCACTGAGAAGGGATCGCAGAGAAGCCTGAGGGAGGGCTCTGTAGGGGGTGGGGTACTGGGGGCGGGGCCGTGTGCCCTGTGCAGGTCCCTCCTCTGGGGGTCCATCTGAGGGAGGGTCTGGAGCTGCTGTTTGTTCTAGAGCCAGCAGTCGAGAGAGGAGTGGACTGGCTGAAGGAGAGGGCGGAGAAGCTGGAACCCGTCACCCCTATGTCTGCCTGTCACCGCACTTAACCCTGACCGCCTTCTGAGAGTAATGGCCGCCCCTTCATATCCATCTTCCAGATCTTGTACGAGTTCCTCCTTTGGCCGATTCTAACTCAGCGTTACAGGGAAGGGGATCTGGGAAAGGTACTTCCGTTTTAGAAAAGTCGGTGGGTGAGGGCAGAATAAAGAAACAAACACTGCAGAGTCCTAGATCAAAGCACCGCAGGTTCTGAGACGTGTGTGTAGGAGAACTGCTTGAGGAGCTGCTGAAAAGACAGATTTGGAGCTTCATTTCTCAAGATTCCAAGGTGGAATCTGGGCGCCTGTTTTTGTTTGTTTTTTGTTTTATTGAAGCAGAACTGATTTACAATGTTGTGTTTGTTTCTGGTATAACAAGCTCTGTAGGTGATACTGATGCACACGAAATCTCAAAAACCACAGTCCCCAACCTTCCAAGCAGATAAATAATTTATTAATCAATTCAACTCCAATGGCCTGCTGTTGGAAGTCCTTGAACAATTACCTGCCATTTTGGGGCCCTGGAACGGTGACCCAACATTACCCCAAGTTCCCTCTTGAGCTGGATTTTGACGAGTCCTCCACCTCCCTGCTTGGATCTTCCAACAGCAGATTTTTAATCCACTCCTGAACTCTGAGGGAGCTGGGTGTGCCTGGATGGCAGAAGAATCTCACTCTGATGCTGCCAAGGAGCTAATGGATTGGGAAAGCCAAAGTGTGCTCCACCCTGCAAACTGGGTTTACTGGTAACTGACAAAATTGACATCTCATTCAGATGATCACTATTAAACAGTATGCACCCGACACCCCAAAGTGTATGGGCATCTGGGCAGGGCACTATGTGAAGCAAGTGAAAATGGCAGGTGCTTGCCCTAGAGGTCAGGCAGGACCAGATTTACAGACCCTCCTATGTTCCTTATTTGTCCTGATGCTCTCAGACCCTGCCCCCGGCCACCTGCCTACACACCACTTCCACCCTGGCTCCAAGAAAACTTTTGACCCAGCTGCCAAAGCTACCAGCAATGCCAGCCTCTAGCTCCTTGGGGAGGCAAGGGAGGCAACCTGATAAATCTCAAAGGAGGATGAGACAGGGCCTGGAGCGGCCCAGCTAAGGTGCAAGGCTGAGCTGAGAGATCTCCCCGCAGAGCTGCATAGGGTCAGAGTCAAGGCGAGCATGCCCCACCTCCAGACTGCCCCCTTCCCACAGCTGCCTCTTCTGCCTTTGTGAATGGAATCGCAAAGAAACTGAAGCACATTCAAAATTCCTTTCTCCTTCTGTCTTCTCCCCTAGTATCAGTCAGTTTTATTAGTACTGACGGGACAAATCAGTGGGCCAGGGATCCATATGCATTAACATGACTCGATTACTCAGGGACCTTGTCAATGATGCAGACTGCTGAGTTTCACCCTCAAGGAACCTGACTTAATAGGTGACACTGGGAAGCTGCATTTTAAACAGGTGCCAAGAGGGATTCCCATGCAGATGGTCAAGGACAAGATTCTGGAAAACACTGCGCTAGGCAGAATGCTTGTGGAGGTGGGGTGAGGAAGAGGGAGAGGCAGACCAGAACAAGACTTCACAGTCTGGGCTGGATTGGGGGGTGGGCGCAGATAGCTCAGTGGTAGAACGTGTGCTTAGCGTGCAGGAGGTTCTGAGTTCAATCCCCAGTACATCATTAAAAAAAAAAGATTTTACAGTCTAGTTAGGAAGGCAGATGGCACAGAATGAAGGAGACTTAAGGAAAGGCAACATGCAGAGTCCCACAAAGACCCTGGGAGAAGGGAGAGTTTGCTTAGATCCAGTTCTCTCTGTTTTGTTCATGGCTGCATCCGCAGCACCTAGGGCTGGGGCTAGGGGTGAGACAAGCGAGGCACTTGGGCACCAAATTGAAGGAGGTGCTCACTCTCAGGTGCCGGCCCTGCTCTTGCATGACCCCAGAGGGAGCGCCTGCTTAAATTTTATACCTTAGCCACCTCGCCACTTCACCCTCCTCATGGCCCCGGAACCTACAACCAAGCCTGGTGCATAGTAGGTGCTCTGTAAATATTTGCTGGGTGAATGAATGAGTCTCTTTAATAGACATTTACTGAGTGCAAACCATTACCACTAAGCGTGGGCAATGAGTGTTGGGGTAGGTCCAGGAGAAAACGACAGCCTAGAAATGAACTGGACACAGATCTAGCTCTGAAGAAGTTTACGTCAATGAGCAGGCTGGGAAATAAAAAATGCAAGGGAGTGAAGGCTGGTGGAAAGGGGAGAGCTTGGGGGAGGAGAGAGGGGGTCTCATCCATCTCTGCTGGACCACATGCTCTGTGAGAGCCGTGACCCCGCCTCTTCTGACACACCCCCGTTTCCAGTACAACACAGGCACAGGGTGGGCACTTTATATATATTAATCTGAATTAATGGCAAGAGACGTTCCAGGGCTACACCCCTGTGTGTTGTGCAGCTTTATAGTTGAATCTGAGTCCAGATAAGCAGTTGCCTAGAATTAGCTGAGGTTAATAACAAAGGCTTCCTAACGATCCAGCCCGGCAGCTCCCACATTCGGTTGATTATCAAAACCCCTTAAGGTGTGTTTGGAAAATACTGACTCCCAGGCCCCACCCCAGGGAGGCCAAATCAGGATCTGTATGGTGGGGCTCAGGCATCTGTATCTGAGCTTGCTGGGTACAGGACAACTCATGAGCACCCATGCCTGGGAACCACTGCTCTAATCAGGAGTAAAGACCCCAGCTTCTTGCGAGCACATGGTGGGCCCAGCCTCCAGGAATGGCCACAGCCCTCACACACACCCCCAATTTTTTATTGCAGTAGAACAGCCATAACATAAAATTTACCATCTTAATCAGTTTTAAGTGTACAGTTCAGTGGTATTAAGTACACTCATAATATTGTACAACCATCATCACCCTCCATCTCCAGAACTCTTTTCATCTTGCAAAACTGAAACTCTGCACCCATTAAACAGTGGCTCCCCATTTCCCCCTCCTCCTAGCCCCCGGCAACCACCGTTCTACTCTCTGTCTGGGTGATTTTGACTACTGTGGGTACCTGGTACCTTAGCCCATTCAGGAAAAAATATCATGGACTGAATGGCTTAAACAACAAACATTTATTTCCTCACAGTTCTAGAGGCTAGGAGGTCCAAAATCAAGATGCCTATAGGTTAGGTATCCAGTGTGCACCACTTCCTGGCTCCTAGAGGGCTGTCTTCTGCTGAGTCTGCACACGGTGGAAGGGGTAAGGGAGCTTCCTAGGGTCTCCTTTTTAAGGGCACTAATCCCATTCATCACCTCCTAAGACCATCACATTGGAGGTTAGGTTCTCAACATGTGGAGTTTGAGAGGACACATTCAGTCCATAGCATTCATACAGCATGGAATTGTGACTAACTTATTTCACTTAGCATCATGTCCAGTTTCATTCATGTTGTAGCATATATCAGCGCTTTCTTCCTTGTAGAGAATAACACTCCACTGTGTTTATGTACCACATTTTGCTTATCTGTTCAACTTGGGTTGCTTCCACATTTTAGCTACTAGGAATAATGCTGCTATGGGTATGGCGTTACAAACATGTTCTTGAGACCCTGCTTTCAACTCTTTTGGGTACTTACCCAAAGAGGAATGGCTGGATCATACAGTAAATCCTTTTTTAATTTTATGAGGAACCACTATACTACTTTCCACAGCAGCTGCACCATCTTACATCCCCAGCAGTGGTGTTCCCTTTTCTTCACAACCCCAAAACATGGTTTTATTGTTTGTGTGTTTGTGTTCGGATTTCAGCCATCCGAAGGGGTGTGAGACGGCATCTGATTGCAGTTTTAATTTGCATTTCCCTAATGATTGGTGACATTGGGCATTTTTCCATGTGCTTATTGGCCGTTTGTATATCTCCTTTGGAGAAATATCTATTCAAGTCCTCTGCTCATTTTTCAATCAGGTATTTTTTGTTGTTGAGTTTCATAAGTTCTCTATATATTCTAGATATCAATCTGTTATCAGATATGTGATTTGCAAATTTTTTTCCCATTCTTTGGTTTGCCTTTTAATTCTTTTGATAGTGTCCTTTGATGCACAAAAATTATAATTTTCACAGAGTCTAATTTTTTTCTCTCATTGCCTGTGCCTTTTGTGTCATATCCAAGAACTCATTGCCAGACCCAATGTGTGTGACTTGTTTTTAAACTCCTTTCTGTGTGCCTCAGTTTCCTGTACAAAGAGAGGGCGCGGGTAGCTTGAATTAAGCTAAGGGAGATAAACATGACAACTGAGACCAGAGCCCAGTGCAATAGCATTTAGTCGTTATCATGTGCACTTTTCCAGCAACACACCCAGCTTCTCAGTTTCCTTTTCTCACCCCTAACAAAGCTTCCTGGATGCTCAGGAGACTTTGAGGGGAGCACTGAACCTTAGCTTCCATCTGGGACCCAACAATGGTGTTTAGAAACCTGACTTGAGTGTAGTGTCAGTTTTATTGCTGTTTTCTCTCAAACGCAGTCATAACCCCTGCCCCGGCTCCTTGCTGAGTCCTCTTCCAGCATCCCTGCTCTCCATGCCCTGCACCCATGGTGGGGGTAGCTGGGACATTTAGAGGTGTCCCACACATGACTTTGGGAAGGTCTAAAGCTGTGGACCCACAGGGGCAACCTCCGCAGGCCTTGAGTGCCTTCACTAGGGGAGGAGGGCACCATCCTTCACATTACTCTTTCAGGCTGATTCTTTTCCCCAGGGAGGTGATGGGGAAACAGCCGGGCAAAGAAAAACCCTGGAACTCCCAAAGCTGGAAGCATGCTTCAACTTAAAAACCAAGGAGACTAAAAGATAACCTCCCCGCTCTAACACTGTCCACCCGCCTCCCCCATCTGTGCCCTGGGACATGGAGCGAGGCTGCTTCTCCCACTGGATCAAGCATCTTCTACTCCTGAGAGGGAGGGGTTGGCCAGAAGGTGGCTGCTGAAACACAAGTGCCTTCTCTTAAAGAACGTCTGCTTTAGAAAGACGTCAGTTGTCAAAATGAATCGATTCGGAAGCACAACCCATGCAGGATCTCAAGCTATAAGCAGTGGTAGGAAGGATGCCTGGGTCAGACCCTGGAAGTGGAAATAACAACCTTGCAGCCCTTCTTTATCACATTCTTGTTAGCAGGTTTAGGCCTCCTTTATGCAATTGTCTTGGGGTAAAAAAACAAACAAACGAAAAACAGAAAAACCCCTTTGTTTTGGACGATTATACAAACAATTTTTATAAGTGACTTATTGGCCTGTGTTTAACCTTTATTTAGTTGGTCCTAATTTACTTTATTAATCGATGCTCAATTCCAGGAAAAGCACTGGCTCAAGGCTTACAGGATGCTGGAAAAGTGATGACAGGGTGTAAAGATACAGCAGGAAGATTCTCCCTGCAGTTCAGGTGATCAGGGGCTTTAAATATATGAAGGGCATCCACACAGAAAAGGAGTTAGATTTGTCTCGGGGTGAGAGCCCCACAATGGCAGAACTGGGATTAGTGGGGTGGAAGCTACAGGAAGACATGTCCACTTGGCACAAGGAAACATTTTTGAACAATTATAATTATTTTAAAATAAAAATGAAGTGCCCCAGGAGGTGCCGAGCACCTGAGCACTGAAAGTATCAAATTAGAGGGCCGAGGGGTCACTTGTCAGGATGCTGGGAGGCATTTGAGCTGATGTCCAAGGAGGTCCAACTTAGGTCTAGGATTCTGTGATGACTATTGGGACTCGAAAGCTATATACACAGAGTTACCTTCTGTCTGGGGTCAGGGAAATGCTTCTCAGACAGGACTAAGGAGAAAGGATTTCCACATGTGAAGACCTGTTACAGAAAACATTATTTCAACAGGTAGCTAACAAAATAGAGCATGCACATGAACTTAATTACAAAATGGCGATGGTGTTACACATGTTGGGGCTGCGGTAAATACTGAGCCAATATAGGAATGTGCTTGGAACAGAGTCTTGTTAAGTGTTCAAGATTATTATTAGTATTTAATACATAAAAACTAGCTAGTCAATTTTTTTTCTGTGAACACAGTCATAAGATGCTTACAGAAATGACTAGGAATCTATGAAAATTGCCCGTGGTTGAGTAGGAGGAGGTAGGGTTTTGAGTTTAGAAACTAAAACTTGGATAATGTGCCCACTTCTCCAATCACAGGAGAGAGTAACATTGTCAGTAATGCCATTCAAATACAAAAACAGGAACTTGTGTTAACTAGCATACACTTTACAGCGTACGTTTACCTCTTGTGTATATATATGGAGACATACGGCATAAGTATTTATATGTATATTTATAACCACTCTAATTCCTTGAAGTTAGGAAGTTGAGCAGTAAAAATACTCTCTACTAAACCGATAACTTAAAAAATTGGTCCCTACTAAAGCATTACTTCTCAGCTAATAATACTCTTCTGTGATAGGGCTTTAAAAGTCCAAGTTAAGTGAAAGATGTTATGATTTATAATTTTGTCAGAAAATGTATGCTGAGAAAAATCACAGGTAACTCATTCTTTAAGAATTAGAGCATATTTGCAATTATATCTGAGACTTGTTAAATCTAAGAAAACATGTTTTAATATCATTTAGTTCATTTTTCAATATGAAGTTCCAATCAGACTTCTGCCCCTACTGACTGCAAAACCGTGATTCCCTGTTTAAGTGAATTCACACTAAATGTCCTTGCCTGGTAGTAATTATCTTCAGATATGGGAAGAGGAAGGGAGAGTGAGCAATCACCAGCGAACTTTCTCTAGGGTTGCTTAATTCTTTAGCTAAGCAGCAATGGGAGACAAACAGATCCACTGTCCTTTCTTTTAAGTCTTGTGAAATGGAAGGAGAATGACATTTCCTCTTACTAGAGCAGGCCCTAGAAAGTTACCTGGGTTCTTGTACCAGGCTTTTGCTGGAAGAGTTTGTGCGGTGCCTTTGAAGCAGAGAGCAACATTCAGATCAGATTCTTCAAGACACTTCAGAGCTCAAACCTCACCTTTACTTTCGATTACCATTTGAATGGATTCTTAGAATTTCAGAGCTAGGAAACCATTTCAGAAAATGGTCTCTTGGGGTCAAACTTGTGTTTCAGTCAAATCTGAAGGCAACTCCCTCATTTAATAGGTAAGGAAACTGAAGAGAAAGTGAGTAAATGACTTTCCCCAGAGCACACTGGTGATTAACGGCTTGACTGGAACCAAAACCCAAGTCTCCTGAGTCTAGAACTTGGTTCTCAACCTTGGCTGCACACTGGAACCACCCAAGGAACTTCAAAATCGGATGTTCCTGATCCTACTGT
Source organism: Camelus ferus (assembly GCF_009834535.1). NCBI lineage: Eukaryota > Metazoa > Chordata > Mammalia > Artiodactyla > Camelidae > Camelus > Camelus ferus. Next base: position 28,698,301 of record NC_045720.1, read on the forward strand.
TCCTACTGACGTCTGGCTCCCACCTCCAGAGATGCTAACTTAACTGATCTTGGGTGCAGCTGGAATGGGCATTTTGAAGCCTTCCCCGGGTGATTCTAACATGCAAACCAAGTTAAGATTCACTGATCTTTCCTAATTTTTGCTCTTACAAAAGGACCTATATTACTTTCCAATATAGTTCTTCTTTCTATCCATTTTTCCCTCCCAATTAATACGACTCCTTCTCTAGTGTTGCCATATCCCAATAATTATATTAAAGCCCAATGCCAGAAAAGGTGGGCCTGTGTGACCACAGGCAGCAGCCAGTGGGCGGAGGAGGGTGGGAGGGCTGAGGACAGGGTGGGCTGATTCAGAAGGTGTAGAAAACCACAGAGCAGCGGGCACCTAGTCCACCCAGCCTTCTTGCACTGGACAGATGGATTTTAAAGCCGAATGTACCAATGCCACACACCCAAATTTAAGTTTCAATATTCTCCATATGCTCGGGTTTTGAATTCTTTCCTGGAGCAGCAGGCAGCAGAAACCAACCACCTCGAGTCCCAGCAGACAACAAATGTCTTTTGGAACTGAAAACTGCCGGCTGCCGTGGTGATGGGAACATGAAGCCAGGCCCTGGACAAACCCATTTCACCACCTATTTGTTCTTCCCTCAGCTGTGAGAGGGTCTTTTCATTGCACTTAGTTGGATGTGTAAAAACGAATGTTGGATCCTGTCCTAGAAGGGAAGCAGTGAAAAGTAAATTTAAAAATTAATCTACAAAGAGAAAAGCCTGTTCCAGAAGCCCATGCCCTCATGCTGGGCTTGTATCCACGTGGGTCTTAACAACGAGGGAACTCACCCCACCCCCAGGGGTACTATTATCAGGGCCTCAAATCTCGCAAGAAGTTCTGGCCCCACCTCCTGGAGAATGTGCCAATCAGAGCAGGCCGCTGTAGTCCGAATTAGACTGGAGGACTCCCATGATGCTCTGGCACAGGGCAGACACTTCCTCCCAGGCAGATAATGGAGTGGAGCTCCATGTTCCCACCACTTGGAAAGAGGAAGTGCAAGCTTTCCCATGAACAACCAGCCCTGCAAACACCCGACCCTGCTGCTCTTGTGCACGCCAGATCTGGTTGCACGGAAGGTAGCTTCTATTTTTCTGAAAGGTACGAGACCCCAGCTGTGAATACCTACTCCTTTCCTGCAAAGGCTTTCCACCTCAGTGTTTCACACGATTCTCCTTTCCTTCCCAAAGCGTGGGAACCCAAGAGTTCACTTTAATGATGCCCAAGCCCTCTTTTTAGTTTTACTAACCATTTCTGGAAATACATTGAAGGAAGGGATGGTACTTTATGCCTCTGGACACAAGAGCTGGAGCGACTCTTTCCTTGTTAATTGTGTATTAATTTTGTGTCCTATTCTAGGACCATCAGACAAAGCACTTTGAAACTACTGTCAATTAAAGTTTTGAATTAGATGTAAACTAGTTAGAGGCCAGGTTGCTCCACTGTTTGGTTTAGGGGGCTGGGGAATGCATTTCTAAAACATTGTTAAAGAGGGGCTTCTTATGTGATTAATTTTGGGCAGTGGATGCAGGCAAATAAGGTTCCCACTCTCAATTTGCTTACAGTCTAATGGAGAACAGAAATACTTGGATTATAGATGACTCTGCTTTGTGGTGTGTCCTACAGGAGAGAGATCCTCAACTGAGTGACTTCCTTAGGTTCTCTGTCAAATCAGTGGTGTCACCAAAGCTGGGGAAAGCAAACCCCCTGATCTCACATATCATAACACATCTTTGGATAACATTGTCCACATTACATTGAGACCCAGCTCCTGTCTGCTAGGGGCGTATTGAAGGTGAGTGTAGCAAGAAGCCAAAATGAAAAGAAGTTGACTGCAGCCAAAAAGACATCAAAGAGAGGAAGTCCATGATCTGTGGTGAAGCAGCAGTGAGGAAGATGGCACCGGAAACGGGGAGTTAAATTTGGGTTAGGTCATGTAGGGTTGGATTGTGAAGGCTTTTCTGCATCTGATAGAGGAAAGTTTGGTGGTGGTGGGGGGGAGGTTGTTTTGCTTTTATCTTTTTTTCCCCCTAGGTGAAGAAATTTGAATGAAAAACTCAAATTTTCAAGCACGTCATCATGCAGGCACATAATGCAAGGTTCTCTTATTTTACTTTTTACCTCCAAACCCTAATTATATTCTTTTTGTTCCCGTAACACTTACTCTGATATGTTCAATATATCTTTAGATCTGCAAGCATACCTTTTTCAAAAGGTATATTACTTTTATGTGGCTGTGTCTTTACAGAAATGATAATGTGCTATAAATCTTGTTCTATTTCCTGTGTTTTTCCCTCAGTGCTAGGTTTCTAAGATCCATCAGTGATGCTATGTACATCTGGTTGGCATTTCTTACTGCTATTTAGTTTTTAACAGTGCACATCTGCCAAATTTTACTAATAACCCCTTTCTCTAATGATAGGCACCTAGGCTGCCTCCAACATCCAGCTATCCCGAGAAACCCCATGATAAACATCCTTATGGACCTGTGAGAGAATTTCCTTGTAGTATATATTCTGGAGTTTTTCAACAGGTCATAGGACAGTCCCTGCCTAATCTCAACAATGGCCAGATTGCTTTTCTGAGAGATGGTACCTTCTGAGAGAGTTGACAGTCCCTCCTCCAACAGTGTCCCAGATTCCGTCTTCCACATTCTCAGTTGTGCCATTATCTCCCTTCTGATACGGGTCATTCTTAAACATTCTAAGACAGAAGCTTAGAGTAGATGCAACAGGTCATAATGAGCTATCTAAAGCTCTTCACCTATGAGTGCCTTGAGAAAGGGAATGCTTTAGAAGAATTGTTTAAGGTTGAATGATTTGACTCGCAAAACCAAAGATGCAGCATATATGCATTCTCTGGGAAGTTTGGGAGATATTTAGCATTACAAATGCAAAATATTTTCTACATATACTTCTTTCTTTGTTCAAATATCCTGTTCAGGAATTGTTCCCACTCCCTATGTTTGGTTAGTTTGTGCTGATCTGGCCTGAAGCATGCTTTGAATTGGTCATGGCCAGTCTTCACCATGGCCAGCAGCGGTAGGCAGGGAAGGGGAGGTGGGGCTGCAAGACCAGAATATCTTGCTGAGCAGAATCCTGGCCACACTTGATAAGTTGTGCCTCCCTCCCTATCTTCAGCTGTCATCCTCCTTGTGTGAGAGGATTGGACAGAACATTGAAGCGACACTAAGTAATAACAAGGAACATTTGTAGAGTACTCGCTACTCAAAGAATGGTCCTCAGATCAGCAGCTTAGATATTACCTGGGATGCTGCTTGTTAGAAATGCAGAATTTTGGTGCCTACCCCAGTCCTACTGAATCAGAGTCTGCCTTTAGCAAGATTCCCCAAGGGATTCTATACTCTTCAGGGTTTGAAAAGCACTGCTTCAGTCTTAGCCAAAAGTTTTCACATGGATTGTGGTATTTAAACTTTTTCCAACACCCTGATCTCCTTGGGTATAGATATTATGTAACTCCCGTGTTACAGTTGAGGAAACTGAGGTTGGGCAGGTTAAAGTGACTAGCCCAAAGATACCCAGAAGAGCCAGTGCAGCCAGATCTTCAGACTCTGCCACTGCTTCTCAAGGTCATACTTTATTTGTATTCCCTTCTCTCCATGTTCCATGTTTCCTCATTCCAAAAACACCCAGGAAGAGCCCATTTCAGAGCCAAACAAAAGTGAACTGGTGGTGAAGCTTCCGAGTCTGGTGGTCCTCGGGAGGCAAATTGCCTGCTGAGACCAAGAAGCACTCACTGTTGTTCAGCCTCAATCTTCCTGCTTCACTGCAACTTCGAGTTAGGAGGGGCAGCTAGATCTTCACTGAGTGTGAGGTGGTGGAGGTCTTAGTGGGTCCCTCCCTTGAGTGAAGTCTATCAGGTTCCATTTTTCCTTCTTAAAGACAGGTTAAACAGGGGTGCTTAATCTGGAGTTCCTCAGACCCTCCACCCCCAACCAAGACATTTGTGTATAGAATTCAGGAGTCTGCGAACTTAGCATTTTCTTCACCAAAACTACATGGAGGAAACACAAACCAAGCAGCATCAGCAGGGCCTGTGACTGATGGAATCACTAATAGAATCACAGATATTTCCAAATCGAATTGCAACTGTTACACATTTCAAAGTCTCTTTTATCCTCATCATGACTTCAGTATTACTTCGGTTATTAGACTTACACTAGACCCTGTTACTGAGTGTGCTCATAAAAGGCACTATATTGCTAAATTATAATTTTTAAATATTTTGATAGCTGTATATCAATATAATGGTTTCCTTTCTAATCTTACAAATTTCATTTTATGAACTTAAAGACATTATTCTGAGAAGGAGCTCGTAGGCTTTATTAAACTGTAAAAGGACCATGTCAGATTCTGGATGCTTTATCACATCTTCCAGTCTGTTCTTGGCCAGTTGGGTCACCCCCTTATATTTGTTTGATATCTGTTATTGATAGCAACATAGCACTTAAAACCAAAAGGGCCTACGTATTTGCTTCTTGGGGTGAAATGAAGGACTTCCTGAGAAGACTGTATGCCAGTGCAGTCAGGCTTCATGGAAGTGGTGGTTGAAGAACCTCAGGGGAGAACATTTACGACCCTTGCCCTTCTTCTAGAAGATCTCAACTTTCAGAAGATTTCAGGTAACAATGCCATGCCACACGCTGGACAGAGAGACCATTAACCGCAGCTTTCTCTAGTGCTTACCCTCCTGCAGGTGTATGTTATAATCTTGATTATAATTCACAAGGAAGCTGGAAGACGTTTGGCCTTTGAAAAGGAACACCTCTCCTTCCATAGCCATGATACTAGATAAGATTGCCAGGATTCTGAAGTCTGAAGAGATGAAAGTTAGTAACTGGCACTATCCAGAGAAAATGGAAGGTCATACTTGTAAGTAAGCTGTAAGAACTCGGGCATTATTGATGTGCAGAGAGATGTCCATGATTAAGTTAATAAGCAAAACAGCAGGTTACAGAGTAGCATATTTTATTACAGAGAGAGGAGGGGAAGTGAGAAGGCAGGGCAGAGAAAAAGAGTCTGGAAAATATATAACAAAATGTTAATAGTGGTTGATTCTGGGTAGTGGGATTACAGGAGATTGTCTTTTTATTCTTGTATTTTTTTATGATCAGCACATACAACTTTTGTTTAAAAAAAACCAACTTGGGGCAATAAGGCCATTTTCATTTTGTAAGACTTAGAATGTTAAACAGCTTTATTTTACTGCTAGTTGGAACCTTGCAGAACCACATAACCACTTAACTAGCTTCACACTTCCTGGGAAGATAAAAAAGAGCAGAATGGAGAGTAGAAAAATTTAATTCTTTACCAAAAAAAAATCCTAATGTAAAGTATTATAATAAACAATGGACTTTATATAATGGGTTACATTAGGCCCCCATATTCCTAGTGAACCAGGCAATAGCTGGTGCGTAGCAGGCACTGGATCAAGGTGAACTCCTTTCCTTCCTAGTACAGATTCATTTCCATCTCAGAGCGCTAGGTAGAGTGCTGGGGGCTGGGGTAGGAGCAGGAGTGGGGTCCTGGGAAGAAGGTTCTTCCAGATCTACATATTTCCTACTTCTCCAGTTAAAACAAAAATTATTTCTTATTCCAATTTTTCTAATCAGTTTTTCTAGTCCTGCTTCCTGGGGCTTTCTCTCAGCTGGTTTGCTCCATTTATTGTTCATGATTCTGTGGGTCAGAAATTCAAGTAGAGCCTCTTTCTTCCCCAGGCTGTGTCAGCTAGACCTGCTCGACTGGGCTGGAGGATCCCAGGTGGCCCTGCTGTGGAGTCTTGGTCCTGGCTGTCAGTTGGGAGGCCTTGGTCTCCACGTGGTCATTCTTCTTTCAGAGGTTCTCTCGTTATTCAGTAGGTTAGCCTAGTCTAAGCTCCTCTGCCTAGTGGCTGATTTCCAAGAGAGTGAAAAATGGGAAACTTCAAAGGCTTCTTAAAACCAGGGCATGAAGTCCCACAGCACCGTCCAGGCTTCTGTTAGCCAAAGCCAGTCATGAGTCACAGGGCCAGCCTAGAATCAAGGGTTGGGGAAGCAGACTTCACCTCTTGATGCAGGAATGGCAAAGTCAAATTGGAAAAGATTTTGTGGAATGGGAGGGGTTTGTGACCATCTTTAGAAACAATCTACTCAACATAAAGAGTTCAAGATTTTTTTTTAATTTTAATGAGCTTAAAAACCATAGTAATTAGTATGACAAAAATAACAATAATATTCACCAGTCGGAGGGGATAATTATTTTTCCTAATCTGCTCGACACTTTCAGTTTCTGAATCAGCCCTTGTTTGCCTCTCATCTCTACCTTATGTCACTTTAGGCTGAGAAATCAGAAGCGTGCATATCTGAAAGAAGTCCTTGCATGTCCTCTTGGCCAATATTTCACCAGGTGGCTATTCCCTCTTAGTCTTTTTCCTGTGCCTGTAATTCACCAGGAGCCCACCCTCAATTCTCTCATTTCTTGTTTCTTATTCTTCCTAGAGGATTTCATCCACTCCCCTGGTTTCAGCTGCCACCTATGCCCTGATAACTCCCAAATTTTAATCTCCAGCCCAGATCCTTCTCTCCCAGGCTCTATACCTGAAATTCTAACTGCCTCCTGGACATCTCTGTTTGGATGTCCCTCAGGGAACCTCACCTTTACATGTTCTAAGTCAAGTTTGGCATTTTCTTCCTCTCCATCAAAACTTACTACCTCCCTATGGTCCCTTTCTTGGGCATGTCCTGTTTTGGGCCTGTTTCATCCAGTGAATCAAGCCAGAAACCTGGCAGTCCTCCTTCACACCTCTTCTTCCTCAGGCCAACATCCAATCAATTACTAAATCCTACTGGTTCTTGGTGTCTCCACCTTTCCATGCCTGCCACCATTTCCTTCATTTAAGCCACTATCATCTTTGCTGCCTACGTTGCTACAAAAGCCTTCTCACTGCTATTAGACCCCCATCCTCTCTGGTCCACTCTCCAAACTGGGTCAGGATGAATTTTCTATACCATCATTGCTAAAATCTGTTAGTAGGTCCCCATTGTCCTCAAGATAAAAGTTCCATGTCTCCAATCCTTAGCAGGGCACACAAAGGCCCTTTATGTTTGGAGCTGCTTCCCTTAACACACTAAGCTTCTCATCCTAACTCTCAAACTTGTGATCCAGACAATTCAGAGCATCCTGAATCCCTACTGCTCTCCCTATTTTCTGCCTCCACCCCTCCTCTCCTCCAGGTTAGAGATCAACTGGGGAAGCCTTCCCTCAGCCCTTCCTCCCTTGCCCACCTAGGACACTGGGCTCACCCTTTTCCAAGCACTTACCACACTGAAGTAATGGCTGGCTCACTTATTTATTTCTTTCACTATACTAGACGTTCCTGCAACACAGAAGCTGTGTCTTTTTATGGTTGTTCCTCAGTGTTCAGCTAGTGCCTGACATATTGTGAGGCAATGAATGGTGTTAATACCCACTGACTGTAAGGAGCAAAGATAAGATGGCTAGTGGGTACGATGTGTTTTAATATCCATATAACTGAGGGATCTTTTCATGTCAGCACCCCACTCCCCCCCACTCCCCCACTCCCGGCCCCTTCCTTCATTGTTCTGACTGAAGGAGAAATCAGCACCAGTAGCAGGAGACGTCAGGATCTAACCCAAGTACTGCTTACTGTTACCCAGGACTTTCTTTTACTCATGCCTAAGATGAGGGCTTTCCATTACTGGTCCTGTGATGATATAAGCTAAGGGAAAGGTACGGATGGAAGGATCCATACTTCTACCTAGGCAGTTGTCCACGTTCTGCCTGTGACCTCAGTGAGCCTTCACAGACAGCCTACAATTTTATTTTCTCCTTTAAAAAGCTGTGACTGCCTAATATGGAACAGACATTGGACCACAAAGATAATCATGACACGGCCACCATCTTGAAGGAGCTCAAATCTGGCAGAGCTTGGGCAAGATTTAGTATTGTAAAATACTTTGTGCCATAAGTTGTAATATGTACTCTGCTCCCAGCACTGAGGTATGGACAAAGTATGATGGGAGCAGAGAACAATTTATTCATCTTGGAGTTATCAAGGAAGGCTTCAACAAGGTGGAAATGGAGCAAAGGGAGGCAAAGGAGTCTCACAAGACTAAAAATGTACATTTTTTTCCAAGACGCCATGGCCCCCAGTTGCACTTTAAAGACAATCCAAATTTCATACAGGGGCCTATACATTCCTCAGTAGTCTGGCTCCTCCTGCCTCACTCTCCAAGCCTGTCCCCTCCCACCTTGCCTGGTACCCGCTATACCTCCTGCCACACTGCACCACACAGGACAAGCTCCTTCTTGCTGTATGACTCTGCCATAGCTGTTCCCTCTACTCAGGTGTGCTCTCCCTTGAGCTTCCTATCCTTTCATTAGGCTTCAGCTTCTCCTCCTCAAAGCAGGCTTCTCTTATCTCTCAAGGCAAACCAGTTACCCATATTCATAGGCACAGACATATCACCGTATTGCAATTCTATGCACTGAGGTTAACTTGCTTTCATAAGTGTATGTATGTGTAGTCTACTCGTCTTTGTCCTCCCATCCAAGCCTTTTGAGAGCAGGGATCTGGCCTGTCTTATTCATTGCTGTTGTCCCAGTGCCTACAAAACATAGTAGGTGCTCAACAAATATTTGTTGAATGGAGTAGATAAATGAACAGTGTTTATTCAATGAGGATGTGGCTGTGGGCAAGGGTATGTCTAGATGGGAGATGAGGTTGGGAGGGTAGGGAGAGCTGGGGGCAGATCTCATATGGCTCTGAATGGAATGCCCTTTTATCTCCCAGGCAACAGGAGCAAAGGATCATTTTTAAGTACGGAGTGTTATGATTCAATCATGACTTTAAAAAAACACCCACTCTGGTTTCAGTGTGGAGAGTTTGGCACTGGAAGTGCCAGCTGGGTTCGGGGTGAGGGTTGGGTGAGGAGAGTGCAGATTGTTTAATCCAAGCAAGAGTTGATGACAGACTGACCTAGAGTGATATTTGAGGGATACAAATGGAAAGTGAGGGAAGAGAGACATTTCTGTGGCAAACCTGCTGGGACCTGGGGACCAAATGGATCCAGGGCTTTGGGAGAGAAGGTGAAGGCTGGATGGGAGATGAAGAGCCCATATGGGAAGGAGTGAAAACAAGGATTTTAGTTTTGGTTACATTGAGTCTGAGGTGCCTGGGGAACATCTTTCTCTGAATCTCTAGGAATTGTGCCACCAGCACACTGTTCCTCCTACCCCTTTTCTCTTTTCTTTCCTGTTTTGAATCACTCCCACAAGCCATAAATGCTCCCTGCTTCTCAGGGTGTTGGAGCACCATGCCAGCAGGCCCCACATTCCTGAGGAAGGGACCAGGTTCAGACCTGGAGGGCTGGCTGTGGCCACCCGAGGTGGGCGGCTCCCTGACAGGAAGGAAGGCTGGCTTGCCGGCTGGGCACAGACAGGAGCTTCCTCTGCTGCAGCAGGTGCCCAGGGCCAGCTGCTCCGGTACCCTCAGGCTCAGATCAACAGGATGGGACAGCCCAGGCGGAAGGAAGCCCGAAGGGAGGGACACCCATGCAGACAGAAGCCGGGGTATGGGATGGAGGGGGAGACAGGAAGAGCTGACGGGCCACTGAGCTGGCGCCGCTCCAGGAGATTCAAGAGAGGCAGTGACAGGAAACCTTTCAGTCCTCTTCCCCTCCCGCGGTGGGCGCCTCTTGCCCTGGTTAATCGTATTTATTTTTACTATTACTGTTGTTGACTAGTCTGGGCCTTAGATATACCAGAAGGAATCATCATATGTTAATAGATTTGGCTGTTTCTAAAATATTTAATTCCCTTTCTATACTTATTTTGTGATTTGGGGAAAAGAAAGGACACTCGCATTAGCTTTTCAGTTACACAGAGAAGTGAGACAGCTCGCTGGAGGGGCAGTGATTTCTGCTATGGGTTCAGCATAGCCAAAGGAGATAAAATCCCCAGTTAGCTTCAAGCCGCGTTATCTCTGTCCTCCTCTCCGACAACAGTTGCTGTGAACCGGCACCAAATGGCCAAAAGGCAGCAAATGGGGAGCCAAAGCAGAGCCATGGGCTCACGATCCGGAGGCCCCAGACCGCCTCCGACCAGCCACAGGGTCGGAGATGAGGATTGTGGGGGAGTGGCGGGGGAGTCGTTGTGACTGAGTTGGCGGGAATTCCCGCAGCAACCCACCCCCAGGTTGCCACAGCTGGCGCCTGGCGACCCTAGAAGACCCCGCCCACCACCCCATCCCCACCAGCAGTTTCCAGGCAGGGCGTTTCCGGAGGCCTTGGCCCGGGTGGATGTAAGGGTGGGGTCTACTTTGAAACCGCTTGTAGACTACAAATTAAACTTTACACGAAGCTCAAAACTGCATTCTGCAACCGAACGTCGGCGCCACATAAAGATAAAAAAACTGGTCTACGGCTCCCCATCACCCCATTGGTCGAGTTCTCGGGGCTTCCCGCAGTCCCCACACCCCTCTCTTCACTGCCCTGGAGGAAGGATGGGCGGGGCGGACAGGGGCGGGCACTGCTGCTGGCGGCGCAGATGCAGAGGGCGAACCAGCGCAGGCGGCTAGGGCGTAGGCGAGGGGCGCGGAAGCAGGTGTCGGCTCAGTGACAGGATTCCCTTCCCTCTCCTCTCCGCCCTGGTGCTACCCACGGCTCAGAGAGGCAAAACCCAGCAAATGGTACAGAAACGCAGCTCAGTGGTTCACCCGGCTCTGCTTTCTTGCCAGACGCTCAAGAGGACGGCTCTTCTAAATGCAAATCTCTTGGCTCGGGACCCTTGGCTTGCAGCCGCCGCCTCCTCCGCCCGGCTACTCGGCGTCCCGCCCATCCCGTGGCGGGCTGAGTCGGGGCCTCGCGCGGAGGGGACGGGGCGGAGCTGGCATCCCTCCCCACCTCCCACGTGGGGCCAGCCCTCCGCAGTGCCTGGGCGCGCCGCTGCCGCGCCTCCCGGCTAGGCCCCCGTCCTCGGCACCGCCCCTCCTAGGCCCGGGAGGGGGACCCTAGGCGAGGGGTGAGTGAGGGGTGGGGGCGGTGTCACTGAATCAGGTGGCTGCGGGAGTTCCCTCGGGCTGGGCCGAGGGAACGCGCTGCCGGGGATTGTGTACACGCTCCACTGACACAAGCTTCACGCTGCCGGGCAGCCGCTGATCACGCGTGGCCCCGCGAGCCCATTGGCCGGCGCCTCACACACCTTTGTTGCTGATTGGCCAGCCACAGACTCCGCCCCCGCCCCCGCCCCCGCCCGCGGCGCGGGGCAGGCGGAGCGGCTACCTGAATGGGGAGGGGGCAGACGGCGCGGAGCGCAGCGGCGGCGGGAGCGGCGTCGAGTGTCTCTGGGCGCCCGTCTGTGGCCAGGCAGCCAAGCAGCCTAGCATCCAGTCAGCTCGCCGCCGGCGGCTAGGCAGCCAACCATGCTCAACTTCGGCGCTTCTCTTCAGCAGGCTGCGGTAAGTCACCTGGGGATGCCCCTGTCCTTCCCTACCTCGCTGCGACCGAGGGTCCCGTGGGAGCGCGAACCCCGAGCCCGTGACATCAGCCACGCCTGAGGACTGGGGCTGCAGCAGAGTCGTGGGAGAGGAGGTGACTTCCCGCCTGCAGACTGGGCATTAGTGAGGGCGTGTGTGTCGCAGAGGAGGTCAGGAGAAGCAGGCTAGGATCTAGAGACGAAGGGAGAGGGGGGTCTTTGCTCAAGGTGTAATGAGGGGAAGGGGCAGCTCCGCTGGGAGACTTGAAGCAGGTGAACGGGAGGATCACTGGAGGGGCGGGAAGAGCGAGGAGCGGGCTGCTGCCCTGTCAGGGAGGATAGGAGGTGTGGAAGGAGGAGGGGGGCAAGGGGTCCCACCCTGCCACCGGGCGCCAGGGAGAGATGCCTCCATCTGGATCAGGAATGCGACCCAGGAAGGGAGAGGGCTGCTCTCCCTCTCATTTGAGCATTTGAGGGGTGTCCACAGGTGAGGAGGGGGGCTCCCCATCTCGGGGATCTGAACGGAGGCTTGCAGGACCTGGGCTGCTCAGCAGATAGCTGGGGGCTGGGGGAGGGGCGCGCGGCGTGGGCGCGAGGGATGGCACGCCGGCCCGGGACCGCCGAGGGAGGACGGAGAACTGCCCCCTCAGACGTGTAGAGGGCACTCCCCATCCCGGGAGCAGGCAGGTGGCCGCCTTCCGAGGACCCTTTAGAGGGGACATGGACCCGCCTCGGCGATGGGAGGGTGGGAAGCGGGACCCAGCAGCCAGGCGGGGAAGGTGGGCGGGGGGAGCCGGTCCGCGAGACGCGGGGGCCGCGTGTAGAGGCGGGAGCCGCAAGCCGTGAGGCTGCGCGTCTGGAGCCGGGGCCTGTTGGGGCTGCACGTCTGGGAACCCGTGGAGGCGCACGGCGGGCGGGGGCCCGAGCTGCCGGAAACCGCGGGGAGGGGGTGCCGCCTCTTCGGGAGAGTCAGGGTGGTCTGAGATCCCGCGGGCGGCGTGGGCGGGAAGCGCCGAGGGCTCGGCCGGGTCCCCGGGGGCTGCGGTCGGAGGAGGGCGGGGGCCGGGTTTCCGCGGGGACCCGGCTCCTCCTCCGGCAGCTGAGGCGGAGGCCGGGGGTGGGTCGGCAGCGGGTGCGCCCGGGGAGCTTCTCGTCCCCGAGTGACCCAGCCCCGGCCTCCGCCAGGGGCGGGAGCGAGGCCCGGCCCCGCTGTCGGTTCCTAAGGGAACGGCAGCTCGCGGGGAGCTGGAAGGGGCGGGAGCTCCTGGCGCCCGCGGCCCCGCCCCTCCCCGCGGGCTCGGGCGCGCACTGCTGGGCGGTTGGCGGCGGCGCCCTCGGCCCCTCCCCCGGGCCGGCGCGAGGGCGGGGGCCCGCGGGCTCAGGAAGTAGGTGAAAGGTGACGGCGCGGCAATTCCCAGTTCACGTTTCCTGCGCAGCCCGGAGCAGCCGCTGATCACGCTTTGTTCACATGCCTCGCCCCCTCCTCCTCCTCCTCCGCGCCCCCTCCCTTCGCGGCCCATCCAATCCCGGCCCGGGCCGCCCGCCCGGCTGGCCAATGGCGGGGGCAGGGACGCGAGGACGTGCGAGCGGCGAGGAATGTTCCCAGTGACTCACCCGCGAGCCTCGTTGAGGTTAGGGCGGCCCCATCCGTCTGTCCCCGCCAGCGAGGATCTCCCCCGCCGTCCGCCCCCGCCCCTCGTCTGCCTCCCCCGCCCGCGCCTTCGCCCGCGCTTCCCTTTCCTGCCTCGAGCCCCACTCCCTTTCCTCCCCTCCCCGCTACTCTTCCTGCCCTTCCCAGCTCACGCTCTTCTTCCCTGCTGCCTGCCTTTCCTCTTTTTTTCCTTTGCTTTGGCGTCTTGAGGTTTTTACACATACATGCGCTGTCCATTGCAGCTTACATAAAGGGCGCGCGATTATGCAATTGCAGTGTTAGCGATATTTCAAGACTAATGGCTCGTTTTCTTGGGGTTTCAACACGAAAGGTTTATGCATCTTTTTAAAACAAGCATTGAGAATAATACCTTGCAACGTAACAATGTTCTTTGGTTTTTTTTTTTTTTTTAACACAATCTTTGCTTTGACCAAAGAATGGGATCACATTAATGGAAAAGGGGAGAGATGGGGTAGTACCACTTTTTAAAAGTGCAGTTTAATGAACTTTAATATGAAGCATTAAATACCTGATAGAAGGAATTGTTCAAATAAATACGAAGCATGCGCTGTTATTTTTTTTTTAACGATCTAGCAGTTCTTTTAAAAATTAAGATTGTTTTAACGATTGCAGGGTACAGACAGGGTTTTTGCAAATTCTAGTAGAATATTAAATTTTCTAATTATCCTTTTTTTGTGTTACTGCAGTAGCTGATCATAGTTATGCATAGCAAACCGTTGTGTTATATATAAGATCCAGTGAAAGAGAACACAGTTAAGTTGAAACTCTTCTTTCCAAAGGTCAGACCCATATCATAGGCCGCATCTCTGACCACTGCATTTTGCCTTTTTAAAGACAGTTTTGCCCCCCCTCCTTTTTTTACCCCCCATTAGGACCTCATATCTGAAAAGATCTCATACCATATCTTAGCATTTAAAAAAAATGACTTTTTTGAAAAGCCTTCCCCTACTTACTTTCCCTGACTCCAGTTGCAGTTGGCCACTCTGGAAAGAATATAAAACTTCTGTTCTAAGCCAAGTGATTCTCTTGTATTGCAAATTCATTGATACCTCCATCCTCGGTCCCCTTAATGGTAATAAGGTCCTGTTTACCTTACAAGAATGTCCGTATTCGAGCCTAAGTGTGAGAGGAAGAATGAGGAAGATTTTGTCACTATCATCAGAGTGGGGCTGAGAAAAATTTTTTCAGATTTGATCTTGAAAAGTTGTGCAAATTATAAAAATGAAAAAAATTGTGCGTCGCCCTGTGCGTCACGTGGATGACGTTATGCTTATAAGCATTTAACCTTTTGTTTTTATAGGAGGAAAGAATGGAAATGATTTCTGAAAGATCCAAAGAGAGTGTGTATTCCTGGAACAAAGCTGCAGAGAAAAGTGATTTTGAAGCTGTAGAAGCACTTATGTCAATGAGCTGCAGTTGGAAGTCTGATTTTAAGAAATACATTGAAAACAGACCTGTTACTCCGGTGTCCTGATATGTCAGAGGAAGAGAATCTGCTTCCTGGTACACCTGATTTTCATACAATCCCAGCATTTGTAAGTATTGTTTTCAAGATGAATGTAAACGATAGAATTCCTTATAATTTACATAGTGAACTCTACTCATAGTGTGTTTCTCTTCTCTCTAGTGTTTGACTCCACCTTACAGTCCCTCTGACTTTGAACCCTCTCAAGTGTCAAATCTGATGGCACCAGCGCCATCTACTGGACACTTCAAATCATTGTCAGACACTGCCAAGCCTCACATTGCTGCTGCACCTTTCAAAGAGGAGAAGAGCCCAGTACCTGTCCCCAAACTCCCCAAGGCTCAGGCAACCAGTGTGATTCGTCATACAGCTGATGCCCAGCTGTGTAACCACCGATCCTGTCCAGTGAAAGCAGCCAGCATCCTCAATTACCAGGACAATTCTTTTCGAAGAAGAACCCACCTAAATGTTGAGGCTGCAAGAAAAAACATACCTTGCGCAGCTGTGTCACCAAACAGATCCAAACGTGAGAGAGACACAGTGGCAGATGTTGATGAGAAAGCAGATGCTGCACTTTATGACTTTTCTGTGCCTTCCTCAGAGACAGTCATCTGTAGATCTCAGCCAGCCCCCGCGTCCCCACAGCAGAAGTCGGTGTTAGTCTCTCCACCTGCAGTATCAACAGGGGGGGTGCCACCTATGCCGGTCATCTGCCAGATGGTTCCCCTCCCTGCAAACAACCCTGTTGTGACAACAGTCGTTCCCAGCACTCCGCCCAGTCAGCCACCAGCCGTCTGCCCACCTGTTGTATTCATGGGCACCCAGGTGCCCAAAGGCGCCGTCATGTTTGTCGTACCCCAGCCCGTGGTTCAGAACCCAAAGCCTCCAGTGGTGAGCCCAAATGGCACCAGACTCTCTCCCATTGCCCCTGCTCCAGGGTTTTCCCCTTCAGCAGCAAAAGTCACTCCTCAGATGGACTCATCGAGGATAAGAAGTCACATCTGTAGCCACCCAGGATGTGGCAAGACCTACTTTAAAAGTTCTCATCTGAAGGCCCACATGAGAACGCATACAGGTACCAACCATTTCTTGTTTATGTCGTAGAAATTTAGATGATGATTTTTTTGGCAATGATCACAAATATAAACCAAGCATGTTAAGAACTTGCTAATTCAGTGGGTGATATTTACTAGTACAAGTTCCTTTAAAAGACTTCCTCAAGGTGATTTAATTTCTCAAATGATTCTTTAAATACTAGGTAGGTAGTTACAAGTATTTTTAAGCCTTAAATATAATTCAATACATAACTTACAGTGACTTAATAAATGCATAGTAATGATGATATGAATTTTTGTTTTAGGAGAAAAACCTTTTAGCTGTAGCTGGAAAGGTTGTGAAAGGAGGTTTGCCCGTTCAGATGAACTGTCCAGGCACCGACGAACCCACACAGGCGAGAAGAAATTTGCCTGTCCCATGTGTGACCGGCGGTTCATGAGGAGCGACCATTTGACCAAGCATGCCCGGCGCCATCTATCAGCCAAGAAGCTACCAAACTGGCAGATGGAAGTGAGCAAGTTAAATGACATTACCCTACCTCCAACCCCTGCTCCCACGCAGTGACAGATTGGATGGCAAAGAATGAGAACTAACTTTGGTCACAGCCAGGAGCCAGTGGTGATATAAAAATGCTTCCACTGCAAGTCTGTGGCCCTTCGGTGGGGGCTGAAAGCAGAAGCCCCACAGCCCGGAGCGAAGGCCCAGCCTGGGTTAGGCGGCAAGAAGTGCTGCGGCCACAGGCGGGTCACAGAGTGCGGGACTCATTTCTCATTGCACAGGAGACATGAGAAAGCCTTTATTCCTTTACATATATTTTGAAGGTTTCAGGTGAGGTCAACACAGGTAGCACAGATTTTGATTTGTGTGCACAATTTGTTACTTTACTTTCACCATTTATACTTGAGACCAACTTTTCAATGTGATTCTTCTAAAGCACTGGTTTCAAGAGTGTAGAGACTGGAAATAAACATTACGGTACAGAGATGGAGATGTAAAATTGATTTGTATCATCATGAATATTATTATCTTAGCGTTATCTTGTTTACTACTCTTGGTCTTTCCATTCAATTTTGTGGACGTAGTTAAATATATCTAGAACTAGCATTTTTACTCTAGTTGCTGACATTTGGATTTTAGCAGCTGTATATTGCTGAAGAGGTCCCAAAGAATTGGAATCCTCATTAAGTTAATTGCTTTGAAGTGTATCTTCAAATTTTTTTTGCATTTTTTTGAAAGTTTAACAAGTGACTATAACTTGGCATTTTATTATGCTTTGAACTTTAGTTTGCCTGCAGTTTCTTGTGTAGATTTGAAAACTGTATACCAGTATGTTTTCTGTAGACTCTAAAATACACTGCACTTTGTTTAAAAACAAATTGAAGATGAAAACATATATTGTAAAGAAGGGATGTTAAGGATTTTAGATAACTCCTTGAAAAAGATGGCTTAGGTCATCAGTAAAGTACCCTTATGAGGATACAACGTGTGCTCTATTGAATTAGAAAATTAATGCCCATTATTCACAAAGGGACAGATGCCCTGTTAATTTATAGGAGTTTTTTTGGGAATTAGGTAGATAGAAAAATGATTAGTACATTCACTTCTGTTAACAGTATTTCTGTTATATTTTATTGTATAGTGGATGGTATACACAGTGGTGAAACAAAAGTCAGTTGTTTAAAATATATAGTGAAAAACGTCACTATGTCTTTCCATTTAACATTTTTCTCTATATTGGGTGTAGATTTTTGCCATCAAAACTTTGGACCCTTGGAAAACAAAAGGATTTTCTTTTAATAAAAAAAAAATTCTTGTGATTTACAATTTGCACAATATTTCTTTTGTTGTACTTTATATCTTGTTTACAATAAAGAATTTCTTTTGGTATATATGTAATTGGTCAGTTGTATTTGTTGAAAACCATCCTCACTCTAACCTTGACATTGATCACTTGTGCTATCCAAAGATTTGCCATCTGAATTTCTCTAAGGGCCACCTTCAAATTTAGAGCTGTAAGAATATATCTTTAACATGAATAATCGATTTAGAGAGTATGCGAAGGATGGCCAGATATCTACCTGTATATTCATTGAGATAATGTGCGAGCCTGCCTATTCTGAGAAAGCAATATATTTTAGTTTTTAAACATTTTTGTACATTTTGATGATTTGAGATTGAAATATAGCTCTGGCTCTCAGCAAAGCCTTGTTAAGTAGCACTGAGTTAAAGGAAATGCCACAGTGAGCAATTACAAGCAATGAGACTGCTGTGAAATAAAAAGAAGCCTGACCTATTAAATAAGAGAGTAAATTGCTCACCTCTGGAAGTTGGATTAACTCAGACCATTAAGTGATACCTTGAATGCAATAAACATACTGGTACTTAAGCTGCATGAAAGCTAACCCACCTCTGAAGAGAAACACTTGCTAGTCACTTGTCAGTAGAAAGAACTAGGAGCTGTAAATGCTACTTGGTGTATCGCGTATATCGCGTATAATTTCAGAGACTCGTATTTTGGCTTGCTCTGAGATCGCCTCGTTATGAGAGGACATCTTCCACAGTACCCAGCTTAACCATTGACCTAGTCTGGCTCGCTGTTGAGTGCCCGTGGTAAGGGGCAGGGCGCCCACTTGGTGCCAGTTGTGGGACAGGCATCCTGAGCCATCTGTGCACCTGCTGCTATTTTTCTTGGAAACAGCCCCAGTAATCACAGTGCAGACCCGGAGGGCGCCTTGCCGTTCTGTAGCTTCTGTGTTGGGACCTGGACCATCCAAACCTCTTGAGGTTCCCATGGTGGCAGCTTTTCAGAAGTGAGGATAGAAGATGTTGGCTGCCTGTCCCAAAGCCCAGTCCCTGGTGATGACAGGGCCAGTGGAACTGTGCCACCCAATGGCTGTGTTCTTCCTGGTCCTAGTTGGCACCTGACACTTTTCCTTAGAAATCTGGTGAATCAAACCATTTGAATGGAGTGTTACATTTGAGTTGAATGTTGATACAGGCTCTGATCTTGATGCCAAGGTTGCCCCCAAAGAAGTACATTTGTAGTATGTTACGGTAGTGTGGCATTAGTGTAGTGGCTTTAGCGCTTCTGTGTTGGTTGTTTCTTGCCTGATTTATACATGCAGTTGAACTATATGAAATTGCCAATATTCAGCTCTCTTTAACAGTTGATTCTCCTTAGATAATTTTAGACTTAGAGAAAGTTGCAAAAATAGAGTTGCTGTATACACTTCATCCAACTTCCCCTTATGATGACCTCTTATATAGCCACAGAACGTTTATGAAAATGAAAAGAATTAACTTTGGTACAATATAATTAACTAAAAGTACAGAACTTACTTATTACTGGGCTTCACTGGTTTTTCTACTAATGTTTTTTTGCTATTACAGGACCTAATCTAGGGTCTCCTAGTGCAATTAGTTGTAGGTCTCCGTAATCTCCTCCAATCTATGGTTATCCCTCAGTCTTCTCTTGTCTCTTTGGAACAACACTCATCAGTTCCTTCTGCCCCTCAATTTGGGTTTGTCTGATGTTTTTCATGATTAGATTGAGGTTTATACATGAACTGGGAAGATACCACAGAGTGATAATGTCCCCAGTGCATCATGTCAAGGAATACCTGATGTCATTCTGTATTATTACTGGAGATGTTAACCTTCATCACATGGCCAAGGCTGTGATATCTGCTGGAATTTTTCCACTGTAAACTGACTTATTTTGGGCTTCATAATTATTAACTATTTGGAGGGAGATACTTTAAGACTATGCAAATAACCTATTTCTGCTTAAACTTTGGCCCACTCATTTTAGTGTCTTTAAGTGGGTCTTGCCTGAGGTAGTTATTACTGTTATATACTAATGGTGATTTCCTATTTCTTCCATTGTTTATTAATTGGAATTTTCTATAAGAAAGAGTTGTTACTTCTCTCCTATTTATTTACTTTTATATTTATATATACATATATATATATTTATTGAAGTATAGTTAGTTTACAATGTGTCAATTTCTGGTGTACAGCACAATGTTTCAGTCATACATGAACATATATATATTCGTTTGCCGATTCTTTTTCACCCTAAGTTATTACAAGGTATCAAATATAGTTCCCTGCACTATACAGCATGAACTTGTTGTTTATCTATTCTATATGTATATATCAGTTAGTGTCTGCAAATCTCTAACTCCCAATTTATCCCGTCCCACCCTCCTCCCCTAATGGTAACCACAAGTTTGTTCTCTATGTCTGAGATTCTGTTTCTGTTTTGCAAATAAGTTCATTTGTCTTTTTTTAGATTCCACATATAAGTGAAATCATATGGTATTTTTCTTTCTCTTTCTGGCTTATTTCTCTTAGAATGACAATCTTCAGGTCCATTCACATTGCTGCAAATGGCATTATTTTATTATTTTTTATGGCTGCATAGTATTCTATTGTATAAATATACCACAGCTTCTCCATCCAGTCATCTGTCGATGGACATTTAGGTTGCTTCCATGTCTTGGCTATTGGAAATAGTGCTGCTGTGAACATTGGGGTGCATGTATCTTTTTGAATTAGACTTCCCTCTGGATATATACCCAGGAGTGGGATTGCTGGATCATATGGTAAGTCTGTTTTTAGTGTTTTGATCAATCTCTATACTGTTTTCCATAATGGCTGCACCAAACTACATTCCCACCAGCAGTGTAGGAGGGTTCCCTTTTCTCCACACCGTCTCCAGCATTTATTGTTCATGAACTTTTTACAATGAGGTGATACCTTATTGTAGTTTTGATTTGCATTTCTCTGATAATTAGCGATATTGAGCATTTCTACATGTGCCTCTTGGCCATTTGTATGTCTTCTTTGGAGAATTTCTTGTTTAGGTCTTCTGCCCATTTTTGGATTGGGTTGTTTGCTTTTTCCTTATTAAGTTGTATGAGCTGTTTATATATTCTGGAAATTAAGCCCTTGTCAGTCTCATCTTTTGCAAATATTTTCCCCCATTCTGTCTCCCCTATTTATTTTTTGTTTATTTATTCAGTTATTTATGTCAATATGGACTTAGGTCATTTATGTCATTCTTTGGGTTATAATGCAATACTATCCTTATTTTGTGATTCAATTGTTCCAACTTTGGCTCTTAATTAGCTCTTTCAATAGGCAACCGTTTTTGAGTGACAAAGATGGAAATTTCCTGCAGGTCAGCCTATCATTTCTCACTGGAACAAGAGCTGTTTGGTATTAGTAATTAGACTTGTAAAAGTTTTCTCTACCTACATTGCTACTGCCCCCTCTAATCCACCCTCTCTCACTGGGACAACTTAACGGCCCCTACCTGGTCTCACTGCCTCTGCTCTTGTCCCCCCGCCATCCAGTCTCCCCACCACAGAGTCTTCTGAAAATTCAGAACTAACCATGTCCCTTCCCTGTTTCAAACACTTCCCAATGCTTCCAAGATGAAGTCTAGATTTCCTAACATAGTCTAGAATAGTACTGTCCAATAGAATTAGCAGGTGAAATTTTCCAGTAGCCACATCAGAAAAGTGAAAAAAGAAAAAAAAACATTGTAACTATTTTTATTTAATGCAATATAACCAAAATATTATCAGTTCAGCATATAATCAATATAAAATTGTTAATGAGATACATCACATCTTTTTTTGTACTAATCTATGAAATCCAGTACATATTATATGCTTACAGCACATATCAACTAGGACTCACCACATTTCAAGCGTGGTTGAAGGGTCCTGAGCAGACCTAGAAGACCCAACACCATTTGGTCTCTCCCAACCTCCCACCTCTCCCCACCCCTACCCCCACCGCCTTATTTTCTACATCGCATCTAAGCTCTGAGCTGTCACATATGCTGTTTTGTCTGCGGGGAATGTTTCCCTGCTTGCTTACCTTGACATTTCTGCTATCATAATGATTGCTACCCTTTATTGAAATTACTTAATGTCTGTCTTTTTTTCCCTTGACTGTAAAACTCCCCGAGGACAAGGATCCAGTGGCCCTTGCTCACTGCTGCATCGCCAGCATCTAGCACACTGCCTGACACACAGCGGAGGCTCACTAAATTCTAGTAAACTGCAAAGTGAACCAAGAGGAGGTCTGTGCAATTTTAGGGAGGGAGGACTACTAGGAAGTTGTTAACCATGACATGCCAGAGACAGACCAAGGTGATGAAAAGACAGCCTTTTTAAATTCCCACCAATCTTTGCTGGTGCTTGAAGGACCATTCACTATGCCTTCCAAACTCTTAAGGAGTTTCATAGCATTTCAGTTCTCTTGATTGCATTTTAACCAGGCAGGGAAGAAATCTGATCAAGATGAGCATGCACAAGCTCACCTCCATATGAGTCTTAATTCCTCAGCCCAGAATGACTGGGAAATACCACCTCAGCTCTCACCCCACCCTTGCTCTTTGAAGGATGTTCAGAATGGGGCAGGGAGATAAATGAGGACTTTCCTCAAGGGCTCTGGGCAGCCAGAGAAGCCCCGTAACTAGGAAAAATTTTGGGAGATGACATCCAGGGACATTAAGGGAGGTCTTCCTTCTGGAGACATCCCACTGATTATTTTTTTATTGGTGCTTCTGGCTTGTTCCAGTGGGAGGAATAAAAGTAAATAAGACTACATAAATTAGGTCTGTTGTTTTAAGCTTCCCCTGCCAACTGGCATCCTAATCTTGACAGAGATTTAGAAATTCATGGCTTTCTGTTCAATGGATGCCAACAATCCTGGTTTGACCCTGATTGACCAGCTTGGCAGTGGGATGCTAAAAGGGGAGGAATACCCTGAAATATAAGAAAGTAACACCTAATGTTTCTTTGATTTCCTTGGAATGATTTAATTTTTAATTCTAAGCTTAGCCAGTGGTCAGTGGAGGCACTGCTTGGGATTGGAAAAATTTTTATGAGATTCTAGGAAGAAAATGAGAAGCTGAGAAATAACAAGAAGTGAAGTGTAGGCTGGGCTAGAAGCAGTTTTCTATTTCTCTGATTGGATGATCTGAACCTTGAATATCAGTTTCCAAAAGGCACCCTTTTAGTTTGAACAGTCTCATCAAAAAGATAAATACAAGCATTACATGTTTATTAGCCCCAGACAGTGTGGCCTTGGGAAAGGAAGCTTCTCCTGGGGTGATAGAACTCTGAACTGACTGTAATTATGAGCTAAACAATTTAACTGTTTCATGGCTTGGTCTCATTATCCATAAAATGGGAATTATAATGCTTATCTGACCTGCTTCCTAAGACAGAATTCGACTTGAAAATTGAAAAAAACAAGCAAACAAATGCTAAGTGGATGACTCCAATATCAGCGGTGGGGATTGCATTATCACACTCAGATCAGTCATTAAGACAGAAAAGGTCCCTGGGGGGAGGGTATAGCTCAACTGATAAAGTGCATGCTTATTATGCATGAGGTCTTGGGTTCAATCCCCAGTACCTCCATCAAGTAAGTAAGTAAATAAATAAACCTAATTACTTCCATCAAAAAAAGAAAGAAAGAAAGAAAAGGCCCGTAGAGGTGGGGTCAGCAATTTAATGTCAGTTAGAAATTGTCATAGTGTGATTCCTGTTAGGGACGAAGGTCAAATTCCAAACGTTCACAGAACCGTTCACAGTTCTGAAGGCTAGTAGTCTGAGATCAATGTGTTGGCAGGTTGATTTCTTTTGAATTCTCTCTGCTTGGCTTGCAGACAGCCACCTTTTCCCTGTGTCTTCACACAGTCTGGTCAATGGCTTGGAATGGAAATGACCTGTGTCACTTCTGATCCAGAGTATTTAACTGCTAGTGTTTGGCCCTCAGGGCACTCTTTTCCTCTACTGTGGGGACCAGCAATATTCCAGCTAGTCAACTTCTGCTCTGGAGTGAGTATGAGAAGGCGCATGAGTGAGAACTAAACCTTTGTAGTATTAAGACATTGTGATTTGGGGGATTATTTGTTGTCACAGCATAACCTTGACTTATAAACGTATACTGACCGATACTATCACTTTTGTCTCCTGAGGCTGCTCTGCTCCAAATGAATTTATTCACCTCCCTCCAGGGACCACTTCTGTGTATAATATTAAGGGGGAGGGCTTAAACGGACAAAAAGACGATGATACTTATCCTGCTATAACAATGGGTACGTTATATTTGCATAATTAAGAGGGGCCAAGTCCCACGTCCTGGATCCTGAACAAGGAGGCACTGTTGCAAGGTCCTTAGTAGTGTCTACATCATCTACCTGGACAGAGAAGCAAGCTGCCTCGGCCCTCCTCCTTCCCACCACCTTTGCCCTGGTTGTGCTGGTGGAGACAAAGCACAGGTTATGAGCCACTGTGATGATGCTGTCCTAGGCAGATGCTGTCCATGAGACCTTCTGGCCAAAATGCCTTTATTTTGAGATTCACAAGTGTTTAATGGGGATAATCTACTCTTTTCACTTGAAGCGTCTCCTTTGTAGAGAGGAAAACTGAAGGATAAAATCCTCTGGGAGGCACTGAAGGAATCAGGGGAAGGTGAGCAGGTATCTCCCAGCATTTTGTCCTTAGCAGCTCTAAGGAGTAGGGGCTGGCTACTGCTGCTTTACGCCGGGTTTTGATGGCGAGGATATTACAAATGCTCAATGGGTGATATACTGATCTCCTTCCCTAAAGAAGGCAGTGTGGTATGGTAGCTAAAAGCATGAGCTCTGGAGTGTTGACCTTCAATCCTAGTCCCGCTGTCTACCGGCTGTGTGACTTTAGGCAATTTAGGATTAAGTACGAGGATGGAATACATAAAGCACATCAAGAACACGACATTTACGTGTTTGTGAGAGTGATGGTGCCTGCGTTTCAAATGCCCCAGCCACAAGGATCCCGTCTGCATGTAAGACTGACTGATTTGGCCATTCTGCCTTAAGGGATCAAAAAGGGGTTTCTAATGAAGGATGTCATAGGCAGTTTTTGGAGGCACCTGTGCATAAAGACTCCAAGGTTAGACAAGACGGCTCAGCCTCTGTCCCACACGATGAGCTAAACCTGGCCGGATTCCTCTCCCCAGATCCACTGCTTGGGTGAAGAGGTGTTTGACCTTTCTTTCTGAATCTGAATGTTTGGGGGATCATTTGGGTTTGTTTTCAGGTTTTTGTTGGCAGCTGTGAAGTAAAAATCCTTTTCAACAGGTGTTGGTGTGGCTATGCTCAAATCACCATGAGTCTCTCGGCCAGTGTACAGGCCCCTTGGGTCGCCTGCACAGTAGCCACCAGTCATAGCAGGAGAGACATGGCGTAAGAACTTGGCCTCAGCCCTGACTCTCTGTTCTGGTTTGGCTAGTTTAACACTGAATCTGCCCAGTGGCCATGTGTGGGATGGAGGTTAACAGGGGAGGAACTGCTACAGGTCACGTTGGTCCTAGGAGACCCAACCTAGCCCCAGGCTAAACTACCAGAGGGAGCCCAGGTCAACTAGGAGATCAGGGTGAGCCTTAAGTTACCAATTCCTCTTTCCACTGGTCGGAAAATTTACAAACAAACTTGTGGTTCTGGGTTCAAATTATGACTTCCCCTTACAGAATCTTGGGCACATTGAAACTTCCCGAGCCACAATTTTCTCACATGTAAAATGAGCGTGGCACTAATACTGACCTCGAACAAACTGTTTTCAGGATGTTTGACACAGGAGGTGCCGGAGAAATGTTGGTTAGCCTTATTAACGCAACTCCCACCTCCCTCCCCATTGCAATAGCATCCTGTCAGTGCCTGTTGCTGCTCACGTTACTTTTTGTCTAGAAATATCTCTCTTTCCTTTCCCCTGAACATAGACAAATCCTGTTCCCTATTAATGTCCATTTCAGGGCAGGAAAGGGGAGGGATCCATCCCAGAACTACTTGGAACGAGTCTGTATCCGATTGCCAGGGCTGCTGTAACAACGTGCCATGGACTGGGGGGCTGAACAACAGAGATGTATTGTCTCACAGTTCTGGAGGCCAGATGGCTGAGATCAAGGTGTTGGCAGGATTGGTTCCTTCTGGGGGCCATGAAGGAGAATCAGTGCCCGGCCTCTCCCCCAGCTTCTGGTGGTTTGCTGGCCATCTTTGGCCTTCCTTGGGTTGTAGAAGCATCTCCCATCTCTGCCTTCAGCATCACATGGCTCTCCCTGTGTGTGTGTGTGTGTGTGTGTGTGTGTGTGTGTGTGTGTGTGTGTGTGTGTCTGTGTCCAGATTTCCCCCTTTTATAAGTACAGTGGTCCTATGGGATTAGGGCCTACCGTAATGACCTCATCTTAACTAATTACATCTTCAACAACCCTGTTTTCAAACTAGGTCACAATCACAGGTACTAGGGGTTAGGACACATGAATTTGGGTTGTGGAGGGAGGGTGGCAATTCAGCTCGTAACAGGGTCCAATTTCTAAACCTGGGGTTTCTCCTCAGGAGTCCCAGTGCCAGCCTCTGGGCACCAGGGACCCCACCTACTTTCCTCTCCGGCACCTCTCCCACCCGTCTTTCCCTGCTCATTCTGGTCAGACCCCTGCCTGGGACTCCGGGTCTCCACCTCCCTCCTTCTTTACTGTTCCCCCGACATACTCACAGGACAGGCTTACCATGCAATTGATGAGGGAGCGGCAGATGGGCGCCCACATGGGGCAAGTCCTGAGTCCATGGAGCAGCTGGGGATCCATGGAAGGCTGCTGCTGGATCCCTGCCTTCCTGATGTCCAGGCTCTCTTCCCTCCAGGGAGGAGGTAACGTATGAGGGGCAAGGGTATTGGCCACCCTGAAAACCACACTTTCTTGAACCTTGATATACTTTTCGAAGAGTGAGTCCAGGGTCTTAAAGCCAAATATCTACAGGAAGACTTGGGCAGATCCTATAAAACAACCAAGCCTCGTGTGCAGGAAATGAGCAGAGATGGCCGAGGTGCTAATATTGCTGTGTGGGAAGGCAATTTTGCAGAATAATCTAATTTTTCAAAGCTGGAAATCTAGCTTAAAATTTCTTTTTATTTTCATAAAATATACATAACACAACATTTTACTATTTAACCATTTTAAGGTTACAATTTGGTGGCATCAAGTACATTCACAATGTTATATAATATCATCACTATCCATGGAAATGTAGGTTTTCATGTCAAATGTCCTGATTTTTCACTTCCTGATTCTAATTCATATAAAAATAAAGCCTAACGTTGGCTGGTGGCTCGTTTGGAACTTCTTGGCCTATTGAGTAAGTAATGATGTGCTCTTTTGTCCTGGGATAGTGAAGGTTGTGGGAATGCTGGGAAAGGCAGGCCCCAGACTGGATTCTGAGGCCCAGGGCCAATGGGCCAAGGATCATGGGGCAGAGCCTGTGTGAGGCAGGGTGGTCTTTCGGAGGAGCTGGGACCCTCCAGAAGCAGCTGCTGGTTCCCCGGCCAACACTCGGCTGGGGCATCACATAGACGGGTCGTCCATTTTCATCTAACGTAAGTTCCAGGGTTTCTTGTACAGATGGATGAAGGAAGCCTCTCAAAGGATCCACTAGGCTTTTCCCCACCTCGGCAAGTAGGAGCTTGATGGGTTTGATCTAGTTTTATCCAGGTGAGCTCCTTGCATTCTGAGTGTTCTGGAGCCATTCGGCAGTTACAGGTGTGATCTATTATTACAGATTGTCACGACCCGTGCTCCTGGTTCCGCCCCCATTCCCGCTCGCAAGGTGGTGCCCGGCGGCCATTTGAGTCCTTGTCCTCTGTGTTTATTTCCAGGGACGGGGCCCATAAAAATCCCCTTTTTCTTTTGACCTGCCTGGAGGAAAGGCCTTGAAGACCCTTCCCCCCGGGAATGAGGCTGCCCCAGGAGCGGAAGTCATGGTGTGGACGCAGCTAAAAGATAGTCCAAAGGCAGCGGAGAGGCTCCCTCCCAGAGGGTCTCAGCGGATGGAGGGAATCTGGCAGAGCTACTGAGGCAGACCCAAGGTAGGAACCAGGCCTACAAGGCCTGCAGGGAAGGCGGCAGAGGTCGGGAAAGGTTAATGGAAGCTCAGGCAGGAGCAAGGTGCAGAGCCTGAGCCTCGGCAGGGGTAGGGAGTTGGAATTTGAGCAGCTCTGGGCTTCTGTCTGGTGGCTCTGACCAGACAGAAGGCCCCTACTCTCGTCAGACCATGGGCAGGTTGGATGCCACCCGTTCTTGTCTTAAGATGCTCACCTGGAGCCCTGTCCTTTCCATTGCGCTCTCTGGTGCCTCTGCCCTTCCGGCCAGTCTCTCTCTTTCCTGATGATCCATTGTCCTAAGTTTCTCAACCCCTGGCTAAATCCTGTCCTGACCTGTTGTCACATAACCCATTGCCACTTTCTCTGGGCAGGGACAGTGTCTGACACCATTTGTGTCTCACTCCCTGGGCAGAGCTTTGGGCTGGACCCATAGGGATGGACTCAAACCCACCAAGCTACCCAGGTCTCTCCCTCGACTTCTGCGCCTGAGCGGTGGGATTTACCGCTGGCACAGGTGACCCTGCAGGACTTCTCTGGGCCACAGGCTTCCAAGAACATTCTCAGGAGGACAGGGACAAGAGAAGGAAGGGAAGGAAGCCAAAGAGACAGAAAAAAATAAAACAAAACCAAACAACCCTGGATTCTGGGGAAACCTCACTGGCCTGATATCTCCACCACATAGGCTAATAGGTAGAGCCCCCTGCTGACTGTGCCCCAGGGCATCCTTGCCCATACGCATCTACACTCCTGGAGCGCAAATTGAGGATGACGTGGCCTTATCTGTGTGGTTGAGTTAGCCTTTTCCCAAAACCAGACAGGGCACTTCCACTCCTTACCTGTGACCTCTTTGGGCTGCAGGACGCTGGGTCTAGCCTGCTGTCTGGGGGGCCCGTTGGAAACTAGCCATCCACATAATGTCCTTGCTTTTAGGGTGGTGGAGGAGGAACTGAGGGGGGGTTATGTGTGTGTAATAGAGAGACTGAAATAGGATACACGAAGAATGATGCATTAATACTGAATTTTGCTTTCATTCAGCTACACAAATGTTTATATTGTGGTCTTATTCTGTGTAGGCGCCGCTCCCAGAGTTCATGCTCTAAAATGCAGATCTTAAAAACCACTAGTGAGAGTCACCCCACTATCCACAGGGTGGGGTCCAAACTTCTCATGGTGTCCTGGGCATTTCACAATCCGACTTTAGCCTCCGGTTCCAGCATCACCCACTACCACTGCTCCCATGCTTTACAGACACCCGGGGCAGAATGTCCCACAGGGTACATTCCTGCCACCAAGGAGCTCAGTGCTGGAGTGAACAGAGGCCTGGTCGCACCCCCACAGATCAGGTCTGCCTGGCCAGGCTCCCTAGAGAGAGCCACGTACGCTGCACCTGTGACGAGAGGGAGGCAGATGGAGATGGAGCCCTGGGTAGGGGAGCCCGGCCCACGGCTTCAGCACTCCAGTTCTGTGTGCACCCCTCTTCATGCTTCCTCTGCTGCCTCTCAAAAAAAGCCCTTTCTCCCGGCCCTCCTGGCCAGCCTGCGCTGCTTTCCCCACCCTGACCCCCCGCAGGCCTGGGGTCTCCCCTTGGAGAGGAGGCCGCCTCCCAGCCACACACTGTGTGTTTCCACCCAGGAAGGGCAGAAGTGGGGAACTTGCCCTGGGCTCACCGTCCTTCCTGCTCTGGGCCCCGCTGGCACAGCCGGTAGGGATTTGGGTGCCGGGGGAGAGATGGCGCTACTGGGGGTACCACAAGGTGCTGGCTGAGTGCAGGCTGGGCCCCTGGGCCCCAGTTTTGTTTTGCTTTGTTTTTTGATGGAGAGGGGCTGATTCTCAGCTTCTGCATTCTGACAACAGGACTTCTCAGTGTATTCGTAGATGGCATCTCAGTGACGGGCTAGGATTATAAACGCCACAAGACTGCTGTGCAAACCAGAATGTCAGTGTACTGCTTTATGGGGGTGGAATTTCGTTAAGATAAGTCTGGCTAGCTGCTGTGACAGATAAATACAGAAAGCAGAAGTTGACCACAGTTAATGTGGCTTCTGCCCCACAGGTGTTTCTGCTCCTTCTGAGCAGTGATTCAGAATCCAGGCTCATTCCATTTTGTGGCTCGCTCGGTCTCAGCAAGATCACCCCAGTGATTGTCTCCACAACAGCCAGCCTGGTGGGAAGTGGGGGCGTGGAGAGCAGGGAAGCATGTGCCTGGGAGGAGCCTGCCCTCGGGCTGCTGCCGTAGCAAACAACCACACCTGGGTGGCTTAAAAGACCACAAAGTCTTCTCTCACAGTCCCGGAGACCTGAAGTCCAAAATCAAGGTGTCGGTAGAGTTGATTCCTCCTGGAGGCTCTGAGGGAAAATCTTTTCCATGTCGCTCTCCTAGCTTTGGGTGGCTTCTGCCAATCCTTAGTATTCCTTGACTGGCACGTGTATCGCCTCAGTCTCTGCCTGTGTTCACACGCCCTTCTCCCCTGGGTGTCTGTCTGTCTTTTCCTTTGCTGTCTTATAAGGATACTTGCTGTTGGATTTAGGGCCCACTCTCATCCGCGAGGATCTCATCTTAAGATCCTTACCTTAATTATATCTGTAAAGACCTTTCTTCCAAATAAGGCCACTGTGACATAAGAAATATATACATTTGGTCTCTGCCTCCAGTTTCTGACACAGGGCTTCTGAATCCCTAGGAGTTTCCTGGGTGACAGGAACATCGTTTGTTGTAATGGGGTGACACTTGGTGGGCTCCTGGATGGCTTCAGGATGGGGCTGGTCACCGAAAAGACCAAGCCATGATTAGAAACTTGGAGTTTTCAGCCTCACCCCCAATTCCTCTAGGGAGGGGAAGGGACTGGAGGTGAGTTAATAATGGATCCTGCCCACATGGTGAAGCCTCCATAAAAAATCCCTGAACCATGGGGCTCAGAGAGCTTCAGGGTTGGTGAGCACATCCATGTGCTGGGAGGGTGGTGCACCTCCTCCTGCACTGGGGACCCTTACAGACCCCAGAGTATGTACCTCTTCATCTGGCTGTTCATCTGTAGCCTTTATTATATCCTTTATGGTAAACCAGTAAATATATGTAAGTTCTGTGAGCACTTCTAAAAAATTCTCAAACATCAGGAGAGGGTCATGTTAACTACCAATGAATAGCTGATCAGTGAGAAGTGGAGGTGACAACCTGGGACTTGTGACTGGCATCTGACGTGGGGGACAGTCTTGAGGTTCTGAGCCCCTAACCTGTGGAGTTTGTGCTAACTCCAGGTAGTTAGTGTCAGAATTGAGTTAACTTAGAGGACAGTTTGCGTCCACCAAGAACTGGAGAATTGGTTGGTGTGGGAACCCCCCCCCCCACCTTGGTGTCAAAAGTATTCTGTGGGCAGAGAAAAAGATTTCCTTGTAATTACATTCTGAGGTTCTGAGTAGACATGAAGTTGGGGAGGAGGGGACGCTGCATTCCAATACAGGGACACACCTGGATACAGTGCACCTCTTGTGCCCACTTTCTTTAGGACAGAAACTTGTCACATGACATAATTACAGGGGATATTGGAACATGCCACCTAGTTGTGTCCAGGATGACCAGGAAACTGGTTTCTGCCACATGAGGGAGGGTCCCTATCCAGGACCCGGAAGCTCAGGCTTCCAAGGGGAGGAATGACTCTCCCGTGGGCAGAAGCAGGCGTATACTGACAACCTCTCTTATCTAGTCCAGCTGATCTGCTATTGGACATTTTCTCTCAAGTTTCAAGGTCTGTTCCAGGAGCTTGTACGTTCCAAGGTAGCCGGTTTTACCACTTGTCCTTTGGGTGAGAACCTGTAACACTTGGGTCCATGGTGAGCCCTCCTCACCCTTCCTAGGCCGTCTCTCCCTCCTCTCGTTCATGCCTCGTGTCAGAGGAAAGCACTTATTCATCACTGCAGTTGCTTTTTCCATGGGCAACATCTCCTTGGACAGTAAGCTCTTGGTAACCTCCCTTTAGCACCTTACCCCTGGAAGGAGTCAAGACCTGTGAGGTCGGTGATTTGGGGAGGTAGAACCCACACCCTTTCTCTCAGCTTTTCCTTGGGTGCTAGTTTCCATAAGTTACACAAGTTACATTCTGCTTCTCACACTGAGTGGGCAAGCCTGCCTGATTTGGGGGAGCAGAATGAGGGCCCATTTACCTGCAGATATAAGCCAGACTTCTCAGTATCATCTTAATAAAGGTGCTATTTTTGACCCCAAATACTTTGCTCCCCTGTCATATTTCTCATTTGGTTTAGCACTCAGGCTGGGACGAGGGGTACTGTCGGTTGAGACTTGAGACGTCCCCAACACCTCTTCTATAGTCTTTTTAACTTCATACTGTACTTAAGTTGAATACACACTTATTTTTAAGGGCCTTGCACAGTGCCTGACAGTGTTGGCATTTGTTGAATGAATAAACGAAAACTGGGAAAATGATATATATTACAAAGAAATATCACCTCTTGGGAAAAAAAAAAAGAGAGAATTGCAAAAACAAGACTTAAAAATTCCTGGTTTTCTGGAGCATAATTTGGCAGCATGTTTTAAGAGCCTGGGAAATGTTCATACTTTTAATTCAGAAATTCCCCTTCTAGGAATTTAACCTATGGAAATGGATAGTCGTGTGCAGAGTTGTGTCCAAGAATGTCAGCCACAGTTTAAAATGGCAAGTGTTGGAGCTACCTAAATTTTTTTTTCTGTTTTGTAAATAAGCTCATTTGTATCGTAGATTCCACATATAAGTTCATATGATATATGTCTTTCTCTGTCTAACTTAGTATGATAATCTCTAGGTCCACCCATACTGATGCAAATGGCATTATTTCATTCTTTTTTTACACTTTTGAAAAAATGTATTATTTTTTTGGCAGGGAGGAGAGGTAATTAGGTTTATTTATTTATTTTTAGAGGAGGTACTGGGGATTGAAACCAGGACCCTGTGCATGCTGAGCATGTGCTCTAGCACTCAAGCTATATCCTTCCCTCTCATTTTTCTTTATGACTGAGTAATATTCCATTGTATATATGTACATCACATCTTTATTCATTCATCTATTGACAGATGGATATGGTTGCTTCCATATCTTGGCTATTGTTAACAGTGCTGCTATGTACATTGGGATGCATGTATCTTTTTGAATTAGAGTTTTCTCTGGATATATGCCCAGGAGTGGAAATCACTGGATCATATGGTAACTCTGTTTTCAGTTTTTTAAGGAACCTCCATCCTGTTTTCCATAGTGGCTGCACTAGTTTACATTCCCACTACAGTATAGGAGGATCTCTTCTCCACACCCTCTCCAGCATTTATTATTTCTAATGATGACCATTCTGACCAGTGTGAAGTGATACCTCACTGTAGCTTTGATTTGCATTTCTCTGATAATTAGTGATACTGAGCATCGTTTCATGTGCCTATCGTCTTCTTTGGAGGAATGTCTAGGTCTTCTGCCTATTTTCTGATTGGGTTTTTTTTATTGTTGTTATTGACTTGTATGTCGAATGAGCTGTTTGTATATTTTTGAAATTAAGCCCTTGTAAGTCGCATCATTTGCAAGTATTTTCTCCCAGTCCATAAATTGTCTTTTTGTTTTGATTATGGTTTCCTTTGCTGTGCAAAAGCTTATATGTTTAATTAGGTCCTATTTGTTTATTTTTGCTTTTATTTCTATTGCACTGAGAGACTGACCTAAGAAAACAGTGCTATGATTTGTTAGAGAATGTTTTGCCTATGTTCTCTTCTAGGAGGTTTATAGTGTCTTGTCTTAAGTCTTTAAGCCATTTTGAGTTTATTTTTGTGTATGGTGTGAGGGAATGTTCTAATTTCATTGATTCACATGCTGTTATCCAGCTTTCCCAACACCATTTGCTGAAGAGACTGTCTTTTCTTTGTTGTATATTCTTGCCTCTTTTATCAAAGATTAATTGACCGTAAGTGTGTGGGTTTATTTCTGGGCTCTCTATTCTGTTCCATTGATCCATATGTCTGGTTTTGTGCCCATACACGCTGTTTTGATTTCTGTAACTTTGTACTAGTGTCTGAAGTCTGGGAGGGTTATGCCTCCAGCTTTAATCTTTCCCTCAAGATTATTTTGCCAGTTCTGGGTCTTTTATGGTTCCATATAAATTTTATGATTATTTGTTCTAGTTCTGTGAAAAATATCATGGGTAATTTGATAGGGATCATATTAAATCTGTAGATTGCTTTGGGTAGTACAACCATTTTAATAATACTAGTTCTTCCAATCCAAGAACATGGGATATCTTTCCATTTCTTTGAATCATCTTCAATTTCCTTTATCAATGTTTTATAGTTCTCACCATAGAAGTCTGTCACTTCCTTGGTCAGGTTTATTCCTAAGTATTTTTTAGTGAAATTTTAAAAAGGATATTGCATTATCACTGTAAAGAAATGCAACAGAATTCTGTATGTTCATCTTTCATCCCGCTACCTTGCTGAATTCATTTGTTAGTTCTAGTACTTTTTGTGTGAAGTCTTTAGGGCTTTCTATATATAATACCATGTCCTCTGCATATAATGACAATTTTACCTCTTCCCTTCCAATTTGGATGCCTTTTATTTCTTTTTTCTTGTCTGATTGCTGTGGCTAGGATTGCCAATACTATGTTGAATCGAAGTGGTGATAGTGGGCATCCTTTTCTTGTTCTAGATTTTAGTAGGATGGCTTTTAGCTTTTCACCATTGGGTATTATGTTGGCTGTGGGTTTGTCATAAATAGCTTTTATTCTGTTGAGGTATGTTCCCTCTATACCCACTTTGGCAAAAATGTACACATATTTTTATAATGAGAAAACAACTTATGCAAAGAATTTCAAGAAACCAGAAGTGAGCAAAACTCAAGTTTCTATATTAAGCAAAACATCCTAGTAACCAGCTCTTCAGGAGCCCATTAGCACTTCCCTGGAAGGAAAAAAACTGACAGCAGCCGTTATCAAAACCTCAACACCTCTAAATCTGCGAGAGCTTAGGAGACACAGTCGGAGCTGAATCAGGTTTTCCTTCATTTTTCATAGCGATCATCTTGTCAGTTTCACTTAGAGGGGACCTTTTGTAGGAGCAGGCTTGTGGGGCTGTGCGGGCTTCGGGGCACCATCCTGCACCTTTCCCACCTCTAGATGCACTGAATGCAGGGAGCACAGTAAATATGTGTAAATACACGTGGGCCTTGGCAAGGCCGGTTGGGGCCAGAAGTTTAGCTGTGGGAATGGTGGTGATATCCAAGGGGGATGCAGGTGGAAATACACTGACTGCTCCAACATGAGCCCCAAGACATTCTTCAACTAGGGGGCCCTTGGTGTGTGAGAGAAAAGGTCAAGTTTTCAGGAGTCTGAAAGACAGGAGGGGAAAATGTGCCAACGAAAGGTGTTTTCAAAAAACAGCTAAAAGCAAAAATGGGGCAAAATTCAAAACTAGCCTAAGAATGTACAGCCAAAGGTTACTGGCATTGAAGAGAAGGAAGAAAGAAACCAACACTTGCTTGTTGTGTGCTGCCAAGGTGTCTGAGAGTGGGCTAAGGGTTTCAGGGTGTGTTGATCTCCTTTTAGTGGGTTCATCACTCTGAAGGGACCCCCAGGGCAGCTCAGGCCAAGGGCTTGAGGGTTTCAGGTACAATTTTCCTTTCAAAGGGCTTCCAGATTCTTGCCAATGAAATCATTCTTTTTTTTCTTTGTCAAAACACATAAACCAGTGAGGTCTCCAGGAGCATGTTAAAATGCCTACTACTGTCTAGTTCAATGGGAGGTGTGCATTAAAATGCAGATTCCTAGGTGCACTGAACCCATTAAATGCTGTGGGGAGGATCTGGGATCTGCTTTGTAACTAGGCTCCTGGCTGCGTGTTAAACATAATCATGTTAAGAACCGCATGGCCAGCTGCCTCTCCCATGTCTGTGGAGCACAGGCTCAGACCTCGGTCCTGGCCTGGCTCCACCACTCAGCAGGTCTTCACCCTTGAGCACTGGCGCCACCTCTTTGTACTGTCAGATGGGGTAATAGTGCCTCTGCACTTCCCAGAAGATGAAATGAGATCATAGAGATCACAGAAATGAAAGGCTGTTGAAAGTTAACTGCTCCCTATAGACCTGAGGCACTGTGACCGCACTGGATAACTTCATTGGCCTGGAAGGTTCAGAACTCAGTGTTCTGGGAGGCCAGATCAGGGGGCTGCTGTACTGCTGTGCTGTATCACAAACTAGAGCCAACCCAGAAAGGGCGAGCCTCACTCCTGGGAAGGCTGGATGGCGGCTCCGTGTGGTTTAATGAAGGTTAAACCACCAAGAGTTCCCGTGGCCTCCCTTGGGACTGACCCCAGCACCACCCTCCTGGCACGGGGAGGTGTGGCTGTCTGCAAGTTTGAGGCTGGTTGCTGTTCGTCAAATTCCAATCCTGAGAGGCCACCTTGGTTGGTCTGACAGTCTGTTGGAGAGAGAAGCGTCTGACAGCAGGGTGGCCTTGCTGGGCTCTGGGCCAGGGCTGGGGCTGCTTAGATGTGGCTGAGCCACAGGGCAGGGCAAAGGGGGCAGATGAGAGATGCCAGGCTTCAAGCCAGAGTCCAGGAGGTCTTATCCCAGCCTCGGCAGGCCCAAGCCCTCCAGGACTGCCTTCCTCTGCGAGCTGACGCCTAGCCCAAATGAAGTAGCCCTTGGTATCCATTCATCTGTCCACTAAATAACAGCCGATTACTTGCCAGGCTCCAGAAAGTCCACAGTGGACAGCACACCATTACTGTTTCCTAATTGCTTACAGTCTAGTAGTTCTTACTCTTGTGCTTGGATCTAACTCCCTGGAGAGCTTGTCAAAAAGGCCAATTCTGAACCCCAGACCCGAGATTCTGATTCCGCAGGGCTGGGAGGGGGATGGAACATCTCTGGTGATTGTGCTGGAGGAAGGGTCTTCCCACTGGGCTTGGAGAAACGCTGCTCTGACCTGAACCCTTTGAGGAAGAACCAGGCAAGACGGGGTCTTTGGGAATGTCGCTGGCTTCAGGGTGGCCACCCAGAGAGTCAGCTCTGAGGGGGAAGGAGAGGGTGCCCCTGGTGAACAAAGCAGATTGTTGGGATTTGGGGAAGCACTTTCTCTTGGTCAGGTCCCCTGCATTCCATCAGGTTGGCTCTTTTGCCAACCAGCCCCCTTTTTCCTTGGGTTTGCAGATTTTCAGCATCAGGGGAGAGGTTTTGCCCAGCAGAATAGCTCACTCAGGCTGGATTCCACGTACTTTGTAATTGTCTGCAGCTGGCTTGGCTGGTGCCTTTTGGGTTATTTTCTGGACACCTTGGCCCCTGATTATTTTCCATCCTGCTTTTCTAGCAAAAGAAACCAGTACCTAGTGAGTCTGGGTAACTTTATATTTCTCACTCATTCTAAAATTTTAAATAATATCTCTTTTCAGGATCAAAAAACAATTGTAATTAATGCCACCCATCCTCAAACCCATTTTAATGCAGAATCTGGATTAGGAAGCCTGTTAAGTGCATACAATGAAATCAGGACTTTATTCCCTGCTCCTTCCACCCCACTCCTCCCCAACACAAATTTTAAAATTCTGTATCAAAACTACCAGAACACTGTTTTTTTAATTTTTAGGTTTTTTTTTTTTTGTGTGGGGTGGGGGAGTTAGGTTTATTTATTTACTTAATGGAGGTATTGGGGATTGAACCCAGAACTTCGTGCATGCCAAGCACACACTGTACCACTGAGCTACACCCTCCTCCACTACCAGAATATTTTTAGAAAGGAAAATAACCAGGCTTAAGAAAAATTTTAGTCTAGAGGAAAATAGATTAGGGTCTTGAGTCTTGTGTCCAGAAAACATTTGGATAAGATTTTCGCTGTGTCTGGAGCAAGGGTCTCTAAGGATCTCAATTCTGATTATTTTTAAGAGTTATTCTAGGTCTTATTTTAAAATAGGCAGTCTCTGAAGAGGTTCTAGGAAAGAAAAGAATAACAAAATGAAAAGTGAAGCTTCCATGTTCTAAAATGGCTCTGACAGTTGGTTGTGTCCTTGGAGAAACAGCACCATTGCTCACTGCAATGGTTTGGAAAGGACAGAAAACACACCAGAGAGGTTCTACACCTGGGCTCCCTTTAGGCTCTGCCAATTCCTAGGTGGCCTCTTGGAAGCTTCCTGATTTCTGAAAAACTCAGTTTCCTGACTGGTAAAATGGGGATATGAGGACCAGCTTGTAAGTTCATGCACGAACTTAAATGAGGTAATTTGCATAAAGAGTTTAAATCAAGTGCCTGACACAAATGCCCACTGTCATCATCATCACTGCCACAATCATCTTTCTATACCAGGGTCCACCAGTTTGCTAAAATGTGGCTACTTTAAGGAGATGTGATTTTTTTTTCTTACACTTAAAAATGTAGTAACCCTTACAGTTCTGTCACTGAGCCAAGCTTCGGGGGGATTTTTCCCCAACAAACACTTATTAACGCCAGGTCTAAACTAAGCAGTTTACATGCCATTTCTCTTTTAATTCTCTCAGCATCCCCTACACAGTTAGGTTCTCTTACTGTTACTGTTTAATGTAGATGAGGAAACAGAGTCAGAGGGTAAGTGACTTGTCAAGGTCACACAGCTATTAAGTAGCAAAACTAGCTCTTTAATTCAGGGCCATGCTTATCATTCTGCTTAAGCAAATACTCCCCCACTCTGAACTCTGGTCTCTTCATCTATAGAGAAAAATATAGTCTAGCTGTTAAGAGCAAGTAATGAACGACCAATAAATTATTCAAAAAATGAAATTACCTATTTTATCTTGAAGATACAGAATTATTATGAGATTTAAATGAGAACACACATTTCTATAAAGCACCTAGCATATTAGAGCCATTTAGGAAATGTCAAAAGTCCTCTTATTTATATCTGAGTGCAGCACCCCCACCATCAATCACCCCACGACCGCCACAAACGGCTAGTATGGGGCCAGCAGAGTAAGTGCTCAGTATTTACTCCTTAATGGGATGAACTGGAGCTTCTTGATGGGCCTTGTAACTGAAAAAGTGTCTCTTGATATTGGTGGCCTGGCCTGGCGCACAACACGCCTTGGAACGGCAGGGCCCGGGCACTGTGGGCCCTGGGAAATTCTACTCTAAGGGGAAATTGCAGGAGAAAACAGGAGTGCCCAAATCCTTGAAGGCTTGAGCAGAGGGTGGAGGAGGTGGACGGTTAAAGGGAACATAGGAGAAAACCAAGGAGAAATAGAAGAGGAGGGAAACACATGGATGAGGAACAGGGCTCCCACTTTCTGCCAAGTATTGACGGGCCCCTGGTGATGCCGAGAAAGCCTCTGCGCCCTCGGGACCCTGTCCGCTGAAGTCTTGCCTCAGCCTCTTCCCCTTTGCTCGGTCCCAGGTCCTGGTGACCGGCTAGAACTGGGTGTAGCCTGTCTGCAGAATGAATAAGGACACACACCGGGCTGCTGTAACAGGAGCCTGGAGTTGATTTTTCTCAAAGGACAGTTCAGGCCGACACTCGAGGGTTGGTGGGGTGGCTCGACCATGTCTGGGGCCTGGGATCCCTGCATCTTACTGTTCAGCCTCCCCCGGGGCTGACTTCTCTACACAGTGATGGCTCAGCACCAAGCCACAGCCCACTGGAAAGGGAGAGGTGCGGGGCACAGGGGCGCCTGCCTCCTAAGGACGTGATCTGAAAGTCGTGCGTGTGATGCCCTCCACAGCCTGTTGACCACAGGGCTTTTGAAAATTAGCTGGGGGCTGTATTCATTTGCTAGGGCTGCCGTAGCAAAGTGCCACAGACCAGGGGGCTTAAACAGTGGAAATGTGTTTTCTTCCACTTCTGGAGGCTGAAAGTCTGAGACCAAGGTGTCGGCAGGTTTGGTTTCTCCCGAGACCTCTGCCCTTGGCTTGCCTGTGTCTTCATGTGGTCTTTGTGTGCATCCCTGGAACTTCTCTGTCTCCAAATCTCCTCTTCTTATAAGAACAACAGTCCAATGGGCTGATGACCCACCCTGATGGCTTCATTTTAAGTTAATCACCTCTTTCAAGGTTTTACCTCCAGGAGCAGTCACATTCTGAGGTAGCGGGAGTTAGGGCTCAACACAGGAATGAGGGAGGGCACATAATTCAGCCCATAACAGGGGCCAGATGTCCAGCCAACCTCTAGAAGAGGGCACGCACGGAGGAACAACCAGCAGTCTCTACCACAGCCCTCACTGTTCTCCAGCCTCCAGCCGCTCCCTTCCAAACCTCCGGGTGATTGCCTAAACCACAGCTCTAACACGCTGGCCCCTTCTTTGCCGCTAAGCCCTAGGCTTTTCTGCCTCCACATGTTTGCTTAGGCAGTATCTGCCCAGGATGTCTCCTTCCCACATCCTAGCCCTGCAAGACCCCCACCTCCTCCCACAGGTTCTTCAGAGTCCTAAATGCCAAGTCCTTGATAACATCGTTTGAAATCCTCCCCCAATAAAATGTCAGTTCACTCTCAATCATGCATTTAGCCCACAAACACCTGCTGATCACCCACTGTGTGCAGATGGGGCTGAGTGAGATGCTGGGTGCCCAAGGGAGACCAGCACCTCTGCCCTAGTCACGATCTGGCCACTCCTCTGCTTTCCTCACCATTCTTTTTCAATTCCACTCAGATTCTGAAGGAAAAACACTCCTGTGTGTCTCCTGTGCTCCTAACAGTCCAGGAGAACACTGCTTCACTTCTGACACCAGCTGTCCAGGTTTTCCACACTTCAAGCAATCCTGTGACACCTGCTGAGTGTCCCACAATTTAGCTCAATTCTGACACTCAACCTGGAGACAGCGTCAGATCCCACAGGTTAAGGGCTTAGTCCCCACAAGACTGCCCCGCCCCTTACTTCAGAGGATAAGTCCAGATGGTCACCTGTGCTTCTGATTGACTGGCTGTAAGTCTGAGGTTCCCACGACCCCCTTCTCAGGTTTGGTCAATTTGCTAGAACAGCTCACAGAACTCAGAAAAAATTTACATACTAGATCACTGGTTATGAAAGGACATAACTGCAGAACAGCCAGATGGAAGAGTTGTATAGGGCCAGGGATGTAGGAAGGGGATTGGAGCTTCCGTGCTCTCCAAGTGGCCCCTCTCCCTCACCGTCACGTGTTCACCAACCCAGAAACTCTCCAAACCTCGCCCTTTTGGACGGGTTTTTATGGAAGCTTCACTACATAGGCACGATTGATTAAATCATCGGCCACTGGTGATTGATTCAACCTCTAGCGCCTCTCTTCGCCCCAGAGGTGGCGCTTAGGGGGTGGGGCTGAAAGTTCCATCCCTCTAACCAAGGTTGGTTCCCTTGGCAACCAGCCCCCATCCATAGGCTACCTAGGGGCTTTCCAAAAGTCATCTCATTAACATAAGGTGTGGTTCAAAGGGGTTTGTTATGAATAACAAGACATCAATACCTGGGAACAAAAGATGCCCCTTTAGCTCATATCATGTAGAAAATTACAAAGGTTTTAGGAGATAGTGCCAGGGCAGGAGGCCAAATAAACATTTCTTAGTATAAACCACAGTATCACAGACACCCACGCCGCACTTTGCTGTGTTGGGCCTCCGTTTGTACACTGGCTTTATCTCCTTCCAAGAGCGAAGGGGAGGATCTCAGGATAAGGATATACTACAGGCCGTCTGGGTCAATGGTACATAATTTAAAAAGTAAACTTGTTCCACCTCTGGCTATATACCCAAATGAATGGGAAGCAGGACTCGCTCGAGCAAGTATTTGTACACTCATGTTCATAGCGCCATTATTCACAGTAGCCAAAAGATGGAAACAACCCAAATATCTGTGGACGGATGAATGGAAAAATAAAAACTGGTATTCCATATAAGAGGCTCCATTAAACAGGGAGGAAGCTCTGACACATGCTCCAACATGGATAAACCCCGAAAACATTATGCTTAGTGAAGTGAGCTAGTCTCAGGAGGATGAATACTGTACAACTCCATTACAGGAGGTCCCAAGAGGTGCCAATTCATAGAGACAGGAGGTGGAACAGAGGTTTCCAGGGGCTGGGGGAGGGGAAGGGAGTTACCATCTAATGGGAGCAGTTTCAGTTTGGGAAAATGAAAAAGTTCTGGAAATGGTTGCACGACCATGTGAATATACTTAATGCCACTGAATTGTACTCAAAACTAGTTAAAATGGTAAATTTCGTTATGTATACCCCCCCCCCAAAAAAAGTAAACCCAGTGACTTGGGCAATAGCTTAAAAGGCGCCCCTCTCCTGCGGTCAGCCCAAGCCAGCTCCTTGTCAGAGTGACGTGAGTGGTGCAGACGTCTACACCCCAGCTAGATGTCAGGCCCAGAGAATCAGGGATTCCCGTGGAGGAAAGAATGTGGAGAAGGGAGAAATGGCTTCAGGTGCTTCCTGTTGGCCTGGAGCCATGGATGACAGGCTACAACCTCCATTCACAGAGAGCAGAGAGAGGACGTGAGCTGAAGTTGTTGCTGGAAGATTTACATATTTTTCCTAGCAGTGTATTTGTTTCTTTAACTGCTGGAACCATCAGTAATTATCAAACACTCGGGGTTTCTACTGGCAGGAAGAGCGGAGCCACAGTCCTGTCTGGGAGCACCATGGTCTTGAGGGCCGGGACAGGCGGGGCACCTTCTTGGAGTCCTGGGGCCCCATCCCCATCCCCTGTGGCTGGGTCCGCCCCTCCTTCCAGACCAGGCAGTGAGCTGGAGCAACCTTCCCCTGCTCTCCCACCCCTACTCCATGTCACAGGAAGGACCAAACTTTGAACCCAATGTGGGAGGCAGGAGGGCATTTATTTGAATAGGTTTTAAAGAAACACAGGCACCATTTCTGGACTCCTTGCTGACCCCTCAGGGAGGGCTTTGACTGCCCCAGAATTTTGTGAACTTCCATAAACCTTTGACTTGGTAGTGACTTCCAGAGCTGGCCCAGTCTGGCTATTTTTAGGTGAACTTCTGACCCTGGTCTAGATAGGAAAGGGTGTCTGACAGCCCCCAGCTGGCGGGGCCCAGAGATACTGAATGCTCCTGCCACTTCTCTGTTGCTCTGCCTGAGGTGCTCCCTGGGGCCCAAAACCCAGGACCCAGCTGGCACTGTCAGAGCCTCTCCTGGGTGTCTGAGGCCCTGAGCTGGGCTGATGTGTTGTGTTAGGCTCGATCCCTCCCTGTTTCCCAATCTGCCCCATTCCTGGAACCTGAAGTATTGTGGAAATTAGGGATTTCCAGTAATTCTTAGAAATAACCATCATGGAAGGCATCTCAGTCTTATTTTAACAGAACATGTTATTAATTAAAGCGAATATGCCATACTTGGTGACTGGTTAGGAGTGCATAGTAATGAAAAGTCAAACTTGCTGGGTTCAAATCCCAGTGTTGTCACTTACTGTGTCATCTTGGGCAAGTTATTTAGCCTCATTCTCGGTACCCATAAAAAGGAATAATAGGCAGGTGCCTCACTGAGATAGTGTGAGGATTAAATGAGATACTATATGTGAAGTACTCAGCAGAGTGTCTGGAACAGAATATGCTAGTTACTGTAATTGTTATTACTGACATTCAAGCAGAATAATATATTTATTTATATACAACTTTGATTCTTGATATTTTCTAAGACATTTTCACACCAGATCTATATATCTTTTCAATAATCAACATGCAGTAAAAAGCAGAGACAATATGACAGTGTTAGAACACTCAACACTGAGAAGTAATTTAGACTGTCACAGCGCTCCAAATACCTGGATGCCCAGCCCACTCCGGTGTTGTTTGGACACCTGGAAGCCTTAAGCATTTCCAGGCAGATGACATGTCCCTAAATTTCAGGGAATCTTATGGGGAGAAGTTTTGTGTGAGATGCACTTGGCTTTTCACTCTCCAAACAAGCAGTAACTAAAAGCGTATTCTGGGCACTGAGCTGCAGGTCTGGGGAGGCAGCCAGAGACAGAAGACTTGAACTTGTGAACCTTGCCCTGTAAAGAATGCACAGACCTGATCCGCGGCTCCAACCACCATGCTGTTTCTGGAAGAGCAGGTCGGAGTTCTTCATACTCCTCAACCCTTTATAGAAGGGTCATCTTCAAGGGCAAGACAGAAGTTTGCTGGGGAACTAAGTCCAAAATGAATCCAAGTCATCTCATTGTGAACTGGAGCTCTTCTTTGCCAGTGCCTGGAGCTGGAGTAATGGAACGCAGGGGTGTTTGTCACACTCTGGTGAAAAACTGGAGGTATACAAGAGCCGAAGTTTAGGATGTTGGTATGAGATGCTCACATACTGTATAGAACTATATGGAGAAGACTATTGGCATTTATGGGATCAAATCATTTTAGTAATTGTCTTTTCCTCTGTAATGAACAGTTGTGCTATTTAAAGCAGTTGTTTGGGTACATGCCCATGGGTGCACGCGGCTACTATCAACTTTATAGGACTTGGTTTTCTTTTCTTCTTCCTCTTCATCTGGTAAGTTTAATGCATATTTAAAAATAGGCTAATCTCCTTGTTTAAGTGGAAAACAAAAGCATCACCTCAAAAATCTTCCCAAACACTCACACCTCATACCATTCTTCACAAATGAGCTATGTCATTTGTGTGACCAAAGATAGCCATTAAATAGTAGGGGATCTTGGACCTCTTTTGATGTTTCTGTTGTTTGAAATGCTCTCCAAACATCAAACCAGACAGTCTGATTTTTTTTTTGAAAGCATGCATGTGGTTTTTTATTGATTTATAGTCATTTTACAATGTTGTGTCAAATTCCAGTGTAGAGCACAATTTTTCAATTATACATGAACATATATATATTCATAGTCACATTTCTGTCTCTGTGAGCTACCATAAGGTCTTGTATATATTTCCCTGTGCTATACAGTATAATCTTGTTTATCCATTCTACAATTTTGAAATCCCAGTCTGTCTCTTCCCACCCCCCACCCCCTTGGCAACCACAAGTCTGTATTCTATATCTATGACAGACGGTCTGATTAATGTCCAACATAACATCTTATAGACTAAGTATTACAGATCCTAGCTGAATGTAAATTTCCAGGATGGTTTCCCATAGCATCCTCAGCTTTTCCTTCGTGGGAACTCAATTATTCTTGTATATCTAGATGATGCTACTGCCCTCTCCTCCCCTGCATGAGAAGGCCCTTCCTATATTCTAAATTGCCCTCCTCTTGCTCAGAGTAATGATGACTTCCTAGGACACACATACATCAGTCAGGACTTTGACATGAGATTTCCCCATAGTTTATTTGCTGCTTTTCCCCAA
The DNA here is from genome assembly GCF_009834535.1 of Camelus ferus. Lineage (NCBI taxonomy): Eukaryota > Metazoa > Chordata > Mammalia > Artiodactyla > Camelidae > Camelus > Camelus ferus. Next base: position 28,743,234 of record NC_045720.1, read on the forward strand.
CAGTCAATTTAGTGGAACCTGGCAAATTTAGTGATAAGACAGGGAAATTCGATTTAATTTAAATGATCACTCTTTGTGGATTAGGGAAGACACAGGAAACTGGAAAAATAAGGGTACAGCAATATTGTGTTGACTTATTTTGACTGGAAATGCTTAATTCCAATTATTCATAGTAGAATTTTTTAGGAAAGCAGCTAATATGCACTAGGATGCTGCATTAGGAGAACCCAAGGGGCTTGTAAACACACAGTCCTCCGTACAAAATCCTTCCCAGGGGTAACTTACAGAAGAAGGGAGGGAAGAATTGAGTCCTCCTTGCAGACAGGCAGCTGGCATTTTTTGTTTCGATCCTTTTAAAAAAAACTTATTGAAGTATAGTTGATTTATAAGGTTATTATTGAAGTATAGTTGATATATAAGTATAGTTGATTTATAATTTATTTATTAGTGTCAGGTGTACAGCAAAGTGATTCAGTTATACATATACATATAGATTCTTTTTCATTATAGGTTATTTCAAGGTATCGAATGTAGTTCCCTGTGCTATACAGTAGGACCTTGTTGTTTATTTATTTTATATATAGTAGTTTGTATCTGCTAATCCCAAACTCCTAATTTATCTCTTCCTCCTAACCCCCTTCCCCTTTGGTAACCATAAATTTATTTTCTATGTCTGAGTCCATGTCTAGTTTGTAAATAAGTTCATTTGTATCATTTTTTAAAGATTCCACATATAAGTGATATTATATGATATTTGTCTTTCTCTGACTTACTTAATATGATAATCTCTAGGTCCATCCATGTTGCTGTAAATGGCATTATTGCATTCTTTTTTATGGCTGAGTAGTATTCTATTGTATACACATATACACACCACATCTGCTTTATTCAATCATCTGTCAGTGGACATTTAGGTTGCTTCTATGTCTTGGCTACTGTAAATAGTGTTGCTATGAACATTGGGGTGCATGTATCTTTTTGAGTTAGAGATTTTTCTGGATATATGTCCAGGAATGGGATTGATCCTTCTAAAAATAGCTAAGTAGTGTATATATATTCTCTTTGTCTTTTTAATTTTTTAATTTAATTTCTTTATATATGTCTCAAAATGTGTAAAATCTTTTCCAGATGCATAAATGCAAGCATATGTGGGGTTTTTTTTTCCCCTTTTATTATTGGCTCCCCCTTATCTCTCTGGTTTTCCCTTTACCACTGGGTTTCCATCTCCTACCTATTCACCCCTGGAGCCAATTTCTGCAGTAGACATGATTACAGTCAGGTACGTGCCTGTTCACATCTTTTGCCATCTACACATACTGTGGGCAGCCATAGCCAGGCCTGTTCACAGAAAGCTCCTGAGCAGATGTAAATGGTAAAGGCCTGGATGCTGCAAATGCAGGAAAGCACACAACCTGAGACTCAGGCACCAAAAAGGGTTGCTCACACAGTCATTGTGGACCTGCAAGTTTCAGCTCCCAGGCACTGAGCAGTGGGCCTGGCGGACAGGGTTTGCGGAGGAGCAGAATTGCTGACTGACTGTGAGTGTGTGTGTGTGTGTGTGAAACAGATGCTGGCAGGCACTTAAGAGGGTAGAAGGCAAAAGCCTAGAAGGGCAGCCTCCTCACCTGGCTAGTTCCCTCTGCAGGAGGAACGGAAGGCGACCCTGAGAAAACTAGCCCCTCTCATGTGTCGCCTTTGTCTGGACTGCTCTCATATACTTTTAGGCTCAGTGGAGCTGGTGAGTAGGACTGAGCAGTATTCAAGGACTCCATTCTGACACCTTTGGACCCAGGTCAGGTCTCAGATTCAGGCGTAAGGCCCAAATAGTGAGGAGTACTTTTGAAATTAGTTGTATGTCAAAAATTGGATTAAAGTATTATGTGCCTTCTTCTGTATCTTCCTTTTTCTCACTTAAGGAATTGCCTCCGAGTCAACTGGCACGGTGCACATGCATCCTCTTGTAGCTACTGCAAAATAGTCCATGGTGTGCGTGTTCTATTCCTATTAATGAGCATCCACAGTATTTCCAGTTTCTCCTTTTTTTGTCCCTTCTTTTTTCTCTTTTTTTTTTTTTTTTTAATGTTATCAAAATTTCTGCCATAGACCTTCTTATACATCTGTCCTGAGGCACAAATATTTTTATTGCTATGGAATGGATTCCCAAGAATAAAATTACTGTGATATGGTTGAACCTTGAAAACATCATGGTAAGTGAAAGAAGCTGGTCATGAAGGACCACATGTGTGATTCAGTTTACATGAAATGTCCAGAATAGACAAATCCAAAGAGATGAAATGTAGCTTGGTGGTGGTTGGCTAGGGCTGGGTTGGGGGAGTGCCTGTAAGGAACTGGGAGTGATTGCTAATATCTGGATGCAGGCAGTGTGGGGGTTCTTTCTGGAGTGATGGAAATGTTCTGAGAATGGTTGTGGTGATGGTTACATAACTCGATATACTAAATGCCATTGGACTGTACACCTTACATGGGTCAGTTGTATGGCATATGGATTATAACTCAATAGAGTTGTTATAAGAAAAGAATGAGACTGTATATGTGTTTTTATTTTAATAGATGCCACCAGACTAGTTTCCAAAAAGGCTACAGCTGTTCCTATTTCTACCAGCACTGAATGAGAATATCCTTTCCCCAAATCCCCACCAGCAACAGGTTTTACACTTTTCCCAAATTTTGCCAATCCTCATATATAAATAGATATCTTATTTTTACTTTAAGTTGCATCTCCTGGGTAAATTCTTACTATAAATGTTTCAACAATACTTCAGCATAAAAAGAAACAAGTACAAAGCCGCTTTCACCTCTCATGTCTCCCCTGAAGTAACCCTTCTCAACAGTTAGTTGGGTTTCCAGGCAACTTTTAGTGCATTTATAAACTTATTCACAGAGACATATCATTTGATAATTGATAAACAGAATCACACTATAATGCCATCCTATGACTTATTTATTTTCATATAACAGTATGTCTTCGAGATCTTTCTAAAGTAAGACATATGGCTCTAGCGCATTCTTTCTAGTGGCTAAATGAGATAGCATGGTGTGGACAGTCCTGTAGAGTTGGTCCCTTATCCTCCCTGGTATCCTCAGACCCAGATATCACTGAGCCACTGAATTTTCCAAATCTTAATTCTGCCTACCTCCTACCTTCGCATGTGCTATAATATAGCACTTACTGCTTAAGCCATTTTGAGTAAATTATTCTGCTACTTGGGGCCAAACACACCCTATCAAAAAAGTCTATACTTCCCTTCTGCCTCCCACCCATCCCCACCTAGACTCTTAAGTTTCATGAGAGCAAAAACTGTGTCATTCAAGTTCATCAGCTCTTGGCACAGGGCCTGGCATGTAGGAGTTGCTCAACAAGTATTTGTTGGATGGTGAACAAATGAAGCACTTTGAAATTGAAACTAAGGCAATTGCTGATATGAGTTTGAGTGTTGGGAAAGTCATCACCACCATCATCACCAGAGATGGCTCCTGAAGGACAGTGAGAGTTCATCCGGTGGGAAATGGTATTTCAGGCAGAAGGGAGAGTCTGAGCAACCCCTAGAGCTGTGAGCGTGGATGGCACGGTCCTGGCATCGGGGAGTAGGCGTATCTAAGTGGGAGAAATGGAAAAGGCAGGAGATGAGGTTGGAAATGTTGGTTCAGATGCCAGTCTATAGGAATGCCCTTCTAAAGAATTTGGATCTTTTTCTTTAATGGTTGGAAGTCACTGAAGAGTTCTGGGCAAGAAAATGGTGTGTCTGGATCAGCAATTTAGAAAGATCCATCTGGAAGCTATTTGGAAGATGGATTAGAGGCTGTCTAGCCTGGAGACAAGGAGACCAATCAGGAGATATACTTATCTAGTCCTTTTTGTTGCAATTAGCAAAAATCCAATTTGATTGGCTAAAAGTGGAATGGATTAGCTCACTGACCACAAGAAGAGCAGAGGCACGGCTGGGCTTCAGGATCACCTAGAACCTGGGTGTGGGTCACTGCCAGGCCTCCCCTGTTCTGAGGCCAACTCTGATCCTCTCTGTGTGTTGCCTTCAGTCTCTCAGGTGGACTCACTCTACATGGCATATGCTGCTCTCAGGTCCTGAGCCTCAGTCTCACAATATCTGTACATACATTATACAGGATGACTGCCTCTGGTCCAAGATCAAATATCCCAGGGAAAGGATCCCAATGGCCAACCTTGGGCCAGATGTTCATCCCTGGTCCAATCAACAGTGGCCAGATAATAAGATCTCAAGGCAATGGCGGTTTCCCCTCAAGACACATGATCAGAGATGGGGAAGGAGAAATTCCCAGAAGAAGGGAAACAGCTTTGTTTTAGAGTCAGAAAACTAGTTGTTCATTACTATAAATATAACTTACTGTTATAGTGCAGGCAAAATGTGAGGTGTACTCAAACTGAGGGGCTCTGGGAGGGAGGAGAAAAGGCGAACCCAGGAGACTTTCAGAATCCTCAGTTGCTGACCTGTCTGCAGCTGGATCTAGGAGCTAGCTGTCCCATCAGTAGCTGAAAGCTGGAGTCGCCTCTGGGCCTGCATCCCTGGTTCATCTTCTGTGCATCTTGGAGCCTGGAAACTTGGAGACTGGAGCCCTCTCCTCCAGCTGTGCGGCCACCCTTCTTCCACTCAAGCCCAAGAAAGAGCACAAAGCCCTGAGATGGAGAAAAATGAGCTGCTTCCCCACGAGTCATTGCAAACTTGCCTAGCTAAATGGGGACTCGAAATAGAAATTAATTCAATAGTTTCATGCTTTAAAAAATTAAAGTTACAGTTCTTGTTCCTTTGGATTTAAGGACTGAGATTTGTTTCCACAACATTTGTGACCCCAGAACCTGGTACCTAACAGAGTCTGATCAATTCTTTGCTGAGTGATTGAGAAAAGAGCCAGCCCAGATGGGACCCCAAGAGGACCTCGGTCAAGGAGAACCTAAAGGAAGGAGGGCAAGGGAGAGCCCGGAATACAAGGTCCACTTATTTCAGGTTGTGCCCTGGGATCTGACCCCACCCTCATTCCAGCCTCTTCTTTCTGGCTTGTGGTGGTGGTGATGGTGGTGGTATTGACATACATGTGGGTGCGGGGGCAGGGAATGAATAGGGGGAGGTGGGGTTGTGTTAAAGAAAGCACAGAATTCTTTAGGATTCCACCAGAGGGGACAAGTCTGGAATAAAGGCACCCAAAAAAAGTCCTGCGTTTTGGTGACCAGCCTTTAAATAGGCTTCTCCTTTCTCCTCCTGCTTTCTTCTACACAACCCCCGCCCCCGCCACCCCAGAGCACTGAGGCCTGGGGCACTTGGGTGCCGGGTCTTAGAGCTGCAGGTGTCACCTGCTGCCTGGAGCCATGTTCCAAATGGCAGTGGCTTGAAGTTTCACCCTTGCCCTGGGCAGGAAGAGAAAGCCTCATCTCTGTCCTGTTACTATCCCGCCTTGGCAGCCTCCCAAAGAAAAACTTTAGCTGGAACTTTCCACCCTGGTCCTGACTTCGGGAGGAAGGAAGGCTGGGGGACTAGAGGTGATCGCTGTCTCCCCGATTGACAGGAGTTCGAAGCAGCTGCCCTCAGCTCTCCCCGTCGTCGTGGCTGCTGGCTGGGGGCCTCTGGCGGGCTGGGGGTGCGGGGGGCGCGAGGGGCGCTCAGCCAAGCCGGCGCGCAGGGACTGCGGTCTGCCCGGTGTCCGTTAGCAGAAGCGCGTCTGGCTGTGACCTCAGCAGTTCCACCCGGGAGGGGTGGGAGCCAGGGCACCGGCCAGCCCCAAACGTAGGCCAGGAGAGGAACGGCTCCAGGCAGCTTAGGTGGAAGAAGGGTGGAGTCGGGGGTCGTTTTAAAGCAGGCACAGGCGCCGCCAGGAAAAGCTTACCCCACCTGGAAGGTCCCGAGCGGGCTCTTTGTGGGTCAGACCTTTGGGTTATTTTTAACCCTGGATCAGGTTACAGACAGTATTTGCCCCACCTTCTGCGGCGGGCAGACAGCTGTGCGGGGCGGAGCTGGCGGGAGAGGGCGTAGCAGCTGATGCTCAGGTCACGCTGACTCGCCGAGAGCAGCCAGCGCCGCCGGCTACAGTGCAAATACCACCAAGTGCGAACTTCAGGAAAGGATCAGCCCCTTCCAAGGGGTCCCCTTTGCTCTTAGGAATTTTCGCACTTAATAAGAACGGGATCAGAGGGTTAGATCTGCTGTAATACGAAGGAGGAAGGAGCAGACATCTTACAACACCAACCCTTCAGTGTAGGGCAGGGTGTGCACCAGGGCCGATCTCAGGTCCTCCCTGGAGAAGGCATCTGGGCACATCTAGGCAGACCGGTCAAGAATTGAAAGAGTTTATAAGAAAAGGGCTGCGAAAACAGAGAAGTGGGGTGGGGGTGGGGCCGGGTGTGCTGGGACTTGTGGCTGGAAGCGGTGGCATGACAGCTGGACTTTGGAGGATGGGTAGGATTTGCCAGGCAGTTGGAGAGTGAGCAGGGAGAACCGCAGAAAAAACAGCCTGAGCCAGAAATAGGAGGGATCAGGCCACATTGGGGGATGGTGAGATGTTCCTGTACCCATTGTTTAAGAGAGTCCTGGAGAAAATGCTGGAAGGGTAAATTGTACCTTCCTTTCCAGGAATTTAAGCTATAGGCAAACAGTCAAAGAAAGATTTTGAACAGGGAGTAATGTGATCTGAGATAGACTTTTAAAATGTTTCTTGGATGGCTTTGGGTAAGGCTGGGCTGGAAGGGGAGAGTCTGGATACAGAGAGACCAGCTAGGACGCTACCAAGTGAAGGAAAAATAATGTCCCTCTTGGTGGAGCCACTGTTGTTGGTTAACTTATGGAGATGGGGTTGGGGGTGGGTAGTATCTTCTGTTACAGCAGCTAAGCCTGTATCCTAAGTACTATTAATACTGATAATTCTGATGCAAATAAAAGCTTGAGGGATGTCCACACTTGAAGCATACAAGTGGGATAAGTGGAGACAAAAATAAAAGAAAAACCAAAGAAGTGAATGATCATAGAATCCAAAGGAAGAGAGGAAAGAAGCAAGAGGGCAAACTGAGTTCTGTGTAGCAGAGAGTCCACAAAAGCCAGGGGCATCAGGAGGCTCTGATCTGGCAAGTACTTCAGCAGATTGATAGGGGCTTAATTTAAGCACAACAGATTATACCAGGATGGTGGTGAGAATAATGTTTCTGTCATCTCCCTGAAGATTTTTTGTAGATGTGTCATTTATCTGGACATTTAGAGTTCTGCGCTGGCCTTTAGATTAAAAAAAATCAGGGCCATCAATGCTTATGCTCATGAAATTATACAAGTATGTTTACTGGGGCTTATTTGTATGAATCATGATTTTTCTGGTATAATATGCCACCAAAACAAAACTTTCAAGTACTTAAGTGTTTATATTCATCAAAGAACTTTTTCTCTTCAATTGACTTTGTGATAAAGGCTGCATTATGAGGTTGATGAGCTGAGCTGTACCAGTTAGGAATCTTTTGATTGCAAGGGAAAGATAACCCAACCTTGCCAAAGCAGAAAGGTAATTCACTAGCTCATCAAACTGAAAAGGCCAGGAGTAGGTCTGGCTTCAGGCACTGTTTGCTCAGGGGCTCCCAATGTGTCAGTGGGACTCAGTTTCCCTCTTTCTTGCCCTCAGTTCTATGATAATGGCTCCAACCTCAAAGAATCTTCCCCCTCTGGTCACTAGGTGGCCAAGCACAGGGGAGAAGAACAAATCTCTTTCTGAGAAGCCTCTGCAATTGCATCGTGTTCGCTCTTATTTGGTCACATGTCCATCCCTGAGCCATGTACAGATCAGAGGAAAGCAAAGCTCATTAGCTGTGTGCCTTGGGCAAGTCCCTTAACTTCTGGGTCCTAGAGTTTTCTTGTTTATAAAGTGGGAATAATAGTACCTATCTGATAGAATCATTAGGAGGCTTACATAAATTCATGTTTATAAAGTGCTTAGAACAGGGCCTCCCTCAGGGTTCGTACCTTATACGTTTGTTGAACAGATAGGTTGACCAGGCCCGAGTCACAAGTCCGCCATGGCCACCTCCTTAGACCAATTGACTGTGTGTGGGAGGAATGACAGGTATGGACAAGGGGGAAATGGATCCAAGGTAGGCGAGAGACCCAGGTTCTCTGGAGGGCTGGAAAGACAGGAGTGGGAAAACTCATGGATGGATGAGGTGGAAGGGTCGTTGAGGGAGGAGGATAGCCGATTATGGTCAAAAGGTGGTTGGAGGCCTCAGTGATGTTGCAATTCCATGATGAAGAGGATCTGAGGGTGGGTATGTGTCAGGTTACAAGGTCAAGGTGGAAGGTAGACAGCTATATGGCCAGGTTACCCAGATTTATCTGCGACAATCCCTGGAAACCTTTATCAACTCAGTTGGGCTGAACTTTGTTCTAAAATTTCAAAATTATGTTCTAAAATTTGGTATGTTCAAAGAATGTTGGGTTTTAATACCCTAGGTTCTAAATATAAATGTTTGGGATTAGGTTTTAAATAGCCCAAAGCCCAAAGTGTTTTTTTTTTTGTTTTTTTCTTTTGTGAGTGACCTGCCCTTATTCCTTTTTATGGTCTAGTTGCTTCTTTAAATCGATTTCATAGGATTTTAGGGCCCAAAGAAATCTAAGGGTTCACTGCCAGCTCTGCTCCTTCAGGCCTTGAAGGCAAGGGATTTAATAGGTGGTAGGAGGGTTTATTGGGGTGGTGGTCCTGATCTCTGACTGCCCCCTCCTCTCCTTCTCCCACCTCTGGGCTTTGGCAGACAAACAGGAGGAACCACAGATGGCAAATTGGAGCGTCCGTTTCATTACTGGTGAAGTTAGACCAAAGAACTCAGAGGACACTTGGGGTAGAAACGGCTTCTCCACCCCTCCCCCCCCGACCCCCAAAGTGGATGCTGCAGGTGGGTCCATGGCTCCAGGGCAGGGGCAGGTAGGCTTGTCTGGATTCAGAGGCAAGGCTGGAACCAGGAACAGTGTGATCGCAGGACTGGGGAGCAGTCAGAGCAGCCCCTCTTCTCCAAGGGGAGCCGAGGGAAAGGAAGATACGGTCTGAGTTTGCTGACTCAAGCGTCCCACTCACTGCTGTATTTATGGTTCTTGTCTCCTTAAGCCACATACCCCTGGAGAGTCCTTGGAGAACATAGATTATCCTTTGGCCGAAGCATTGCATCTTTCGTGCATTTTGGTTTAGAAATCCAATTTGGAGGACTCCATCCTCCTTCCTAGTTGTATTCTTACCGTTTTCTCTTTTCTTGTAGTGTTAAAACTTGCCTCATGGGGCAGAGGGGTGGGAAGCTAAATGCCAGGGCTTTGCCATCACATAGACCCGGACTAAATCTCAGCCACTACCATGGGACTTTGGGGAGAAACTTTTTGGAGAGACTCTTTGGACATCAACTTCCCTATTTGTAAAATGGGGATGGTAACAGCAGTTGCTACTTCATGGGGCTGTGCAGGGGGTGGATAGATGAAACAATGTTTGCAAAGTGCACCACACAGTCACCGGTACATAGTGATTAGTCAGTAAATATAGGCGATTGTTTTATTTCCTGGAAGTCTGTGAGTGATTCTCATGGAGGGCTCCTCCTTGTTACAGTCCTGCCCCTGGTCCTCACTGGGGAGCTCTCTCCCGAAACATGAGTTTTTGTTTTAAAGAAAGTCTCAGCGGTTTAGTCCCCATGTGAGCTCACAATTGTTCTGGAGCCTCCAAATCACTTCCAGGGCAATCTTGCTTGCACATCATTAATCCTGTTTTTTAAGCGATTTCCTCTAGTGATTAAAGAAGCAAAATGATGCAAGAGCAAATTGGAAAATACATGCTCCACTAAATATATTAAGGTATAGCATTTCTTCTTTAAAAATATTTTTATTGTTCATTTCATGATAAGCAAAGATTTGATAGCTGGGCCATTTTAATAATAAAAACTCATTTCTATGTCTGTGAAATAAAAAGTATAATCACCATAATCTAGAATAATTTCCATAACACAAATACATTTAGAACCTAAAAATAGAAACATTTAGCAGGCTATTTTATTACTTGCTTTCATTTTTAATCTGTCAAACCCAGATTTATTTTAGCTTTTACGTTGTTTAAGATGTATTTTATAATGCTACAGATTTTTTTCCCCAGAAGTACTTACTTACTTACTTACTTACTAATTTATTTATTTAATTGAGTTATAGTCAGTTTACAGTGTTGTGTCAATTTCTGGTATACAGCACAATTCTTCAGTTATACATGAATATATATATATATATTCATTTCCATATTCTTTTTCACCGTGAGCTACTACAAGATACTCAATATATTTCCCTGTGCTATGCAGTATAAACTTTTTAATCTGTTTCATATACACCAGTCAGTATCTGCAAATCTCAAACTCCCAGTTTATTCCTTCCCACCCCCTCCCCCCTGGCAACCACAAGTCTTTATTCTGTCTGTGAGTATGTTTTTATTTCATATATAAGTTCATTTGTCCTTTTTTTTCGATTCCAAATATGACTTATATGGTATTTTTCTTTCTCTTTCTGGCTTACTTTACTTAGAATGACATTCTTCAGGGACATCCATATTGCTGCAAATGGCAATCATTTTTATGGCTAAGTAATATTCCATTGTGTGAATATACCACAACTTCTTTATCCAGTCATCTGTTGATGGACATTTAGGTTGTTTCGATGTCTTGGCCATTGTAAATAGTGCTACTATGAACATTAGGGTGCAGGTGTCTTTTTGAATTAGGGTTCCTTCTGGGTATATGCCTAGGAATGGGATTGCTGGAGCATGTGTAAGTCTATTTTTAGTCCTATGAGGAATCTCCATACTGTTTTCCATAATGGCTGCACCAAACTGCATTCCCACCAACAGTGTAGAAGGGTCCCTTTTCTCCACACCCTCTCCAGCATTTGTCATTTGTGGACTTTTGAATGATGGCCATTCTGACTGGTGTGAGGTGATACCTTATTGTAGTTTTGATTCGCATTTCTCTGATAATTAGTGATATTGAGCATATAATGCTACAGATTTTTTAAATTCCTATTTTGAGGCTTAAGGTGGAAGTCTTTGCTGGGAGCAGATCACTAGGGAAACAGCTTATTTCACGTTGGCATTTTCTATGGCCATGAACTTAAATCTAGTGGCTGGCATCCATGTTCTAAGAACCAGAATATTCTTGCTAGTTTCTTTATTTTTGAACTCAAATGATTTAACTTTTCTACAAATGGAAAAAATAGTTCAAAAGCAACACCTCTTCTTTAGCATTACATAACAGCAATTAACATCTAGTTTACAGCTCTAGGTAGAGAAAGAGATCAATTCCTCCCTCAAATATTAGAGCCAGGTCTCTCTTACATTGCGGGCTAGACGTAACACCATTTCAATATATTGTATTTTTTGCTGTTTATTAAAAAATAACCTTTCCTTTTTCTGATTGAAATGTAGCCAGTGCTTTTAAGAGAACTTGAAAAACAGCACTATCTCCTGAGTTAATCCTGAATTTTGAAATAAGGTACCTTTTAAAAAAAATCTTTCCTCAAAGTTGAGGATATAAACAATATGTGACTCCTAGAGCAATAATTTAAAATATAGGTAGAAGTTTCATTCATATACATTGTTTCATCACAGTGAGATGATGGAATAAACATATTTTTCATTAAGTACAATGAAAATTTGCAAGCCACCTAGATGTTAGGAAAATGTCAATCTACATAGACTAAAGTGTAGCTGATGCAAAAAATGGATTATGTAGCATTTTTCCTTTTTATTTTCATTAATAGCCCCCTTTTTAATAAGTTAACCCAGTACAAAGTGTGCTGATTGGAAAGTTTCACAGCAGAAAAGTTGCAAAGAAAAAAACCCATTTTTTAAAGGACTTGGAGAAATGCTCACAATTCAAATGGAAAAATGGAAAAAAGGAAAACAAAAAATTCAAGCCACAGCTTGATCTCACTCACGTGCATTTATTTGTGGCACTATCCTATAACAATACAGGCTGTCTCTGGCTGGTAGAATTCGGAAAATTTGTAATTTTCTTTCTTTATTTTACTAGTCAACATATTCCCAAATCTCTATCATAAGCATGCATACTTTTATAATCAAAATTATATCAAAAAGGTAAATTTTTAAAAAGAAAAATACATCGTAAAAATAAAAGAAACAGAAAATATAGAGGCCAACGAGTTTTTTAAACTTTAGGGGCTGAAGGCCACACCAGCTGATGAGCACGTTCTGGGCTACCTCATATGAACGTACCTCAGCCCGGGGATGGTTTCAGCTGTCATTAACAGGTTTTTTTCCACCAGTAAAGGTGCTGTTGTCTCAGCCTGGCTGCTGACATGCTTTGTTCTGGGCAAGCCATTTCCTCCTCAAGGCCTCAGTTTCCCCTTTTGAAGTTTAGGTCCATACAGTGTTAAAGTCCTAAGATTTAATTTCGTATAATTTAATACTTGTTTTTCTAATACCATCTGTTGAAAATATTCCACTTTGGCTGAGGAGGTTAAATTCATCGAATACACTTGCTGGGATGAATTAGACACAGAGAGTTGGGAAGGAACCATCCCTGCTTTCAAGGTGTTACTATTTAACGAGAGAGACAGGTATGAACCACTAGGGGGAGCTATCAAAGTACTCAGAGAGCTGAGAGAAGAGATGGGAGTTTTGACCAGTCCTGGGTTTGGAGAGTCAGGGGAATCAGAGATGTTCTCCTGGAAGAGATGACACTCAAGCTGAGTTTTAAAGAAAAAACAAGGTATCCAGACGGGGAGGGTACAAATGACCTTCATCCTAGCGGCACACTGGCAGTGCTTACGGAGTGAGAATGATCGGTTTAAACATTTAAGAAATTTGAGGCAAAAAGGCTTTCTAGTGGTTCCTCAAGAAGGCCACTCTGACCACAAATAACAAATGTTGGGGAAGATGTGGAGAAAAGAGAACCCTTGTACATTGTTGGTGGCAATGTAAATTGGTGCAGCCACTGTGGAAAACAGTACAGCAGTTTCTCAAAAAACTAAAAATAGAGTTATCATATGATCTAGCAAATCACTCCCGGGTATATATCCAAATAAAACAAGAACACTAATTCAAAAAGATACATGTTCCCCAATGTTCATAGCAGCATTATTTACAATAGCCAAGATATAGATACAACCTAAGTGTCCATCAACAGATGAATGGATAAAGATGTGGTATATATACACAATGGAATACAAGTCAACCATAAAAAAGAAAGAAATGTTGCCATTTGTGACAACATGGATAGACTTGTAGGGTATTATGTGAAGTGAAATAAGTCAGACAGGGAAAGACAAATATTGTATGTTATCACTTATATGTAGAATCTAAAAAATAAAACAAACTAGTGAATATAACAAAACAGTCACAGATATAGGAAGAAATCAATAGTTATCAGTGGGGAGAGGAAAGGCGGGGAGGGGAAAGATAGGTGTAGGGGATGAAGAGGTACAAACTACTATGTATAAAATAAATAAGCGACAAAGATTTAGTGTACAGCACAGGGAATATTGCCATATTTTATGATAACTATAACTGGAGCATAATCTTTAAAATTGGGAATTACTATGTTGTACACCTGACACGTAATATGGTGAATTAACTGTACCTCAAGTTAGAAAAAAGAAGGCCAGTGGATAGCTATGCTGAGCAGCTCATGGCACCCACTGTGATGCCCTCAACATTGGGAAGGAGAGGGGACACTATTAACAGGAAGGAAACAGTCTGATTTTTAACTGTGAGCCTTTACTTTTCCCACGGGGGGCATTTTTTAAATTTCCTACCAGGACTGCCTCCCAGTGGCCTTTGGTGTCTTCACCTTGTTACTGAGTCCAGACTCATTCTGCTCACCGTATGACAGGCCAATACAATAAATCAGGAGACAAGGTGTTGGGGCAAGGAATAATGACTTTATTCGGAAAGACTACAGACCGAGAAATGACAGATGAATGTCCTAAAGAACCATCTTACCCAAGTTAGAATTCAGGCTCCTTTTATACTAAAAAGGGGAGGAGGTGTGATTGGTTGTTGCAAACTTCTTGGTATCAGAATCCTTTGTTCTTCCCGCTGTCCACGTAGGTCAGTAGGTCAGGTCATGATGTTCCTGTAAACCTCCAACGAGACAAATGTTATCCTCTGTTCTGCAACTTTTTATCTCTATGCGAATGAAAAAGTGTTACACTCTTAAAGGTCAGAGCCTTGAGAATGGGCTATTCTGTATATTTCAGGCTGTAGGCAACATTCTTTTACAAAAGGTGCAGAACCAGCATGACTAAGCACAGGAAACAGAGCACAGGGTTAGGGCTAAAGGAACAGATCTAATATGGAGTCAGATTGGTTCTTCCCTGTTACAACCTTGCTGATAACCCTTCCAGTATCTTTCTCTGTAGCCCCTGCTACCACCAGCACTGCTGCCACCGCCATCTACAAGACAACCTAACCTCTCTGTTGCTAAACTTAACCTCCTAGAGCATAATTTACGCACTTTGGGCCACAGAGAGCTGCTGTGAGGCTGGCTTATGTCTTTGGACACACCCCCAAAGCCCCTTTCCCCATTGATAAGATATAGAAAGAACAGTAATGAAAGCTGGATATCATAACCAGGCCAAGACAAGCTCCCTGGTGGGCCTCTGTTCTGCTTAGAGACTAGTGGGGACTTAGTCACATATGATCCACGGCAGGTCCACACAAGGACCATACAGGTGGAAGGGCTTACCTTGGAGTGCTAGTGTGTGTTTCCTGTAAACTACACACACACTTACACACACACACACACACACACACACACACACACACACACACACACACACACCCCCTCTCTCCCCTGCCCCAGTTCCTCTCGCTGCCCACTCCAAAATAGAAATAAAGATTTTCAATAACCTCTGACCTGAGCGTGAGACAGTATAATCAGACGCCTGCTTGCCAAGTGAGCTTTCAGCTCTCAGTGACTGGTTAAAACCAGGGCTGTGGGAAAAGAGAAGAGGAAGGGAAGGAAAGCAAGGGATGAGGCGCTGGTGCTTTTGAGAGGAGTGTGAGTGAGAAGGACCCACTGCCTCCAGGACCCGTGGACATAAGGAAACGATCTTGGAGAACTGCCCTCAAGCATGATTTCCTTGGGATCCATTCCTTGGGAACAATTGTAATATTTAGGTTAATGCCAGCTGCTGCTACTGATGGACCGCAAAGTTTCAGTGAATACATGCAGAGTTTACTTCTTGCTCCTGTAACAGTTCCTTGCCAGTGTTCCTGACTAGTGGGCAGTTTTGCTGGGACAGATCACTCGGTTTGCTGGCCACAGCGAGCTTTGGCTGCACGGTATAGGAGGTCTTTGGTGGGAAGGAATGAAGAGGCTAAGACTGAAAACCTGTCCTTCAATGCTTCTGTAAAGCCCTGTATATAAATCCTGCCTCCTATTCTGAATCCTAATTCTAGTGAGTGGAGTGAGTAGTCAGACAGATCTGTGTTCAAATGTCAGCTCTGCCCCTTCCTGGCTGTGCAGTTGTGGGCAATTTTCTCAGTCTCTCTGAACCTTGGCTCCCCCATTTGAGCAACAAGGGTGCTAACACCTCACACCATTGTTGTGAGGATTAAATAAAACAGCATTCAGTGCACATGAGTCATCTGGATCAATACACATTCTTCCTCTAAGGATTCCCTGACTTTTTTTTATTTTGTTTTTTGTAATGGGACAAGCAATATTTATGGGGCTTTTATTGCTTTAAAGTTGATTTCAAAACTAATGACCATGAAATAACTCCTTGACTGGTTCTTGAATGGCTCTTTCTGATTACAGGGATCCTGAGAAGTGGTGTTAGGGTGACTGCCAGCTGGAAAAAGAGTTGAGCAGAATTCCCTGCCTCTTTCCTCACCACCAAATAAATCTAGATAGGTTAAAGATTTTTCTTATTACCTTGGAGTAGGGAGGACCTGTCTGAGCGTGATTTAAAACCCAGAAACCACAAAGGAAAAGGATGGTCAATCTGATGACATAAAGATAATAAATATCTACATGGGGCAAAAAACAGACTTAGTGAAAGAGAAATGACAAATTGTGAAAAACATTTGCAACTACATCCCAAAGAGCTAATTTCCTTAATAAATAAAGAACTCCTATAATTCAATAAGAAAAAAAAACAACAAATCCTAGCAATCAAAATGGTAAAAGGCTACAAACAGTTCCCAGAGAAGAAAATGCAAATCCCTTTAAACATTGAAAAGATGCCCAGCCTCACTCATAATAAAATAAATATAAATTAGAACTACAGTTAGATACCAATTTAAAAACTTCTAGATTGGCAAAGATCAAAAAACATGATAACACCTTTAGTGACAGCATAAGGAAACAGACTTTTATATACATATTGCTGGTGGGAATGGAAACCGATTCATGCTTTATGGAGAGTAATTTGGTAATTCTGTCAAAATTTAAATTTCACATACCCTTTGATTTAGCAATACCACTTTATGAATTTAATCTAAATATCCACCAATAGAAGAATGGTTGATTAAATTATGATAAGTGAGTACAGGGCATTCACTTATAAGTGGATACAGGCTCAGCCCTATATGTGCTAATATGGAAAATTTCCCAAAGTGGAAAAAAATTGGAACTGTGTATTTATAGTGTACTCTCATTTGGGTTTTAAAGAGTAAGTAGCATCATCCCCATTTTACAGAAAAATAAAGTGAGGTTCAGAAGAGTTAGGTAGCTTGCCCACAGTCATCATATAGTCAGTAGTTAGATAACAGAGTCTGGGCCAGGCCCAGGACTGTCTGGTCTCTCGTGATGAAATCCAGGTCTTTACCACCATGCTTTCGAGGCTCCCATAACCTAGGATACAAGGGACTCTCTTACCCTGTTTTCCACTTTCCACAAGCTAAACTGAACTTTTCCACATTCCTCCACACGTTCCCATTTCCTGCACACCTCTACATTTTGGTTCATGCTGCTTGTGCCAGATCAAATGCCACCTCTTCCAGGAAGCTTTCCTTGATTCTCCCAGACACATTGATCTTTGCCTCTTCCAAACCCTTGAGCACTTCATCCGTTTCTTGGAAATCTTTGAGGGTGGGCTGTAGAGAAAATTAAAGAGAGGAGAGAAGGAAAGAAACTAATATTTATTGTGAGCCTACTTTGTGTTAGGCACAATGCCAGTGCCTTCACCAGGAGTCGTATCTAGTATTTTAAGTATTGATCATCAATCGTTGGGTTATACGTTGTTGGAGGCAGGATCTGTGTCTGATTAATATGGGCATCTCCCAAAGGCCTAGCACAGCGTTATCGCTCCAGTGCAAACAATTTTTGAGATTCTACTATATGTCAGGTACTGTTTGGTGCTGGGGATACCAAGATGAATAGGGTGAATCAGGCATCGTCTCAGCTGTCTGTCTGGGAGGGGAGCCAACTGTATGACCCAATAAATCATATTTGAACATTGTTAGTAAAGTGGTAGAAGAGGTTTGTTGGATGGCTGGCTGAATGGATGTGTGCCTCTGACTGCACCCCATCTGATACCTACCTTCACTTCAAAACGTGCAGAATTCATCATGCATTCAATCCTGAGACCACCCTTTTCAGGCACAGCACTGGGGTTACAAAGTCCTCCTTCCATGGTCACTCTAGAATTGCATTATCAATTATGGTAGCCAATAATCTGTTTAAAATTTAAATTAATTACAATCTCAAAGACCTGAGAAAGTGTGAAAGAGTAAAGAGACTACAGTGTCCTCCTCTTGATTCCAACACACCGCCCAGTCACAGACAGCTATATGCGGTCCAAGAAGGGGGTGGGTAGGGGTGGGGTGGAAGGTTTCCGGGGTCCCCGGGGAAGCTCACACAACAGGAGTCTCTGCTTGGAGTCTCCCCAGTCTTCTGTCCTCCCAACACGATGGGCAGCAGACATAGACTCATGAATGGAGGGCATGCCAGGATCCCAGCTGGGTGACACAGTGAACTTGGGACACAGGATCACAGACGGCTTTCCACGGTGCTTTCCACGGTCATGTGGGCACAGCAAAGTGAGGGGTGCCCTCAGGCCACAGCGCCCCCTTCCTTCCACTCCCAGCGCAGAACCACCGGGCAGCAGTGGTTTCCACATTTCCCGCCTCGCCTGCACAGCCCTCGCATCCTCAGCAGGTCTCTGGGCCTCCAGGTTTTCCTGCCTGGGAGTGGGGAGGGGAGCAGAAGAGGCACTGTTCTCTCTCCCTCTCCTGCCCGGCTGGGCACCTTCTTCTGCTCTCCTCCCGGTAGACGCCTGCCTGCTCTGCTCCTTGGCGGCGTCTACGGGGCAAGGGGACTAGAGCTGGCCACTAGAGGGTATCCAAACCCCTCTTTTTAATTCTGAATTCTGTGAGTGAAGACAGCTCCCGGGGCATTCATTGCTTCTTAGTCCCGCAGAAGAGAAAATAAAACAAAAAACATTTAAGGAAAAAAAAAATTCATGTTTTACATGACTATCCTGGTAGACCTGAATCAAAAGAAATCCCTCAGGAATCAAATAAAAGAAACCTCCCAAGGCAAGTTGTTCCTTTTCCACGTATTACTGTGGGATCTATATTGATAAATTCCTCTAATGATGTGTTCTCCAAAGCCCTGCCCATCCAATTACGTTGCAATATAATACTGCGTGTTCTTGGGAGGTATTTTACAAGGGAAAGACCAACATGCAGGTTTCTTTCTCTCTCTAGGCATTCAGCAGTCTCTTTTATTTGTCACATGGTTTAAGAACCAAATTTAGAAATGAAATAAAAATGAGAATTCAAAGCCTGCCTCAACCTAGTTCTTGACCATTAGCTCTGTTCTTTCCCTTGGAACTTCCGCAGGGAAAGCGTCTGCAAACCGATGCCCCCTAGTGGCGACACCAAAGCCTGGCTGTTGATGTAACCTTGAACCTTTCACCTGGCAAAGTTGGGGTTTTTTTAATCACTAGAAGTGAAACATCCCCCCAGCTGCTTTTCTGTCTTTCAGATTATACCATGTATCTCTATGTATTATTTTTAATCTCCATTGTGTGATCTTTAAAGAGAAGTAAGTTCCTCGACTTATGAAGCTGTTCCCTTTTTTTCTTGAAAGCAAAACAAGAGAGAAAAATTCTTGTTGTGTAACTGTTAAAGAGAAAACCCAAAATGGCGTCACTTGTGCTAAAGCCCATGATACCAAACCTAGATTTAATACCTCACCCCACTGCAGCTTCGACCTTCCCCGGAAATGTAGCCTTAATATGCCAGTCTGGAACTTTCTGGTCCATACCACTGAGGGATGCTCTCACCTGAGCCCTCTCCACCGCTCCCCACACCCCACCTCAAAGGAGAGGTAGTCTGCAGGTAGACCCTGCCCTTCTCCCAGAAGAAGGTGACCAGGCCTGAAACAATCCTTTCTTTCCTTTTGCCAATACTTCCTCGCCCCACCCCGCTTCTTCTAAAAACCTCCCGTTTTGTACATCCCCTCAGAGAGCCGTTCTATTTACTAGATAGGATGCTGTCCCATCGTTGAATAAAGCCAATCAGACCTTCAAATTTACTGGTTGAATATTTATTATTAACAATCCTGAGATTGCACCATGTGATTTTCAAAAGAGCCCTGAAGGTATTTAGTATTCTCTCTCTTTTGTCAATGGGGGAATGGGTGCCCTGGGAGTGTCCCGGCCAAGGCCACCCAGCTATTCCCCAGTGTTGTCTGGGTTTGAAACCTGATTGCTTTGCTCTCCACTGGGATGAAGTCCTTGGAGGAAGGAAGTGGTTTGGTTCAGAATCCCTGAAACCCACGACACCTGGCCCCGCAGCTGGTACCTCCTAGGCCTTCAGAGCACGCAGAGTAAGAAAAGGGTGTGGCCAGTGCGGAATCAGAGAGAGATCGGAAATCACCGGACTCAGGGCCAGCAGGACTGTGTGCTTTGATGAGTGCACTGGGGGCTGGTGGGTGGAATGGGTGGTCTGCTGGCCTCATCTCTGCCCCTTCCGTGGCTGACATCATTTTGCAATTCTCAGCTTGGCCCAAGCCTCAGAGAATGAAGGTTATGTGGTGATGGGACCTGTGTGGGCAGGGAGGGAGGTGAAGGAAGTCCAGGGAGTTGCTGGGACTTGTCAGGACTTGCCTGGCTACATCCCAGCAGATGCCAGCCCCGCCAGACCTGGAGGCACAGGGTTTTCTCATCTTCAGCCAGAACCAACATTTACTGAGGACTTGGTTGATGTCTCTGGTACTTGGCAGGGTTATTTTATTTAGTGCTCTCAAAACCTAGCAAGACTGTATCCTTGTTACAGTAAGAAAAGGAAGCCTCAGAGAAGCTAGTTACTTGTCCAAGGAGCAGGAAAACTTTTTTAAACCTTTTTTTATACATCTGTTTTATTTAAATGTGTAATTTGTGGACATTCTGTTGCCAGATGAAGCAAGGGGTGGAGGGAAGATTTGGTTTGATGTTGTTAAATAGGAGAGAGCCTCCCGTGAGTGCACTGCTAACTGGAAGAGAGGAACTGAGGATATAGCAGATGGAGAGCAGGTTGGGGCCATGGCCCAGGGACTGGAGAGGGGACAGAACTGAGGTGCCTGGGAAGGGTTTGCTCCCAGAGTGTGGAACCAGCTGGGCTCAGCAGGGTGCAGGCAGGAAGCCACTTATTTTTTCTCCCAACTGCCTTTTTCACCCACTTTGTGGGCAGTTCCTTCCATATAGTTTGTACCTCTTAATCTCTTACCCCTACCTTGCCCACCCCCTTCCCTCTCTCCACTGGTATCCACTTACTTGTTCTCTATTATCTGTGAGTCTGCCTCTTTTTTGTTATATTCACTAGTTTGTTGTATTTTTTAGATACCATATATAAGTGATATACAGTATTTGTCTTTTTCTGACTTATTTTACTTAGCATTATACTGTCCAAGTCCATCCATGTTGCTGCAAATGGGAAGAATTCATTCTTTTTTATGGCTGACTAGTATTCCACTATGTGTGTGCACTGAATCTATAGATTGCCTTGGGTAATGTGGTCATTTTAACAATATGCCAATATCTGTTTTTATGCCATCTTCTTTATCCATTCATCTGTTGATGGACAGTTAGGTTGCTTCCATATCTTGGCTATTTGCTGCTATGAACATTGGGGGTGCATGTGTATTTTCAAATTACTGTTTTTGTTTTTTCAGATATATACCCAGAAGTAGAATTGCTGGGTCATATGATAGTTCTGTTTTTTACTTTTTTAGGTTTTTGAGAAACCTCCATACTGTTTTCTTCAGTGGCTGCGCCAATTTACATGCCCACCAACAGTGCATGAAAGTTCCCTTTTCTCCCCAGCCTCACCAACATTTGTTATTTGCGTTATTTTTGATGACAGCCATTCTGACAGGTGAGAGGTGATATCTCATTGTGGTTTTGATTTGCCTCTCCCTGGTGATTAGCAATGTTGCACATCTTTCCACATGCCTGTTGGCCATCTGCATTTCCTCTTTGAAAAAATGTCTATTTAAAAAAATGTCTATTTGGGTCTTCTGCCTATTTTTCAATATGTTTGTTTTTTTGATGTTGAGTTGTATGAGCTGTTTATATATGTTGGGTATTAATACCTTATTGTTCATATCATTTGCAAATATTTTCTCCCATTCAGTAGATTGTCTTTTCATCTTGTCAGTGGTTTCCTTTGCTGTGCAAAAGCTTTAATTAGATCTCAATTGTTCATGTTTGCTTTTATTTCCTTTGCTTTAGGAGACAGATCAAAAAATATATATATTACTACAGTTTATGTCAAAGAATGTTCTGCCTATGTTTTCCTCTAGGAGCTGTATGGTTCCCAGTCTTACATTTAGGTCCTTAATGAAATTTGAGTTTATTTTGTAGATGATGTTAGAGAATGTTCTGATTTCATTCTCTTACATGTAGCTGTCCAGTTTTCCCAGCACCACTTATTGGAGACACTGTCTTTTCTCCACTGTATATTCTTGCCTCCTTTGTTGAAGATTAATTGACCATAGGTCTGTGGATTTATTTCTGGGCTCTCTGGTTCTGTTCCGTTGATTTAATTGTCTGTTTTTATGCCAGTACCATACTGTTTTGATTACTGTAGTTTTGTACTTGAGGCTGAAGTCAAGGAGTCCAGCTCTAGTCTTCTTTCTCAAGGTGGTTTTGGCTATTTGGGGTCTTTCATGTTTCCATACAAATTTTAAAATTATTTGTTCTAGTTCTGTGAAAAGTGCCCTTGGTATTTTAATAGGGATTGTATTGAATCTGTAGATTGCCTTGGGTAATGTGTCATTTTAACAATATTTATTCTTCCAATCCATGAACACAGTGTATTTTTCCATCTGTTTGTGTTCTCTTCAGTCTCTTTCATCAGTGTCTTCTAGTTTTCCAAATGCAGGTCTTTTCCCTCCTTAGGTAAGTTTATTTCTGTTTTATTCTTTTTGATGCAATTGTAAGTGGGATTATTTTCTTACTTTCTCCTTCTGATAGTTCATTGTTAGTGTATAGACATGCAGCAGACCTCCTTATGTTAATTTTGTGTTCTGCAAGTTTACCAAATTCATTGATGAGCTCTAGTGGTTTGTTGGTAGCATCTTTAGGATTTTCTATGCATAGTATCATGTCATCTGCAAATGGCGACAGTTTGACTCCTTCCTTTTCCATCTGAATTCCTTTTATTTATTTTTCTTACATGCTTGCCTCTTACACTCTCTCTCAGCTCTGATGCCTGGTGGAGTCACCCTCAAGCAGAGTCTCTCCCTTTTAAAGTTCCCAGAGTGGAGGGGGTCAGGTACCAGCCCCTGTTCCCCAAATTCCAAGAGACACACTTCAGACTCTCTGAGTGTGGGGAGGAAAAAGTCTCTGGCTGGATCTGAAAATTAAGCTGACAAAGATTAATAGGAGAAAAGCATACAGACTTATTTAATATAAGTTTACATGACATGGGAGGCTTCATAAAGAAATGAAGACCAAAGAAACAGTTAAATCTGAGTACTTTTGTGCTAGGTTTGGTGAAGAGTGAGCAGTAGTGTAGAAATGCGATGGATTAAAGACTATGTGGTAAGTGTGGGAAAATGGGGGAATTTACCACAGCCTGTTAATTAGAATTCTTCTGGGTATCCCTTTGTCTTAGGAGATTAGCATCCTCCTTTCCTCTTGCCTGAGGGTTTTATGACCTGTTTCAGAGGAGTGGGTGGAGGAGGAAGGTCCAAATGAACTTTCTGCTTCTGCTGTTTCCTCGGTTTCCTTCAGCTTAAAATATTCACTATGCTAAGGTGGCCACCTTTTGGGGTGGCATGTCCTGAACCCCATCACCCCCCGCCCTGGCTGAGGTGAGGTAGACTCCTTCCTTCTCTGCCAGTGTGTGGGTGGGAGGGGTGGGTGCACTGACATCCCTCTCCAAGGAAATCCTCACTACCAGCCACTTCCAGGCCCAGGGAGCCCCCAGCCTCTTTGGAGACATTTGGAGGGGGATTATGGGCAGAGACAGTTTTGAGGTCTCTTGGAAGGTCTCACCAAGATGCTTGCATTTGTTTTCTGTTGCTGTGTACCAAGTTACTCCCAGTCTGTGTGCTTAAAACATTTATTATGTCACAGTTTCTATGTGTTATGGGTTGAATCATGTCCCTCCAAACTTCATATGTTGAAGCCCCAACCCCCAGCACTTTAGAATGTGACTGCATTTGAGATAGAGCCTTTACAGAGGTAATTATTGCTAAATGAGATCTTAAGGGTGGGCCTGGATCCCATATGACTGGTGTCCTTATGAAAAAGGGGAGAGGCACCAGGGACAGGTGTGCACAGAGGAAAGGCCATGTGAGGACACGTGAGAGAATGACCATGTAAAAGCCCAGGAGTGAGTCTTCAGCAGAACCCAAACCTGCCAACACCTTGATCTTGGACTTCCAGCCCCTAGAACTGTGAGGAAATGTCTGCTGTTTAAGCTGCCAGTCTGTGGTACTTGGTCATGGCTGCCCTAGCAAACAAACACATTGTGGGTCAGCACAGTGAGTCAGGGGCAGCTTAGCTGGGTACCTCGTGCTCAGGCTCTCTCCTAAGTCTACAATTAAGATGTCTCCTGGGGCTGCCATCATCTCAAAGCTCAACTGAGAAGGATCCACTTGTGAGCTCACTCTCGTGTCTGTGGGCAGGCCTCAGGTCCTCACTGACTTTTGGCTGGAGACACCAGGTTTTTGCCATATAGTCTTCTCCTTAGAGTAGTTCCCAACATGGCAGCTGGATTCCCCTCAAGTGAGAGAGGGAGCCCTAGAGAAGCCACAGTCTTTTTATAACCTAATCTCATTGTGAATCAGTTTTGCAGTATTCAATTTGTTAGTGTAGATGAAGAATGTCCCCTGCCACATCAGCAAACAGGATGCTGTGGCCATCAAGCCATCAGCTACTACTGCCATCCCCACAGTGAGCCCTGAAGGAACTCAGGATGCAGACAAATGGGCTGCCTGCTGCCAAGCTGTCAGCCATTGCAGCTACCTCCAATGGTGCACCCTGAGGGGACTCAGGATGGGGAAGAAGAGGATACTGGCCCTTGATAGCTAAGGTGCATATCAAAGGAAGTGATTTCAATCAGCCTAGACTCTTGCATCTTCCCATAAATAGAAAAGCACTAAATTCATTAACTGGAGATGTCTTGTTTTCTTTAATTAACAGTAATCTTTTGATGTTCCAACTACTTGGTTTTTGTTGCAAAAACTCCTATATATCCTGGCTCCTCCCCTACCTCTTCAGAGCTGCCCCTCAGAGCTATCTGAGAGCCTGTCTCCCGGGCTTAAGCTTCAGATTTTGTCCACCAAATAAAACATAATTCTCAACTTCTAGGTTGTGCCTTTTCTTCAGTTGACATTAGCAGTGAGACACTGCTCCACAGTTAGACATTAGGCCCAGCCCACACTCAGAGGGAGGGAATTACACAGATGCACGAATGCCAGGAGATGAGGCTCGCCGGGAGCTCTCCCAGGGGCTGCCTCCCACTGTGGGCTTGCACTCCACGCAGGAATTAGGAGTACTTAGTCCCTGTGGCATTGCTCTTTGTCTTCAACCAAAATGGAGACAACAAGGAAAGGATCGTGTACCTTCCCATTACACCAGTGACAAGGGAGAAGGCGGAGAGTGTAGGTACATCTCCTGGTGGATTTCATGGTAGGAAGATAAGGGAATGTCTGAATGGTTTCATTTTCCAGTGGAGTGTGGTTGTTAGCTAGAACTGGGACTGTGGAGGGTGTGACAAAGATCACGAATCGTACATCAAAGATTCACACTCCCTCGTGTTCCCCTTTCATGTTATACAGTTGCCCAACCAGGAACTATATTTCCCAGATGCCCCTTCTTCCAGGTGGGACCATGTGACTAGTGCTTGCCAATTGACTATGAGTAGAAGCAATAGCGGCACTTCCCGGCTAAAGAGGTTGAGAAGCAGGTACACCTTTCCCCATTTTCTCTTACTTGCACACAAGCTGTTGGGTGGGTACAGAGAAATCCAAAGGAGGAATGAGAAGGAAGGAGCCCCAAGATGAAAGATACCTGGATTCCTGAAAGCTACCTGCCAGCCATGAATACCTGTCCTGAGCTTTTGTGTGAGCAAGAAATAAACTTTTATTTTTTAGGCCACTGAAAATTTGAGGTTTGAGTGTTGCAACAGATATTATTACCCTAACTAATCCAGGAGTAGTAGGTTTGAGAAGCAGTATGAAACACGTGTCCCAGCGAGTGGGCACAGAGGGAGCAGGTGCTACCGCCAGTGCAGCCCACCACCTGAAGAGCCTCACTGGCCTGGACAGGACACAGGACAAGGGTGAAAATGCAGACGTAGCTCTGTAGCCAGAGATGGGCCAAGGAGAGGTAGACCTGCTCAACCATGACTGCAAGTCAAAAGACTACTCCCGTATGCCCCAGGACCATTGTACAACCTGTAGAAAAAAAAAAAATTTAGTAAATAGAAACCTCAATTAAATAGAGCTGGGAGACCAGAAAGGGGAGTTCTTACACCCTACAACAATAGCAGAGCCCAACAGGAAGAAGACTCTTCTTTCCTGGCAAGGACTTAGTCAGTGAAAAGCCCTGGACTCTGTTTACTACAAGCCCCCTTGACTTTTTTCCCCTCTGTAAAAGAGTTCTTCCCTTGCAGTGCGGACACTTGCTTATGGCTCACCATGGTTACAGACCCTGAACTGCAATTCTCTGTGATCCCAAATAAACCCATCTTTGCTGGAGAAATAATCTGGCCGATTATTTGTTTTAGGTCAACAAACCCTAAGAGGAGGGTGCCCTGAAAAAAATGACTGAAATTGTGCTTCCCACCTTACGTTCACTAAAGGCACACGAGATGGCTGTTAACTCGTACCCCAAAAATATGGGTATGCCAGAAACATCACACAGTGTTACTTTCTTTAAATCAAATTTAGTCTCCAAGCCTTCATCCTGCCAAGCAGGGGGAAGGTCAGTTCCAGGCATTACTGGTGCGCTGCCTTCTCCCTAATCATGCATTGTGTCCAGGAGGCAACACAGTGTTTCCAAGCAAGGGAAGGCCTATTATCTTCAGGATGATTGGTGCTGATGTTTTTAAGGGAGCACGGGGTTACTCTGCGGTCCTGCTATATTCCCTGGGCATTTCTAAGAACAGGGCCAGGACCCCATCTTTCTCCCTGACACCCCCCCCCCCCCCCCCCCCCCGCCTTCGCGGACAACTCACACTTCAGAAAAGCAAAAGGCAGAAAGGCAGGTTAGCCATGGCGGCTTCTGTTTTCTTTTCTTTCTTTGGGGTAAAGGGGGTAAGTAGGTTTATTTTTTTTTTAATGGAGGTACTGGGGTTGGAGTCAGGACCTCCTGCATGCTAAGCAGACACTCCACCACTGAGCTCTACCCTCCCCGACACAGCTACTGTTTTCTAATCCAGCAACACAAACCTATCTGGAGGTAAAAGGGTGAGGGGTCTGAAATTCAGAGAGAACCACAGTTTGGTTCCAGCATGAGTCTCTTAGGGCTACTGCGAGGATGAGAAAAGAGAAAAGCAGCCAGCATAGGGCCGGCATGGAGCAAGTCCTCCGCCCGCCACGTGGTAGGAGTCCAAGCACAGACACTGGGCTTAGTTCACAAACCTGAGAAAACTGAGGCTCTCTGTGCCTTCCGTGAGAATGTGTCACTCATCTCCCACTGCAGGGAGCCTAAGTGACCGAAAGCCCCGGCAGCCCAGCTCTGAAATCATCACCCGTTCACACGGAGGCCACACCTCCCAAGGATTTTCCAGCCAATGAGGGAGTGTGGCAAAGATATGAAGGCGGGCCTGTTGCTGGGGGGGTGTGGCCTCCTCTAAAGGTGATTTTGGCTAGGGAGCTCCCTGGCAGCCACGCCAATCCTTCCTTAGACGGCAGGGCAATCTTAGTACCGTCCACCAAGCCTGTCTTCCTTCCCTCTCTGCTTCACTCAGCATCAGGCCGGCTTTGTGCTCTGAAGCCAGGCTCTCCCAGCCTCTTCTAGCTCCCCGCCCAGTTTCCTCCCACAGATGTTTCCCCTAATAAAGTTCTTGCTCATTTTGTCTTATCTTGTACTTGCTTCTCAGAGGACCCAGCTTAACATGTTCTACCCGTTCGGTTCCTTCACTTACTTTCCTAAGCATATCATTTATTTAGATAGCGAATATTAGTTAAATGCACTTCCTGTGTTGAAATTATGAAATACAACATATAAGGACATGTTTTAAATATAACTGCTAAGACTTCTTCTTACCTTAAAGTGTTAACTCGTTTCAACTGCAGCTTAACATTTATTTTTGCTGAATTTGGCACCTGCTGCTGTTCAAAAATCTCTTTAAAATCTCAAGTGGCTGTTGAGTTCCCTCCAGGCTCTTAACTCTCCCCAGAAACTCAGAACTACTTTTTTTTTTTTTTAAAGTCAATGGCATTAAAAAATATATTTAGTAAATATATATAATAAAGGTAAATATATATAATAAAGGTAAATATATTCCATATATATGCAATATGATGACTTTCAAAGTAATTTAGAAAATACTGGAAGAGAAGTAGCCATGTTACTATGGCTCTATCACAGTAGTGCCACTGTAGGGGCCCCATGTCCCCACCGCCGCCTCCTGCTGTCCCCAGGGCCACGTCTTCTCTAGAGGGTTATCCACAGAACTGCCTGTTTGCAGTGTGGGCTTCAGGTTCCCAGCTCTGGGGCACATTGGAATCATCTCTGAAGCTTCTAAAAATGACACAGATCCAGCCCTGAGCTGGATCTCATTAACCTGAACCTTTCCTTCTTCCTTTTTGGAGCCCAGGCACAGAACTGAATTGATCAGACTCCTCAATGTATTCCACTTACCATCACAGTGCATTCATAGTCCCTCTCTTTTAATTTTTTTGTATTATCTTATTTCTTATTTGACCTCTTCATCCCTGATCCCTTCTGCTGAGAGTACCCCACAGATTTGATATATGTTTTTAAACATGCATGTATTATAAAATATATAGCATTATTTGCATGTATGTGTTTTGAATGTACATTTGTTGATTGTTTCTTATTTATTCCCCCATAATACTATGCTTTAAAGTTCTGTCTTTATTGATGTATGAATGTCTGATTCCTGGCTTCTCATCTCTGCACAGTGTTGCTCTCACCTTACTTTCCATTTTCCCAGGCCTCCCTGGGAGAACACTGACGTGGTCCTCCAGCCCTGGCAGCTCTGTGCTGAGCATCCCTGTGCATGTCCTCTTGTGGGCCCATGTGAGAGTCCCTCTGGAAGGAGTGTTCTAGCATCCTCAGCTGATTCTGATGTACAGCCGGGCTGAGGACCCAGGCCCTCCTTCAACAAGTTTTGTAATCTTTTAAGGTTTTCTTCACACTTCTCTCCCATGGGGCTGACCCCTCCGCAGCCGAAATCTGAGCTATTCAAGCTACTTCTTTTATCCCGTGAAAAAAATCGCCCTTCAGGAACTCAGAAATGCTCAAGTAACAGTGATGAATCACATCTTAAATGTGACCCTGTGTTTGTTTCCTGTTGTCACTGTAAGAAAGTACCACAACCTCAGTGACTTAAAACAACACAAATCTAATGTCTTATAATTCTGGAGGTCGGAAGTTCCCAAATGGAGGTGTTGGCAGGGCTGTGTTCCGTCTGCAGACCCAGTTTCCCCCATTAATAACATCTTACATCACTATGGCACATTTGTTATGATTAATGGACCAATATTGATACATTACTATTCATTGAAATCCACACTTTCTTCAGACATCCTTAGTTTTTACCTAACGTCCCTTTTCTGTCCCAGGATCCCATCTAGGCCCCATTTTACATTTAGTTATTTCAGCTCCTTAGGCTTCTCTTGGCCTTGACAGCTTCTCAGATGCTCCTTATTGAAAGATGACCTTGACCTTTTGAATAGTGCTGGTCAGACATTTTGTAGTATGTCCCTGAGACTTGTCTGATCTCCTTCTCAGGACTATACTGGGGATAGGTACCTACTATCAACATGACTTACCACTGTGGACGTTGACCTTGAGCACCTGGCTGAGGCAGTGTTTGTTAGATTCTCCCCTTTTTTCCATACTGTACTGTTTAGGAGGAAATGACTAGGTGCGGCCCCCACCTAAGGAGCGGGCATTATGAGTATAAGGTATCTAGGTAAATTATTTGGAATTGTTCTGCATGAGAGATTTGTCTGTTTCCCTCATTTAATTGTTCACTCAGTCATTCATTTATACATATCCATTTGGATGAATGGATATTTACTTTATACTTCGGGTTATAATCCAAAACGATCTTACTTATTTTCCTGCTCAAATTGTCCCAGCTTTGGGATCTCCTTCAGATAGTTCTCGTGACCTTTAGACATACCGCTATCAATGTGGTTTTTTTTTTTTTTTTTTTTTTAGCACATTCTTACTTTCTGGTAATTCAAGGTGCTTCTTTTGTATTTCCTGCTCTATCCTTGAATCAGCTTTTACTCTGAGTCCTTGTTTCTTTTATGAGACAATGGAATCAGAAACCATGGTCTGGGTACGAGGTATGCTCATTGTTGCTGGGGTTTATTGCCTCTATGTCCTCTCAGCTGACAGAGCAAGGAAATATACATGAACCTACTAACCTATATGCATCTTTGTATTGATACATATCTACAAATATTTTTATATAAACATGAGTTCATTCCTATGTCTGCAACTTGAATCCATTACTAAGTGGAATAGTCTACTACTTCCCATGCTTATTTGCAACTGCCCACTCCACCCTTGAGAAGCCTGGCTTCCACCATCCACCAGTATTTACTGAGTTGTTCATTTCCAGGACACATGTACGCCAGTATCAGAATTATTAACCCGTGTCCTGATGGGAAACGATTTCATCAAGTAGAGTTCAGTTTTATGTGCAGTTCTTTTCGCCTATAGCCTTATGGTTCCACCCATTGCCAAAGCTATTTAAGTCAGCACCTTTCCCCTAACCCTCTTCAGGGAGCTGTTTTATTACATTGGTAATACAGATTATTTCATCACAGTCTGCATCCAATCCTGGGATCCCTTGACCTCCTAAATGATTTAATATATACTTGGTTCACTCTTTGTGCTGTAAAGTTCTATGGGTTTTGACAGATACATAGTGTCTTGTGTAAATGATCATGGTCTAATTCAGAATAGTTTCACCTCCCTGAAACAATTGCACTCTTCTATTCAACTCTCCACCCCACTCCTACCAAATCCTTGCCAATCACTGATCTTTTTACTGTCTCTATAGTTTTGACTTTTCCAGAATCTCATATTGTTGGAACTATACAGTATGTAGCCTTTTTCAGATTGGCTTCTTTCATTTAACAATATGTTTTTAAGGTTCATCCACGTCATTTTGTGACCTGATAGCTTATTTTTAAAATCACAGAATAATATCCTATTGTGTGGATGTACCACGGTTTGTTTATCCACTCCATGTCCTATTAAAGTACATCTTGCTGCTTTCTGTTTTTAGAGATTATGAATAAAGCTGCTATAAATATTCTTCTTGCCCATTTTTAAATTGTCCTTTGCTTTTCAAATTGTCTACTAAGAATGTAAACTTTGCCAGGTTTCAACTATTTTTTTCCTAGCCTATTATTTCTCTGTTGACTTTATGATTTTTGCCTCACAGTATTTAAAAGTGTAACTGAATATATCTGTATTTTCTGTTACAGCTTCTGCGTATCCTGTCTTGCTCAGATTGTTTTTCTTCATCCCAAAATTAAAAGATGTTCTTCTGAATTTATCCCCTATTACACTTTAAGGAAGATTGCCTAGGTTTAAGGGAAAGGGATAGAAATGCTGAAGAATAGCAGAGAGAATGGGGGATAGTGACGTGGGGCTGAGAAGCATTTTGCCTCTAAATTCCAAGTGGTCCATCACCCGGGCTTTCTAGAATCAACTATGACTAAGGATTTTCATTGGGTTCCTTCAGATTCTGTAGTTTTAGAAGGAAGGAGCTATATAGCCTGAATTTGGAGATGAGAAACCAGACCCCAGGGTTGTTGACTGAGCTCATCCATCCCTCTCTATATCTCTTTATTTGTCTCCTTCCTAGACTGTAAGCTCCCTACAGTTGAGGACTGGGTCTGGCTTATTGATCCCTAATTCCTCAATGCCTGGCATGATGCCCTGTGGGCAAGCAGGAAAGCAGGTGAGGAAGGAGGAAGAGAGAAAGGGAGGGAGGGAGGAAGGAAGGAGTGTGGGTTATTTTCTATTAACTCTAAAATTCCATGTTAAATAAGTCAGACAAAGAAAGAAAAACACTGTAGGTTATCACTTACATGTGAAATCCAAAAAATAAAACAAAGTGAATATAACAAAAAAGAAACAGACTTACAGATACAGAAAGCCAACTAGTGGTTAGCAGTGGGGAGAAGGGAGCCGGGAGGGGTAAGGAAGGGGTAGGGGGTTAAGAGGTACTATTATGCATAAAATAAATAAGCTACAAGGATATATTGTACAGTGCAGGGAATTTAGCCCACATTTTGTAATCTCTATAGTGGAATATAATCTTTAAAAATTGGGAATCACTATGTTGTACATCTGAAACTTATATAATACTGTAAACCAACCATGCCTCAATTTAAAAAATAACTATTAAAAACAAAAGTTCCATATTAAGTTCTTCTCTGTTCTGCTGTAGGCCCGAGGTGACTAACCGAACTGAACCACATCACAGGCTCCCCTGCTTTCGGGTCTTGCCCTGGGATCAGCCAGTGGGGTTAGGGGTTGGAAGGAAAGAGAGGTGGGGTGTTTATTCCTCCCACTTCCCACCTGTAGGGCAGTCCTTCTGGCAGCGGCTACTTGCTTCTACAGCCGCAGCTCCCGCCCATCAGCCCCTCACCCTGGACTCCAGCTGTCACCAGGGCACCAGTAACGCCATCCCTTCCCCTGCCTCTGTGGGCCAAGTGTGTGAGCGGCTTCCCTCTGCTGGCAGTTGCTGTAGGCATTAGCGTCTCTTATTACTTAGGGGAAGCTTCCCACACCTCTGTAGTCACTGCACTAGAAAGCCTTTCAAAAATCCCAGCCGGGTATGTGTGTTGGGGTTGAGGGGGGCAGTAGTAGCTCATGGGTAGAGCGCATGCTTGGCATGCACAGGTCCTGGGTTCAATCCCCAGTACCTCCATTGAAAAAAAAAAATCCCAGCTGAGCGTACTGTTTCCTACCCGGACTCTGACAGGTCCCTAAATGGGGGAAATAGGGAAAGAAGCCCCAGGAGCCTGGAAGGGTAAGGGAGCTTTGGTGGGGGGCAGTTCCCCTATTCCCCCTGTTCGTGCACTGAGGGGAGAGGCCTTGGAAGGGACTGTGTGAGGCCCAGCACACGGTGGCCTGCCTGAGTCACCCCGGCAGTTAGTGGCTCTGCCCTCCGTGGGCCCCTCCGTGCTTAGTAGTCCTTTGTGGATAGGAATCCTTGATAAGGGGGAAATATAATTACCTCTTCATTGGTCTGTCCCCCACACTGGACTGAAAACTCCTCCAAGGCAAAGATTTGGGTTTGGACCATTTCTGCATCCCCTGCCCAGCTTCTCCCAGGCCGCCAGGCACAGAGGAGGTCCTCGAACAGGTTCACTTGAAGAAGGAAGGAAGATTTCTCCCACAAATGAACCCTGTAGGCCCCCCTCCTAGAACCCACTCAATTCCCAGCTGGTGGAACCACCTCAGAAGCCCGTGGCCTGGCCCCGAAGGCTAAAACTTGTTTGACACTGCTGCTCCTGGAAGGTGACTAAGCCAGCTTCCTCTTCCCAGGTGCTTGCCTAACCTATTGTCAAGTCCTTCGCCCAGACACATCCGGGCCTCATGCTCGCCTGCCACCCCTGCCCACCCCTTCGAGGCCTGCCAGCTTGGCTCAAGTAGCATTTTTGTTCTTGTACCCTGCTGTTCCATGGCTGCCTCAGATGCTATCCAAATGATCTGTCCTAACCCTCTGACACCTGGATCAGGAGATCCTCAGCACACAAAGGCAACATGTGGGGAGCACAGCCTCCCATCCCCACACCAGGATATAGTCAGTTGAAATCTGGGCTGTCCTGGAAAGCCCCGGATATAAACTCATTATATGTCTAGAACAAACACTGAACCTTGAGCCATTCTCAATTTAAATGGTTCTAATGACCACAAACACATGGGGGGACAAAAACAGTGAACAAAGCTTAATTGTGTCTGTAGTTTTCATAGGCGTGGTGACCATATTCCTGTAATTTTCTAATGCAGGATTCATGTCACATGTTCCATTAGTGGAAACATTTTTAATGCTGAATATTATGATTCTTTTTATGTTGTTGTATTGTTTTCAATGAAAGCAGTTCTTTATGTGTGTAATAAAGTGTGACCTTTTCTGCACCATGGTAAGATTTTTCATCTAAAACCACAGGCCAGACCAGGAGTGACCCCAGTCCACGTGCCAGATAGTGAATGAAGAAGCCTCCAGAAGACTCCAGCCATTCGTTTCTCCCAAATGGAGCAAGGATGAACCATCCCACCACGCCCTGCCAGAATTTCTGCCCTACAAGTTTGTGAGTATTAAAAAAAATGATAATTTATACAAAAAATTCATAAACTGGAGTCAAACTCTTCTCAGACCATTTCCCTTAGTGTATGAAAATGTAGTTATCATTAAAGTTTTAGTTGAAGAAAAGGGGCATCTTCCCCCAGAACCTTCCAGACTGGAAATTTCAGTTATTCTGATGCTTGGTGGTCCCCATTCCACTAAGAGCAGAGGTTATTCCAGCCACAGAGGGTCAGACCCATGCTCCCTGGGGAGGCTCTCTATGGTGCAAAGAGAAAGATGACCTACAGGAAGGGATTCTCAGTGGTGGACCAGTTGCCTCAGGGACCGTGACTGCTTCATTTCAAGTACCTATTCTGGCATCCTGGCTCCAGGATTCTTCCTGTTACTGACACACTGTCGGCAGCACCCCAGGGCCTGGAATCACAGGCTTCAGCCTCTGTCAAAGGCCAGGTTTATGAGCCTTCGGGGTGTGGTGCTCCATCTGCCAGGTTTGCTGACCTTTGTGTGATTAACACAGGTATCGGGGCTGGGGACTGGTTAGGGAGAAGAGTGCTGAAGTCTGGTTGTCAAGTTCTACGTGTTCATCAGGATCCAGAGTCCTAAGCGGTTGTTGTACTTTGGTTTTGTTTCTTACCTTTAGAGCTAGGAACCAATACTTAGCGTACATCTGCGGACTGGAAAGATGAGCTACTGGGTCAATATCAAAAGCAGGTGCTCCCTGAGGGTAACGTCTAAGTGGACCTTTCACCCACAGTCGCAATCTTGTGACTCATCCAGGAGTCTGATGAGAACTCTGCTATGATAAATGCCAAAAACCCTACGAACTTCACTTGAATCCATCTGGGTTATCCAAAAACACCCTCCCGCTTTACTCTGCTTGCAGACCCACAGTCTTCTTGTTTCAAGATCAATTTTACCTCAAATTTCAGCATAATGTTCTCAGCCAAAAGGCTAAATCAGAGTGGCCCTACCTTTTCCAGTCTGTGTCTCTTA
Organism: Camelus ferus; assembly: GCF_009834535.1. NCBI lineage: Eukaryota > Metazoa > Chordata > Mammalia > Artiodactyla > Camelidae > Camelus > Camelus ferus. Next base: position 28,778,202 of record NC_045720.1, read on the forward strand.
CAGGATTTATGTGGGAGAGAGAGAGACAGAGAGACAGAGAGACAGACTCAGAGAAAGAATAAGGAATGTCTGGGTAGGGAAGGGAAGTTGAGATAAAACTAGTTCTGGGGACATGAACAATTCACTAAATAAAATTGCAATAACTGAAGACAATCAACTGAGGATCTTTACTATCATTTCATAAAGTGATTTACCATGAGTTTGCTTTTTACTGCATGAGTTTTGAAAGAAATCACGCAAACAATCCACTGGGTATGGATGCACCTGAGAAACTTTCTGATACGATTAAAACAGGTCTTCAGCTCTGGAATGTATTCTGTGTTCGCTAAGAAGTGCAGTCATCTTCAGCTGTGACCCTAATCCTACAGTATGTACCAAGGATGTTTATTAGAAGGTGGTATTTTTACTTAATTGTATGTTTATTCATTGTAACACACTGGACAGGGAAGAAGCTCAGAGCCACCCTCGTCTTGCCCTCTGGGCCAATCTCGTGCTTCTGCTGGTCCAGGGTCCCTCCCATTCCTGTCTCCGCCCTGGTAGGTGGAGCGGGGTGTTGTAGCTGGACTCTGATCTAAAAGTACATTAAAGGCCACCGCACAGCTGTCCAAGCCCCACGGTCCATCCAACCAGTGACAGTCAGTTTTGGAAACAGCAAATGTTTCTTCTCTCTCCTCTCTCGTACCCACTGCCTCCTCGTCCTCAGGAACCCGCTTAATCTGGGGAAGAAGCCCCTCTTGCACCTTTCCTCGAGGACTCAGACAAGGCCCACGCCCCAGCAACGCCTCCCCCCGGGCCTGCCGCACCTCCCCGCCCATTTTCTGATTTGGAGGGCACTTCACATCCACACCGTGTAATCTGGTTCTTGATTACACACTGTCAAGTGTCTTGACAATTCTATCACGGTGTTGGTCTTGCCTTCACTGTGAGAAGCTCCCAGAAAGGTCCTTCTCACTGACAACAGCTCCTGGCACTGTCATAGCAGTTACCCAGTAGATAAACACTTGCTTTTATATCAAGCCTTTCCCTGTGAGGAGGGTGAGCAGCCTCAGGCCAGGCTCCAAGCTGAGGGGCCTCTGGCTTCACTGAAGCTTCTCGTGAGGCAGTGATGTCACCAATGCATTCCAAGGAAATGCCCAAGGCCCCTCGGGAATGCCCCTCAGGCCTCTCCCAGACCTTGTAAGTTCCTTTTCTTTGGAACTCAGTCCTCTTCCCATGCCGCCAAGCACCTCCTTGAATTTAATTTGAGGCATTTGTGAAAAGGGCATTTCTTTCTCTCCATCCCTGCTGTAGAGCACAGTATCTGGCATTTACACTGATAAAGTCTGGCGGGCAGATTGGATGAATGAATGAATGAATTTGGACGAACAGGAGGGTGAGCAGGCGGGTGGGTGAAAAAAAGAATGAACTCCTGCCAGGCGTGCCCGAGAATGATGCCCTCCATAGGACAGGGATTCCTACTGGTTTAAGACCCCAATGGGATTCCACTGACTCCACAGCATGAATTTTTTCAAAATTCATTTCAAAAATATGTGACTAGAATATTTATGAACACGTAATCAAAATATGGCAAGGCATATAAAGGGAATGCTACCATTTGGTACACACAAACATTCCTTTAAGCCTAGTTGCTAGGTAATAGATTCTTGACATGCTCAATGTTTTTTTTCACCAGTTGTATTAGCAGGCCATTACTTCCCTCAGCTGAAAGCAAAATATGTTTGCTATCACCATCAATATTCTTTAGCCTTGAACTTGAAGCTTTTAAAGAAAAAAGGCTGGGGTAGCTTTAAGATCCCATCTCAACTTTAGCTGTGTGATTGAATTACTGGGGAAGACTTTTTAAAATCTTGATCCCCAGGCTGCATCTCAAATCTCTCACATTAGAATCTCTGGAGATGGGACACAAGCCTTGGTATTTTTTTCTTTTTCTTTTTTAAAACTTTTTTCTTTTAAATTTTTTTCTTTCTTTCTTTCTTTTTTTTGTTTGTTTCTTGTGTATGTTTTGTTCTATCTTTTATGGTTTGGCACCCATGTTTTTAAAGGTCCCCAAGTGATTCCCATGTGCAGTTAAAGCTGAACCACTGTTTTAACCCACGTGCAGCTGAGACTAATGAAAAGACTTACTGCGCAAACATGAGGGTTTTACGTTCCCTGTTAAGAGTCAGAGCTGAAACCAGCCCGTGTCCTCCTTCTGGCCCCTCCCCATCATCACCTGCTTCCTTTGCACTTATTTCTGTCTTGGTGGTCGAGGATGACTCATGGGTCGTGTCCACGAGGATTCCAAGTGCATGTGAACCACGCTATCACTTTGTGAAAGCTGTACTTTGCCATTCAGGAACTTTGAACTGAACTTCTGTGCCTAAAAGTAGTTTTAGGAATTGAGAAAAGCCAACAGTTAAAATAAATCCTGAGGAGGTGGCAAACCGCCCTGACCCAGAGCTGGCCACTTCCCCAGATCACAAGAATGTTGAGACATGACAGGCTGGATGGCCACCCCGCCCTCCGTCAGGGAGCATGCTCCCTGCCATGTACTTCTGTACTCTGATCGTTGCCCCAGTCAAACCCCAACCACATGTCACTTGCGGAGGCATTTCTCTCCAGTTGTCCCCATTGCCAAAGCTTTGCAAAAACACTTGCCTTCAACCCCAGCTAGTCTCAGTTTCTGCTTTGACTGTCTGGTTTCTGGGCTAGGTCATGTCATGGAATCATTTGGAAAAAATATCTAGAGATGCCCTCCTCAAAAGTATCTTTTCCCAGGATTTGGCGGTCGCGGGGTGTGGACACGGGAGGAGGAGCACATGGGAGGCCAGGTCTCACCATTCATCTTCTGGTTCCCATCCAGTCATTCTTCCAATGCCCCCTAACCAGGCAGAGGCTCTGCAGGGGGTTGAACCAAAAGACTTGCACACATCACCAGTGGATTGCAGTTATGTATTCAGTTTCCTACGTTCTTGAATAACACGGGTCATGGGCAGGGGGAGAGAAACACTAGAAGAGCTGCCTGGCTGGTTAATTGAATTCTCCTAAGTCCTGGGTTCCTACACTTTACAAAATCATCTTCCTACAGGAAAACCGGCTCCCACAGGGGTAGCATGGGTTGCAGGGGTCACACGGGTTGCAGGGGCTACAGGGGCTGCAGGGGTTGCAGGGGCTGCAGGGGTTGCAGGGGTTGCAGGGGGAAGTGCAAGGGTAGCAGGGAGACTCGATCTTGACGCAGCTGCCCAGCCCGTAGGAGTAGGTCACGTCCTTCTCGTCCACACACGGGGGCAAGCTGAACTCCTTGCAGATGTTCATGTAGCTGTACTTTTTTGATCCCAGGCAGTCGTATCTGTTCTCGCGCTCGGCTGACACACACACCTTTCCGTCCTTCACTCGAACCTTGACTTGATCAGGTTCAAAGCCACACACGTTCACCGATCCTAAAATGTTACTGCTACAGCATGAGGAGGCCAGAATTCTATTTGTTGTTCTTCTCAATCTGGAGTTTAGGAAGAGGAAAGGGTGGGAGGAAGAAGCTCAGACCTCAGAACTCAGACACAGCTTGACAGGCAATATTTTGACCCCTGTTTTTTTTTTTTTTTTTCCTAAAGAGCAAGAGTAAACACTAGTCATTGTGAAAAGTTAAACCTTACAGAGGTGTGTAAAGTGGAACATGAGCATCCTCCCCTGTAAATCACACTCCCACGGGTAAACCCCTGCTAACAACGGATGGCTGCTTGGCCTTCCAGATCTTTCTCTTTTGTTTATTAATTTTTAATTTAATTTTTCCTTTTTCCCTCCAGTTTTACTGAGATATGATTGACTGCACTGTATAAGTGTAAGGTGTACAGCATGATGATTTGACTTACATACCTCATGAAATGATCATTGCAGTTAAGTTTAGTGAACATCCACCATCGCACACAGATACAAAATTAAATAAAAAATTATTTTTTCTTTGTGATGAGAATGCGTAGGATGTATTCTCTTAACTTTCCTATATAACCTACAGCACCGCGAATTATTCACCTATGTTGCATCCCTAGTACTCATTTTTCTTATGACGGGACGTTTGAACATTTTGACCACCTCCAACCAATCATCCCTGCCCCATCCCAACCTGTGATAACCGCAAGTCTCATCTCTTTTTCTGTCAGTTTGTTTGGTAGTTTGATTGGGTTTTTTTGAAATACAATTGACCTACAACAGTATGTTAGTTCCTGGCACACGACATAGTGATTTGATATTTCTATGCATTACAAAATGATCACCACTTTCTCTTGCATTTAAATCCCAGCTCCTCGTCTTATTAGTTGTGGAACCTTGGGCAGGCCCCTTAACCTCTCCGTGCCTCAGTTTCCTCATTTGTAAAATGGAGATAGGTAACAGTATCTACATCACAGGGCTGCTGGAGGCCTGAGCTCTTGGTGGACTCAGCCTCGGTGGCCTGGCTTCAGCCCTGCGTGCCCGGGGCCTGCTTGGGGCCCACTTTCTTCCTAAACAAAATTTAAACAAAAATCTGTTTTCTAAGAGACACTCCTGGCAAATCTTGCATCTCTTGGCCTCCAAAGGGAGGTCTTGGCCTGTGTGCTTCCCAGTTTGAGGAGTCTGGACTCTGATTGGATGATGGGTCTGAGATACATTTTTAATTCTTGCTTTCTATGCGGAATTTTGTTTATGTAATTTCTTCTTTTTGTTACATAAGTTATACAAGTTAATTACAGAAAACTCAGAAAATATAAATAATCAAAAAGATGGGATATTTTTAAAAAATACCTGTAAATCCTATATAACATTTAACATTTGGTGTTAGACTTTCTTGTGTGTGTGTGTATTTCCACACACATATATAGAGTTTTGTGTGTATTCCTATAAAATCATGCTATACTTGTTGCTTTGAATTGTGTTTTTCACTCGATAACACCTAACATGATTGGTTTAACAACAGCATGAGCCCTTGTACAGAAGGTTACAAACCAAGGCTTTTAGTGGCTAATTAAGAATAATCAACTAGAACGCTGTCCTGGAGGATACCAAGGGCCCCAGATGACTGTGAGGGTCATTCAGCCCCATTTCTACCCCAGGTTCCTCCAGTGAAGTGAGGCCCAGACATCTTTCATGCCCTGGTACAGGTGCCAGGGTACCTGTGGGCCATGCTAAGAAGAAAGGAAGAAAACTGGACTTTCTCTAAAATCTTTACCTCTGCACAAGAAACAGAAGAAAAAGCACCCTATCTCCCTGGATGGGCAGAGATCAGCTTACAGAGACGCACTGTGCCTTCTCTGGATGGACTGCAGGCGTGAAGCCTGAACAGCCAAAGCCAAGAGTGAAGCACAAAGCAGAACGGGTGCTCCCGGGTCTCTCGTGAACCTCCCATGTGGTGGGTGTGGGCTGAGAGTCCAAGTTCTGTTCAGCTCAGACCCTCCAACAGGAGATGAGGCTGGGCCTCACCAAGAAGAGCCGAGGATCCCCAGCGGGATGCTAGAGACCATGATTTCTGCTGTGGCTGGTCCCAACAGAGCCCCCTTGTCTTCTGAAGGAGATGGATCTGGGAGCCAGACCTACAAGCCACGCCACTCCCAGATGCATCTCCTCCTCTTAGCAATCTGAGTCTTGGAGTATAATTTCATGTGTTCTTTGTTTTTGTCTTCGTTTTGCTTAGATGCCTCCTCTTCCTCTATTTCTGTCACTCTGGCCACCTTGTCCCTGCAGCAGCTGCACGGAGGTCTCATAAATGTGGGTCTTTAGGAAGTCGCCCACAAAGTCTTGGCCAGGTCAGGTTTCTTCTTCCTTTTGCTTCCAGTTCAGGGGTTATTGGTAGGGATGCATGGGTTTAGGAGAAACTGCAGGCGCCGTGTTTTACCTGTCAGATTTAACTTTGAACTCACAGCCTAACTCCTGCCCATCAATGTACCTGTCACCCCACATGCGGTTTTCCCTGGCTTGTGGGGTTCTGGGCAAAGGGAGATGGACTGCTATTCTTGTTATCAAGAGGGTGGAGTTCGGTCACAGTGAACAGGCAAGTCAGCCCCTTTGGTTGGTGGCAGAAGCCTCTTGGGAAAGCTGGGAAAGCGAGTGGGCAGCGCTGTCCATCTGCCTCGCAGGCTGTCACCTCTTCTCCCGAGGGAGCTGAATTTCACCCGAACGGACAACCAGGCTTCTGCATGTGCTTCTGCCGAAGCAAAGGTGAGCGAGATCGCCAGCTGTCTTCACAAAGGTACGAATCAGTTTCAGCCAGGTGACAAATAACGAGTATGACGAAACTGCCCGTCTCTACTCTGCCGCAAAAGGAGGCAGGCTTTCCTCTAGTTATCCTTGGAGTACTTTACTTTTTCCCCTAATCTAGACCCTGCCAAAGACCCATCCAACTCGGTTGAATCTTTCCCACTCTCTCCTTTCTTCTCTTCCCTTTTCCTCTTGTCTTGTCTCTCTCCTCCTGACTTTTGGATGAGGCCGGAGAAAGATGTCACTCAGCAGGAGCAGCGCAGCACAACACAGGTGCACCTGAACACCTGTGAGGAGCCAACTCGCTCCCAGGGCTTAGGGACAAAGAGGGCAACAGCGACTCCCTCTCGGTGGGAAAGCCAGCCTTCCACCAGGGGAAAGCCCCCAGGTTCCTCCTCTCTGTGGGCTTCCCTCGGTGTCACTATGCCCCCACCTGTGGGTCAGAGGATGGAAGCTGGATGGAGTTCCCTGAGGGCTAAAGGCCTGGGGAGGCACTGCTAAGCCACAAAGAACTCACCCTGAGGGCTGATGGTCACCGGCCTCCCCCTGAGAGTGATTCAGAGCGTGACGCAGAAGCAAGAAATGAGAGGGCAGATTTTTTAACTTTTCAGGAGATGGTGCCCCTTGTGTGGGGGTTGAGGAGGAAATTCCTCCTTGAGCCGCAGGCCAACCACGGGTCCTCAGATGATTGGACGGACGCAGTCTCAGGAGGAGATTCGGGCACCAGCAAGGGTGCGGGGGTGGTGCCCGGGGCGTTCCTAGGCGCCAATGGCCCACCAGGGTTCATTTGCCCACAAGGACTGGGGCCAGGTGTCAGAGCCGCTCTGACGCAGGCCGGGTAATCAGATAATCAGCTCCCGAGGGCAGGGTTGAGGAGGGGCTGGCTTTGCCTCTGCCACTGGAGTACTGAGGCCCGCAAGCCCATGGTATGGTGGTCAGTTAGGTGCAAACTTCCATCAGGCTGGTCACATGGCTTCTTACAAAGGAAACCAGATTCAGTCCCCTCAGTCTCTCTCAATCCAGAAAAGGAAGGGAGAGTCAGGGACAAGCCTAGTGCTTGGAGTGCAAAAGGCAATTTGGGGAGGGAAAAAAATAACAAAAAAGCTCAAGAAACAAAAATACTTACTTGAGTTTCTAGTAATGAAGATACTGCTAAGGTATCTTTTGAAGCAGCTGCTCAGTAAACAATGGAAATGAATTGGACCTTTTGTATCTGGTCTAAAAAAACACAACACACACAAGCGTTCATACACACACACACACACACACACACACACACACACACACACACACACAGACCCCAATCAAATAACTTACACTTAGCAAGGCTCTAGAAACTCTCGGGAGGAATTATACAGTCAGCCAAACCTTCTGACCAGTTATTAAAGGAACACCCAAAGTCAGAGGGGATAGATTCTCACATAGAAAAACAATTCCAATGGGACCATGGCAACTACAGACCAGGGAATCTTTGGTAAAAAGCCTTCTGGACAACATAGGCTGGCATCTGAAAGGACATGTCATAGCCTAACCAAACTGCTAGCTTTGTCTTTAAGGAGTAAAAGGTCATGTGAATATGATTTCTAAACTCTGAAAGCCTTGGGCAAGATTTCATGCCAAAGATTGTTTTAAAAAAATTAAACCAATGTGATATTTCTGGCTCTATTTAGTCAGGGATTAGGAGCTAGCCGAGAGATAAGGGGAAAAAAAGAGGCATTTTGCTGGAAAAAAAATTAATTGTGAGAGTCATCTAGGGTTGGAGCTGGATCAGGATTTAACATTTTCATCCATATTCAGAAATTTGTATATTTAGGTTTGCAGGTGACACTAAGCTTTTAAGGCTAGTGAAATGTCAAACTGCCAGAAACAGAGCACAGGAGGGTTTCCTGAGGTGGTGTGAATGGGAGGAAAAGTGGCTGGGGGGAGGCACGAGAGGGCAAGCCTGAGGTCGTTTCTAGAATGGTCTCAGAGTTATCAGTTCAGAGATCCGGGAATTAATGTAAAGACGTCACCAGGTTCATAAACTGCTTGCAGGCACAGAAAAAAAAATCAGCAAAAATCTAGACGTTGTCAGGAAAAGCATCACAAACCATAGAAAACATTACCTCTTGTACAAACCACACTGTCAAGAATTAAGCTTGAAGTTGTTTCTGCAGCATGTCATTAAGTAGGGATTCCTGGAGCAGGCAGAGGGCCCTCAGGTGGTCAAGAGCTCACCTGGAGAGTCCAGAGAGTGGGGACAGCCAGGAGACCAAGCTGAGTGGACTTGGATCAAGGGTATTTGAGTTTCAGAGGCACAGGGGGAATGGACACAGATCTGCTCACAAGTAACCCTTCATTTAAACCAAGTGTTTGAAAAAGAATACCTGACTCACAGTGTGTGACATTTATGTAACTTGATACTCGAAGGAATAAAAGTTAAAATTCATTCAGACTGAGTGTAGATGAGTTCACTGGTAATACCACATCTCAGAGTATTTAGGGAGGTCCATTCCTGACCTTTGGTGACTAATGACGTGGACAATAATTGCCCTGTTGCTCTTTCCAGTGAAATGTCACTGTCACTGTTGTCAAGGACCTCATTCTCTCCCTCTCTCTCCCCGCCATCCATCCATCCATTCATCCATCCATCATCTATTCTTTCTCTCATCTATTTATCTGTCATCTAATCTATTAATCTATCATTGGGATAGGAAGCATGTTCTTTAAGGATACAAACTGGCAATAACTAGTAAGTCTTAGAGATCTAATACACAGTGTAGTGAATATAGACAACAAATATTGTATTATAATCATCAAACTTGCTAAGAGACTAGAACTTAATTATTACAACCACTAAAAAAATGATAATTATGTAACACAATAGAGGTGCTAATTATTGCTACAACAGCAATCATTGCAATATATAAAATGTATCAAATTAACATTATACACCTTAAATTTACACAATGTTATATGTCAAATAAATTTCAATGAAAAAGATCATCTATTTGTGTCTGTTAGAAAATAGTAGCATTTTAAGTAATTTTTCTGCACCTTGCTTTTTTTCACTTAATATATCAATACTTAAAATGCTTTATTGGTTCTTTTTACATCTATGTATCATCCCAATGTATAGATGTACCATATTTTATTTAACCAGGGGACAGTGCTTTCAACCATTTTTTTTTCCATCATAGTAACAGACTAAATGGCATATGTAGGAAGTTAGAAAAAGAAAGCTTTCTCAGGCAAAAAATAAAATGCGATCAAAACCAAAAAATATTAAAGTGCATTTAAAATTACCCAATTCAATTAAAAACTTTTCAACTCTATTCTGAAAACTACGACTCTCAGTTCTGTCGTTTATTTGCACAATCTTTACTACAGTTGAAGCGGGAGGCAGATAATAAACCCAATTCCAGATGAATGTTAAGTCGTCTGGAGTTGGGGAATAGGAGAAAGGATTTCCTACAAAACCAAAGAAATGCCTCTGTTGTTCAATTTGCTCCCCTGTTAAAGCCTCTGGCAAACATTAAGGATTTGATCAATTATTATTACTTCTCCTGTAGTCATTTCTGTAAGCCAAAATATACTCAAATCACTTTCCTCATAACCAGAAAAAATGTTTAGTTTGCTGCTTCCAATAGCTTTTTAATGACACACCCTGTTTCTTTCCCTCATTAGAGCCACATTATTTATCATGTTGGCACTCCTGCTATAAGCCAAAAACAGCCTTGCCAATCGAGATCATTACATTGTCTTTAGAGAATCTCACAGTTCCCATCATGAACCTGTTTACTCTTCTTTTCTTACATCTTTGCTAAGTCACCAGGGTCGTTACCTTCAACCCACTACAACTTTGTTCAGCTGTTGATTGTCACACACCCCCCGCAACCCCCTTCCAACTGAGGAGGCTGGTACCCTGGCTGTAAACCTCTCGGGACGTTCTCTTACTTGGCAAGCTCTCTCTTTTCATCTTCTATGGCTCGAATGGCTTTCCTCTCCAGGCTTCTCAGAGATGGCCGAAGGCAGTACAGCTTGACATCGCACAGGCAGCACGGGTAGAGGTCGCACAGGCCGCAGGAGCGCGCCCGCTTCGAGTAGCACAGGCAGTACGGGTAGGGGTGCAGGTCGCAGCAGCAGTAGGGGTGCATGTACAGGTCGCACAGGCAGCGCGCGCCCAGCTCGTCGATGCATCTCAGCTGCCGCAGCTCCCTGTCCACCTTCTTTATGTCCCTTCTCACACTGTCCAGAAGACAACTCAGTGCAGCCATTACGGTCACACCTTATTGTGCTGTGAGTACCTTTGGGAAATGGCACTCAGGGGAAAAAATTGTTCTGAGCTCTTCTCAGAAGTTTCTTTTAAAAATAAATGAGGCACACATGATTCGCCTACTTTAAAGCTTGTGCTCTGTGACCTCACCGCCCTCTAAGTATGTCATAGTCTTTTGGTTGCCGTGTGAACTGGGCACAGTCATGGTCTCCAGAGACCCTCCTCAGAGTTGCAGAGCTGCTCTCAGAGCCATACTCATGCTGAGATTTCATTCACTGTGAGGTGGGGTGGGTCCCCCAAGCCATCACAGCTCTTTGGGGTTCACTGGGTTGAAACTGATTGTTCTCCACGAGTGCAGGCCCCGGGGACCAGCCACAGCCATGAAGATCTTAGAGTCGGGGACAGGAGGCGCCACCTGGCCCCTTTCCCTGGGTCCTTCCAGCTCCAGCCTTGCTTTGACACACCTAGACCCTTGTCCCTCATACTCAAGGGTTTGTTCTGGCTCCTCTTCCCCTGATGGGTAGAATGTAAAGAGCTTTCCCATGGTTCTCCTGACCAGGCCATCCTCAAGTCAGCCTTTGTTCTTGACCTTCTGAGCTCCTTCCTTATTAGCTGGCATCCTGGCTATCCTGAAACCTCAGTTCTCCAGCAGCCGGGGTCCTACTCTTAAGTTCCCTTCTCTCAATGCTCACGGTCCTGTCCTCAGTCCCCACCTCCCAGAAACTACACGTCTGGTCTTACATCTAAGCCTCCGGATGCCTTGTCCCCAAGTGCTTCCCAAGGGCTGGTCCTTGATGCTCTTACAGTCACTGCCTGAAGTTGAAGCCAAGTGTGTGCAACCCCGACTTGGGCCAGTTTTCTGTGCTCTCAGCCAGCTCACCACGCTGGACCTGGGGCTCAGCCTCAGCCCTGGCTCGGATACTGCTGTTGCCTTGGGCCTTCCCCCTCAGACTGCTCTCCACCCCTCGAGTCCCCTGTTAGTGGACTAAGGCATAGGGCACCTGAGGACAAATGGTTGGATGTGACACTGGGGAGGGAGACAGGGGCCAGGTTTGTCTGGACTTGTGGGCCAGCTAAGGAGTTTGAACTTTATTCTGAGCACAGTGAAGAATCACTGATTGTCTTTTCTGTTGAGACATTGAAAAGTAAGTCCAACAGCCACACTGAAGGTACAGTGTAAGGGGACAATAGTAGCAGTGTCTTCTGCTGGAAGGCAAGAGACAGCCAGATTCTGGACTGTGGACCGTGGCTATATGAGGGCAAGAAAGAAGCCAGTCCACTCAGGCCCCACCCAGTCCATTCTCCATGTTGTAGCCAGAGTGATTTTCACATAGACATCTGTTACCCCTCAACTCTACCCCGCCCCCAGCCCCCTGCTAGAAGTCTTCAGCCTTCTCTGTCCTCTTAGAAGAAGGGCAACATCCTTACAAGGTGCAGAACAGCAGGGCCTCTGCCCACCTCTCCAGTTTCCTCTCTCATCATTGTTCCCGTAATCATTACACTTGAGCCACGGAGGCTTCCTTGGCTCTCTCATCCCACCTCACTCAGGACTTGTGCGCACGTTGTTCTTAGAACCTGAACCCCCCACCCCAGCCCTTTATCTAGGTAACTCCTAAGGTGTTCTCTAGATCCCCTCTTCAGTGTCCCTCCTTCAAGGCCTTCCCTGTCTCCCAGACTAAACACTCATAACGCTGCCTATTTCTTTCATAACATTGTTTGTCTGTTTCCCCACCTAGACCATAAGCCCCGTGAGGTCAGAGACCCATTTTTGCTCAGCATTAGATACCCAACACAATGCCTGGCACAGAGTAAGAGCTTAACATTGATTCACTGAGTGACCAAATGAGTAAACTAAACAGAATTTAGTGAACAGAATGAGGCTGGTGTGAGGGAGGAGCCTGTGATCACTTGTAGGTCTCTAGCTTGACAGCGTCATGGTGCCATTGACCGAGATAAGAAATACAGGAAGAAGACCAAGTTTGGAGGACATGCTGGGCTTGAGGTGCTAGTGACAGTTTTAAGGTAGAAATGGGGAATAGCCTGTGGATAAGGGGGTCTGGAACTTGAGAGAAAGCTGGGCTAGAGATATGAATTCAGGAGCCACAATTCCCTAGAGAGTTGGAACCCTGGAGCAGGCAAGATCATTCAGGAGGAGGAATAGACTGAAAAAAGAAGTGGGCTGAGGCAGACCCCTGAGAAGCCATAACAAGACATGAGGGAAGAGCAGGAGCTCGTGGAAGGAATAATCAGAGTGGTATGAGCCCCCTGCGCTGTGGCCGCTTGTGTATCACTAGACCAAGCCCAGCGCCCCCCAGTCTTGGCCTCGGGATCCCCTTTCCTTGCAGATAAAGGGTTTTAGTAGAGAAAACAGATTTCCCTGGAGATGTGAGAATGGGAGGCTGGAAGCTGAGTCACATGGGATGAGTTAAAAAACAAAGATGAATAATACTTCTCTACGGACAAATGCTCGAGTCTTTCAAGAGTGAGTGCATCCAATCCTAAGAGCAGACTCTGTGAATAGGAATGTGGCTAGCTCTTCCTGAGGCTTCACTGCCCGAGTTGTAGAGATTTCTCCAGCTCCAGGTGATGGACTTCTGAACTCTTCATCACCATAAATTCCATCCCTTAGCAAATGTCAGGAAAGGTTAAAACAAGCAAGCTCTCAGTTTTAGATTCTTAAATATACAAGTTCAGGAATTTAAGTACACAACATCTGTATTACATGGCACTTTATGAAGGTGGTTATGGCTTCATTTTAACTCGGATCCTCCCACAATCCCCTCCTCCTAGGAATTTCACTCTTTATCATGAAACATGTTCTCTTTTTTTGTGTGTATATATATATATTTTTTTTAATTGAATCATAGTCAGTTTACAATGTTGTGTCAATTTCTGGTGTACAGCACAATGCTTCAGTCATACGGGAACATACATATATTCGTTTTCATATTCTTTTTCACCGTAAGTTACCATAACACATAGAATATCATTCCCTGCACCATACAGCATGAACTTGTTGTTTATGTATTCTATATGTATCAATTAGTATCTGCACATCTCTAACTCCCAGTTTATCCTCTCCCACCCCGTCCGCCTAACCACAAGTTTGTTCTGTATGTCTGAGAGTCTGTTTCTGTTTTGCAAATAAGTTGTTTGTCTTTTTTTTTTAGATTCCACATATAAATGATATCATATGGTATTTTTCTTTTTCTTTCTGGCTTACTTATGAAGAATATTCTTGACATCATTTCAAATGACTTAACAAAGGTAGTGTCATCTTTAAAGATCAGGCGGAAATTTGATCTATTCATGTCAGAAGGACAATGTAGAATTCACAGAACCTGCAGAAACCCACAGGAATGATCTACAGTCACAGTTCCCTGAAGCATAAACACAAGGAGCTTCCATGGGCTCTAAAGTGGAGATGGGGGCCCTTCTTCACATAGAACCATGTCTGCGGAAGCTCCCACCCACCTTGGCTGGTGCCCAGATAGAACCTCCTATGGGATGGAGGGCAACTTGCCAACCTGGGCAAAGTGGATGCGTGGTCCCCATTGTGGGTGGAACAATGAGCCCGAAAGGGTCTCTGCCTTTTCCACCAGGTAGGCTAGCTATGGGGCAAGTCATTTACTAGGCCAATGCTACAAAGATACTCCTCCAGCACCTGTTGGATTAATAGGTGTTGCTTAAACATTGAATCCAGAGCCAGACACACGATGGGTCCTCAAATATGTTAACAAGAATCCACAGAAGGAGAAAAACACCTTCAGATGTTAACTGTGGTTACTCTCAGGAGTGGAATGAATTGTAGGTGACTTTTGAAATTCTCTTTTCTAGACTTTTCTGTGATTTCTTAGTCTTTTCAATGAGGATATCATCAATTTTATAATGAAACACTTTTGGCAATGTGCTCTCTGCCACACTGTCAGCTTTGCACCGAACAGCTAAGCCCACCTCCGGCCTCTGCCTCTGAAATCCAGGTGGGCTTCAGGGCCATCTCTCTGGGCAGGCTTGCCACTGGGGGAGTCTTCCTGTAATGGACGTCTAATGTTTGTCCTACCATCATTCCTGGCACCCTCTTTTGGTAAAATAACCATCTACCCTCCTACCATGCCCTCCGCCATTAGGCACTCTCAATAAAGTTGCCCAGGCAAGAGGCAGGCAGGTATCCAAAGCTGGCCAGTCTGACTCTCTTCTGGGAATTTAATCTTTCTTCAGAGACTGAAGATGATTCATCCTGACAGTGGGCCCTGAAGACCCTGCACCTTAATTACTGCCTTGTTCTGTTGTTTGCAAGTTGGTTCTTCAGCTTTCCCTTGGGTCTCTCAGTTCCTCCATATCCTTCCAAGAAATTCCTGCTTTTCTTTACTTACCCCGTCAGGGTTTCTTGAGAAGGAAATTTCTCTTTATTCTTGCCTTAAAGATGAAGGAAGAATTGGATCTGAACATTAGGACTTCCGGGTTTCCTGCTTCGGTCATTATCCACACACGCGTCGCTTGATCTGCTGCATATTTTGTTGTTCAAGTGGAGTAGTGCGCTTTCCCTCCCTGGGGCACCCCGAGCCCCGCCTTGTAGTGCGTGGGGCTGCTTCCTGAGTGCATCTTCAGTGACTGATTGAAACCCTCTTGCTTCCTTCAGCCAGAGAAGTCTTCCTCTCTCCCAAAGTCATATTTCTTACCAAGAATTCTTTCCCATAGCATGGACGGCTCATTTTGCAGAGAAGCCAGAACTTTTTTTGTCAATTGTTATCAAAGAAGATGCATTCAAAGCAAAACACACCCTCGAAGAGACCCAAGTCTTCCTGCCTGGGCTCCTGGCCCAGTGGGTGGGTTCTTTCACCCCAGCGGGGGTTGCTCGTAACCAGAGAACGTGAAATGCAAAATCATCTTTTTACCTAGTGTTCAGTCTGACTCAGGTCTCCAGGGAGAGCTCTCAGGACCTGAGGTACATTCAGATCCCTGACTCTTTCTCGAGTCCCTGCAGAAGCCCAGCAGAGAGACAGCAAGGTGGGACTCCCCATGGAGAAGCTGGAGAGAGACCAAGACGCAGTGCCCCTTTGAGCTGTGGGCCAGGAGGCCCAGGGAGGAGGGAGAAACAGAAGACCAGAGGGAGAGGGAATGTGGGACCGTCTTCTGGTTCTCATTCATGGTTCCCCAACTTCTTGGCCTCAGGACCACTTTATGCTCTCAATGATTGGGGTTCCCAAAGAGCTTTGGTTATGTGGGTTTTGTCTATCAAGACTCACCACACTAGAAATTAAAACTGAGACATTTATAGAATACATAATCATTTTAAAATAACAACAGTAAAACCATTACATTTCCCATTAAAGAGTAACATTTTTTATGGGAACTGTGTTTTCCAAAACAACAGCAAAAAATTGAGAACAGGGACACTGTGTTACATTTTTACAAGTCTTTCTGATGTCCAGCTTCATGGAGGATAGCTGAAGTATCTCCTTCTGCCTCCAATCTGCTGCGATGTAGCTTCTGTTGCGATATATTTGTTTTAAGTAGAAAAGAGAATCCAGCTTTACACCAATATATAGCTGGGAAAGGAAGGACCTCTTGGACCCCTGAAAAGGTCATAGGGCTCATACGTCAAGAATCGCTGCTTTGATTCATCTTCTGGAAGTTACACAGTGCATGGCACCTCAAAGCCACAACAGCTAAGCTTTTCATGAAACAGCGCCTTCATCTCACAATTCAGAGCTCTGTTATAAAGCTTTTGAGGAGTCTGCCCATCCATTGATCCTCTTCTCTAAGGACTCAACACCACCCATCAAAGGGAAGACTGGGGAAGCTCTGGCAGAAATCCTACTAAGACAAGGCCCGCCTGCCATCCTGGGTGTAAATTTCTGCACAGGGAGGACCCCAGCATGGCTGGGCAGCCAGGTTCTCTTTTCTGGGACTTTGGTACTGGGGGACCCGGACTAAGGGAGCTTGAACTCAGAGATCGAGGTGGCCGTTGTGGGGCAGCCTCCTTGGCTGTGGGGCCCTGGGTTCTTCATGGCTTCCAGGTCCTGCTTCGAGTCTCTCAGGTGGGGAGGCTTCTGTCTTATTGGGCTGTGAACCGATTACCTCCTTCATTTGTTGTTCTAGTAAACATCCAACCGTCAATAGCACCTGTGGATCTCAAAAGAGTAGGACAAGTTAAAAGTTCAAAATCCAGCTGTGACTAATGTGTGTGTGCACGCATGTGGGTGTGTAAAAGAAAGATGGAGAGAAATGTATTAGTTACAGGTGAAATTTTAAAAATCTATGTAGCAGGGTCCTGGCTTCAGCTAAGTTGGGGCCCCTTTTAGGGATTTAGTTGGGTCTGGCCCAGCTTGTGGACTGGAATGCTGGGTCCAGCTAGCGTCTATCTGCTTCTTGAGGAAGAACTCACCTAGAGGAGGAGGGGGTATGAAGTTCAGATTGGAGGGAAGGCTGGACTGTGAGTGCGGCGTGGCGCCTATGGCCGGGTTCTGTTCTAGGTCTCTACTACATCCGGCCCCTCCCCTGCATGGACTCACATTGGAGTCTTACTGACGGCCTGGATGCATGACAGTAATAGAGAAAACAAAAACGGAGCTCTTCTCCTTAGAGATTCTTTAAGATGAGGGGTTCAAAGCAGTAGAGATAGCTACACGTCCAGGTGACATTCTAGGTGCTGGTCACGTGTTTGTGTTTGTCCATTTGATCTTCTCAGCCAGCCCTTTGAGGTCCGTGCTAATGTCGTCGCTTTTTCACAGGAGAGGCATCTGCAGCACAGAGCAGCCAAGTCACTTTTCTTGGCTGTCTGGCTGGCTGGCGAGTCCCAGAGGCAGAAGGCGCACCGACGATGACCCTGCAACTCCAGGCGTTACCACCACGCGGCGCTGCCGGGCCGCCGGCCCCTCCCTGAGGCCGCCGAACCCTTCCAGGTGGGAAAATTACATTCTTAGAAGCGGGTGCAAGAGCTTGTCTTTGGGGAGGAAATTCTCTTTAGTCAAAAAGGGTAAGTGAAGGACGGGCGCCCAAGAGAGTGAACCCTGAGGGGAGAGGAGCTAGGGCAGCGAGACAGCTCGCATCCTGGCGCCTAAAGGAGGTGAGCGGGGCGGGGAGGGGAGGAGCAAGACCACACAGCTGGTGGGAGATCCCTTAGTGACAGGCGGGCTTTCTTTCATTTAATGTAAATTTTATTGAAGAATAGCATACATATAGAAAAGTGAGCAATCAAATGTACAGCCTGGTGACTTTTCACCAGGTGAACCTGTAGGTAGCCAGCACCTCCATCAAGAGGCAGAACGTTCTGGGCAGCCCTGAAGCCCCTGCTTCCAGCATTGGCCTCCCCTCTGCTTTCTAACACCCAAAACTCGTTTTGCCTGGTATTGAACTTTATGTAAATGGAAATATATTAAAAACTATCTGCTCTTTCATGTCTCACTCCTCCCAGTCAACACACTAGCTGTGAGCCTCCCTGTTGCCAGTATTTGTATTTCTCTCCTTCTCATTGTATGACGTTCCCTTGTGTGAATGCACCACGACCTACTTACGCTCTCTCTGTGGATGGACATTTATAGATGGGCGTTTGGGCATTTTCACTTGAGGCTGTTGTTGGGACTCTGGCCATGTGGTCATTCTTGTACACATCTTGGTAAACATTCATAGCATGTTTGTGGGATGGAATTGCTGGGTCAGCGTGTAGCATATGCATGCGTTCAACTCTGCTAGACATCGCTAAACAGCTTTGCAAATTGTATGCCGCATATACAATTGCTAGTGGGTTATTTTTAAGACTGAGGAGAGCCCAATCTCTTTATGAATTTCTGCTGCTATGATATAAACCTCCATCCCCTCCTAAGCGTTCAGTACATCTCACCAATCACGTGTATGAATGGCAGTTTTGGGGTTTTTTTGTTGTTTTTTTGCTTGATTGTCTGTTTTTGTTTTTTGGTATAAAAATCAAAGAATGAGCTGAGGTTTATGGCAGGGCCAAGCTGGTGTGAAGCAGAAAATGGCTTGTGTGAATGGTGAGGGACCAACGAGCTGCACTAACTGTGACGCCAGGAGCTTTGGCCCCAAGGTGACTGCTGATAACGCCAGGCTCCTCTAGGCATCTAGGAATGCCCTGGGATGCACAGAGGGTTCAGGGCCAGAGGGACCCTGGCTGACTTTCAGATCATACACAAAAGAGGGGGAAATCCAGTGTCCCCACTCTGACCTGAAGCAGGGGATGGCTTTGGCGTGTCAAAGGCTCCAGAACACAGAGCAACACTAATACCTTCCACCCTTCCCCATATTAGCAGCTGTGCCCAGAGCCAACCAGGAGGAAGTCCCTGCAGGACACACAGAGGCATCCTTGAGCTGCTCTTCCAGGAAGCTGCTAGATGCAGCACCAGTGCTGGAAGCCCCAGGAGATGGCACCCTTGGCAAGTATGTCAGAGTCCTCAAGCCCAACCTGCCCCAGGGAGAGTGACTTCCAGGCTAGGGGACCAGGACCCTCCAGAGTGAGCTGGAGCAGGACACGGGCAGAGTGGTGAACCCCCAGTGGGGCTGGAGAGGGCTGTTGGGAGCTTCTAGAAACCCTCATGCAGAGCTCCCAGAAATACCTGGGAAAGACCCGGCGGAAGGCTCGGGTGAGGCTGGGGTGCTCAGTCACCGGTAGGCGCCAGCCAAAGACGTGTGGTTTCTCACTGTTTAAATTACGCCTCTGGGGTGCCAGGAAACTAGGATGCAGTCCATGCTACTAATGCCTGAGTTTGTATTTCTCTTTTTAAATTTCATTTATTTCTTGTTTTGCAAACAAATGTTTATCTCTTACATAAATAAAACTGGAGTGTCCTTTTCCTGATGTTTCTCAAAGTTCTGTCCCCAACCTCCAGCTTGACCACGGTCCTTGTTACCCTACCCCACACAGCAACGCGGTCCATCATTAGAGGCAGAGAGACCAGGGAAGGAGCATGATCCAGGCACCAGGAGAACCTCCTTTAGAACTTTCCCATGCTCTTGGCTGGTGACAGCAGCAGCAGGAGGGTCTGTGGTCCTGGACTTGGTCTTTCCATCCATCTCTTCCACCCTCTCCTCTGCCAGGTGGTTGTCACTCTCTCCCTCTAACTCCTGTTGACCCCCAGGCTGGCATCTATCCAGGCTTTCAGTTTCTTAAATTGCTTGCCTTCGATTACCTTCACGTCAGCACCCACCCTGCAGGTCCCTCCAGCCTCCATCACCTCCTGCTTCACTCGCGTATCTTGAGTCTGAAAGTTCTGCTTTCTGCTCAGTCTCTTACCCTCCAGCTTTCTCATTTTCTTAATAAACAGTGAAGATTTTAAAAAACTTTCAGAGGACTCTCTTAACAACACCCCCGCCTTGGCCCTCACTCCACCTTCTCCCAGTCTATGAACTCTTCCTGGCCTCTTGCCACTGCCCTACCAAGCAGGACAGGGTTGGGGGAGCAGGAGAAGTTCCCAAGGAGGAGGGAGCACTGCCTGAGAAGGCAGAACACAGCTTGCTCTTTCTACCCCGGTGCCTTTGCAAAGCTGCCTGCTCTGTGTCCACCATGCTTAACCCCCTCTCTAGTCAGCAAGCTCTACTCATGGTTCAGATCTCAGCTCAAATAGCTCTTCCCCCGTGTCAGCCTACCCTGTCCTCTGTGCACATTGTCAGAAGCACACACCACTGTTGTAATGGCTTGTGTACGTGTCCAAGGGCTCAGCCAGCCACGTGTGCTGCTGTGCCCACAGCGCTGAGCACAGTGCCTGTCACACAGTGGACACAGCAAGTATTGATGGGACGAAAGGACTGATGGAGAACAGGCAAGAGGCTGTAGCTGATGGAGAAGCAGAGGGTGATGTGGCAGGGCTGAGGCAGGCTGGGGTATCTGTTTGGGTCAGAAAGGAAGACTCACACTCCTGGACGCTCTGACCAGACAAGAGGCACCTCAAGCCATCGCCTCAGGTACAGAAGCACCTCCCCACTCCCCCGGCCCGTCTCCTGCCCCTGTGCTGTTGACAGCTGCCTCCGCCTGGAGCTGTCAGAGTTCAGCCACAGAAAGAGACTAGCGTTTCCTCCTCTGATTCTGAGCAGGCGGTGAATCCTTTCGGAGGTTTCTGAGGTTTCTCCCATTGCTAGCAGCTTTAAGGGGACTGCTGAAGAGGACTTCCTCCAGTTCTCTTGCCACAGCCGCTGCCCTGCGGGACTTCCCCTGCTTGCTGCACCCACACCGCTCCTCTATTCACGGGGCCTTGTGAACTGTTTGTTGGTCAGATAGGGACAGCAAGCTATTTGAACTGGTGCTTACAGGTTACATGAACCACCCGCCACCCCCAGCCCCTCACACACAGAACACTCTCATGTTATCACCCCTAAGGAGATTATTTCTGTTGTAAATAACAGAAATCCCAATGAAAGCTGGACTAGGAATTAAAGGAATTTAATAACTTATATAATTAACACACAGGATCTGCATGTGTGTACTCCAGGGCTGCAGGCATGGTTTGATCAAGACTGTAGCTGCATTTCTCTGTGCATCTTCCCTCTCTGCCCTCCTCAGAATACTGACTTTATGCTCAGGCTTGCTTCCCACCTGCTCACGAGATGGCTAATAGTAGTAACCAAGGGTACCCGTTTCCTGGGTTAGACCTGCAACTGCAACAAGTCTTGGGCTTCATTCTCATTGTGCCAGCTGATGTCACGTGCCCACTCCGTACTGCTGTGAAAGGTCATTACTGTTGTTGTCGTGCTTAGCAGGTGCTGGGTGAATAATGGAATTGGAAATTTCAAAGTCTGTGCTTCCCTATGATTCCATCTCTAAGAACAAGGCTGTTGGCTGCTGTCCTCTTTATTCTCTTTCACAAAGTTGTAAATGATGCAGGATCTGGCACCAGGGCTTCCCAGGGCTCGCTGGGAGACGATAGCTGTTTCCTGACAGTTCTGTGGCCAACCATACCAATGCCAGATGACAACTCCGTGACTCCCCAGAATCATTACCCCGTCCCAGGCTCCACCATGCTAGCGGGCTTGAAATCCCCACACCTGCACTGCTCTGTGGATAAAATGCATCCTCCCAAGGGGCCTGTCGCATGGTGTCTTCCCCTGAGATTCGCATATTGCAGCTCTCACCGGCAGCGTGATTGTATTTGGACATGGGGCTTTTAAAGAGGCAGTTAAGGTCAAATGAGGTCATGTGAGCAGGCCTAATTCAGTCTGACTGGCGTCCTTACAAGAAGTGGAAGAGACACCAGGGCTGTGGACACACAATGAAAAGGCCATGTGAGGACGCAGGGAGAGGGTGGCCATCTGCAAACCACGAACAGAGGCCTCAGGGAATCCAACCCTGCCGACACCTTGACTCCAGGGGAAAGAGGAAATAAATGTTTGTTGTCTCACCACTCAGCCTGTGGTATTTTGTGGTGGCAGCCCGAGCAGGCTATGGACAGTCTGCCCAGGTTATGATCCCATCTCTCATTAGAAGCCTTGCCCACAGTGGTGTGGTGGTAGACCTGTAAAAACCGGCTCTCCAGGGACAAACGGCCTGATTCATAGGATTTGCTAATTACTACAGTGTAAATACTCCTGCTCTGGCCGATTTCAAGCTGTCAGTGTCCTGTCACTGATACTAAGTTGGGAAGTAACGAGCATCCTTTGCTTTCACCAGCCAGCATCCCCGCTGGCTCCAGCCCATCATGTTGGCCGATCGCACCATATTTATAGCAGCTCATTGTACGGCAGGATCTCTCTTGCTAGGTTTTTAGTAAAATGGGATTTTACTAGCTTTCCCTTACTCCCACCTCAAACACAAACACACAAGGACACCCACACGCTCTAGGCCAGAGTTTCCAGAGCAGGAAGTGGTTTGAAAATAAAGTGAAACCTGTATTCTTATATATAATATATATATATTATTGAATATGTATGTATTATTGAAGTGTAGTCAGTTTACAATGCTGTGTCAATTTCTGGTGTACAGCATAATGCTTTGGTCATACCTGAACATGCATATATTCATTTTCATATTCTTTTTCACCATAAATTTCTACAAGATATTGAATATAGTTCCCTGTGTTATACAGTATAAATTTGTTGTTTATCTATTTTATATATATTAGTTAGTATCTGCAAATCTCGAACTCCCAGTTTATCCCTTCCCACCCCCTCCTCTCTCTGGTAACCATAAATTTGTTTTCTATGTCTGAGAGTCTGTTTCTGTTTTGTAAATAAGTTAGTTTATCTTTTTTTTTTCAGATTCCACATGTAAATGATATATGGTATTTTTATTTCTCTTTCTGGCTTACTTCACTTAGGATGACACTCTCCAGGTCCATCTATGTTGCTGCAAATGGCATTATATTATTATTTTTTATGGCCGCATAGTATTCCATTGTGTAAATAGACCACAATTTCTTTATCCTGTCATTTGTCAATGGACATTTAGGTTGTTTCTATGTCTTCGCTATTGTAAATAATGCTGCAATGAACTTTGGGGTGCATGTATCTTTTTGAATTAAGGTTCCCTCTGGATATATGCCCAGGAATGGGATTGCTGGATCATATAGTAAGTCTATTTTTAGTCTTTTGAGGAATCTCTATACTGTCTTCCATAATGGTTGCACCAAACTACATTCCCACCAACAGCATAGGAGGGGTCCCTTTTCTCTACACCCTCTCCAGCATTTATCCTTTGTGGACTTTTGAATGATGGCCATTCTGACTGGTGTGAGATGATACCTTATTGTAGTTTTGATTTGCATTTCTCTGATAATTAGCAATATTGAGCATTTTTTTATATGCCTATTGGCCATTTGTATGTCTTCATTGGAGAATTGCTTGTTTAGGTCTCCTGCCCATTTTTGAATTGAGTTGTTTATTTTTTGTTGTTAAGTTGTATGAGCTGTTTATGTATTCTGGAAAGTTAGCTCTTGTCAGTCTCATCTTTTGCAAATATTTTCTCCCATTCTGTAGGTTGCCCTTTTGTTTGCTTATGGTTTCCTTTGCTGTGCAAAAGCTTATAAGTTTAATTAGGTCCCATTTGTTTATTTTTGCTTTTATTTCTATTGCATGGGTAGACTTTCCTAGGAGAATATTGCTAAGATTTATGTCAGATAATGTTCTGCCTATGTTTTATTCCAAGAGGTTTATAGTGTCTTGTCTCATGTTTAAGTCTTTAAGCCATTTTGAGTTTATTGGTGTGAGGGAGTGTTCTAACTTCATTGATTTACATGCAGCTGTCCAGTTATCAGCAACATCATTTGCTGAAGAGACTGTCTTTTCTCCATTGTATATTCTTGCCTCCTTTGTCAAAGATTAGTTGACCAAAAGTTTGTGGGTTTATTTCTGGGCTCTCTCTTCTATTCCATTGATCCACATGTCTGTTTTTGTACCAATACCATGCTGTTTTGATTACTGTAGCTCTGTAGTATTGTCTGAAGTCTGGGAGGATTATTCCTCCAGTTTCATTCTTTTTCTTCAGTATTGCTTTGGCAATTCTGGGTCTTTTGTGATTGCATATAAATTTTAGGATTATTTGTTCTAGTTCTGTGAAAAATGTCCTGGGTAATTTGATAGGGATCACATTAAATCTGCAGATTGCTTTGGGTAGTATGGCCATTTGAACAATATTAATTCTTCTAATCCAAGAACATAGAATATCTTTCCATTTCTTTAAGTCATCTTTAATTTCCTTAGTCAGTGTTTTGTAGTTCTCCATGTATAAGTCTTTCACTTCCTTGCTCAGGTTTATTCATAATTTTTTTTTTTTTGGATGCAGTTTAAAAAGGGATTATTTCTTTACTTTCCTTTTCTGATATTTCATTGTTAGTGTAAAGAAATGCAACTGATTTGTGTGTTAATCTTGTAAGTGATCCCTGTATTCTGCCATCTATGCCTTGTCTTTCACTCTGGATCTACCCGACACACTGATGGAGAAGAAAAGAGATGTATCCTGTTGCTGGCCTTTGTTTCAGGACCAACTAGCTCTCCCTGAGTCCTACTTGGGGAAATATGTGCTAATTCTATATCCATCATGGGTTTCCCATCTCTCTCCCCAGAGCAGTTTTTAAAAGTACTTGAAATTCATCACTGAACATCAGGTTCCTTAGACACAAATTTGAATGATTAATTGATTAGTTTCCATTCCACTCCAATTCAGATTGTGCAGAATACGTTATCCCAAGCTCTTCCCCATCAGTCTTTGGCTGCAGCTAATGTTGCAGAAGCTGCTTGTCTGTATACCAGGGCTGTGGGCAATATCTCCATTTCCTATTTCATGAACTTTCAGTCCTTAGTCAGTGATGACAAGCAGAATTCAAAAAGAAATAACCCCTTCCCCCACCTAAAGTTCTTAGTTCTTGTTTTTGCTGCGTGTCCCCACTTCCTTAGGAAACTGAGCTCTGCCTTAGGTGGGCTTCTGGCTTTTTGTTGGGAGAGTTTGCCCTTGGGTGTTGAGCATGGCTCCCGGTGTGGTATGTGGTACCCACTGATGTCTGCACACCTGGAGAGGAGAAGCTGGCTCTCAACTGCATGGTCGGTGTTACTCTGCCTTCCTGTTACTCTGCTCGTCTCTGTCCCATGGGGATTCCAGCATAGTGATGTTACTGTAGGTACTGCTGGATTTTTTTCAAGAAGGTCTGCCTTGAATTTGGTGACTATCCTGAGGTGCTGGAGGGGGGCTCCTGCCCGCAGAGAGAGCCAATTGTATGTATCTCTTCCCAAATTCATGCTTGGTGACAGCATGTTGGTAGCTTGAAATAGGCTGCAGAGGGAGGATTCAGCAAGCATTACAAATCAGGGATTTTTCTCCCCGTCCCCACGAGCACCCACTTCATTACTGGAAATACCTCCCTTTAAAAAAAAAGAAATCTCCTCAGGAGCTAGCAGCCTGTGCAACTAGAATCTTCTCCATCCCTCCCTCCCCATCATTCTGGAAGCTCCTGGTGCTAAATGGGAGCAAAACAAACCTGAATTACACAACTCTCTTTGAAGGGACATTTTCAGTCCTTATCGATTGCTTTTCCCTAATTAGGACGTTGGTTAAACTCTTTGGCTGCAGGGTCATGGGGCCCTGTCGTCTGATGTCTAGTCTCTTCTTTACATCAACTTCTCTGTGGGCTTATTTCTAATAACCTCATGATGCAACAGGCAGTACTCTGTTCACAGTGGTTTCTGACCCCCAGGAAAGATGGTCCTGAATACAGATTTCAGGGTCCAGCCTCCATCAGTGGCTCTGGGCTGGGGCCCAAAAATCTGTATTTTTAATAAGCTCTCTGGATAGTCCAGGTCCAGACCCTGGGTTAGGCTGACATTTGGGAACCACTACAGAAACCTCTGCGGGTGTGCTGGGCTCCTCGTTAGCAGCTTCTGAGGGTTAGAACCCAGTGTGGGTGAGGCTGCAGGACTCACTCCACCTGTTCTGTTTTCCGGGTTTACAGGCAACATCTGAGGGCTTCTGCCCCATCATCTTCCAGCCCACACAACACAGGGGGTCTTGGTGACGTTCCTGATTACCCAGGGACACAAAGCCTGGCTCTGAGGGACAAGAGGGGGTGAACTGATGAACTGCCTCGTGAAAAGCTTAATTGCACATCATTTGCTAATTTGTCATTTCCAAAGGAAGCACAGAGGCTGCCTGGGGAGGGCAGGCACTTCATTGCCTCAGTGACTCACTGTTACACCCGACCCCAGCTCTGCTGGTGAGTGGGTGTTCCCCCGACAGTGGCTCCCAAACTTTAGGATGCAAGTGAATCACCCTGGGAGCTCGTTAAAAAGCCCGATTCTGGGCCCCTGCCTGGGTTCCTGTTTCGGGAGGCCCAGGGCAGACCTGGGAATCCCCTGGTTTAACAAGCTCCCCAGGTGAATTTATTTGATACAGCAGCTCGTTTTATTTAAACCAGAAAGGTTTTCATGAAATGTCTGGTCTTTAGAGTATTATCTTCCCTTAAGGAATTCCTCTGGAGAAACAGTGAATCAGCTTTTTCCTTAGCTCTTTTGAAAAATAAATACTGAGTTTCAGAAATCCAACCATGCATCTCAGCAGAGGAGACTGAGTAACGCTGGGGGCCATCTGGCCAGCCACACTTCCACCCAGGAGACTGGTAAATGGTGAGTGACAAGAGAACATCCCCAAGCATGTGGGCTGTTCCTTCAAAGGAAAGGAGGAGGGATGAGGGGGCAGAAATCCGAGGTTGTAACAGCTGGATGAAATGTTCCCCCACCAGGGTTAATTCAGAGTGGTTTCTTTTTGTGAGGGTAATCACCAGATTAAGTGTTTTAATTACCGAAATTACATATGCATTTCTTCCGAGAAAAGCGCATCATCAGAACGCAGCATCCACTCCCCAGAGGGTAAAGCGGCTTTGCTTGCAGGGAAGAGGGTGTCTGGAGGAGTCCATTTTAATTTCATTATAAAACCGGCTGGAGAAATAAAGGCATAGATTGACACGTATTCCCAGCCAGCTGTGACTTAATGAGCTCAATTCAGAGCTTGGAACCTGCTAGCCACATCCATATTAATATGTCTGCAGAAAAAAACAACAGCAGAGAAAGTGACAAACTGCTATTTCTAGTATTGGAAATGAATTTTAAATTCCTGTTAAAATGGCTAACGCGGTGAGCACGACTTTGAGGCAGCCCAGCTGTCAGCCTCCCTGCCTGTCAGTAACGTCCTTGCAGCAGAGGCAGACCGGCCCTGGAAGGAGGGAGCCGTTTCCACCCAGATCAACAAGCCCTGAGTCCCGGGGACGGGTCAGCGGCAGCCCCTCCCCCCACCCCCTTTTATCTTGAACTGTCTGTTGCATAACCATCCAAGTCACCACGGATCATAAGAGTCTTTGTGATTCTGATTTTCCCAGTCATGAGCACATGAGCGTCATACAAATGTCTTGTTCGAACATTTTGATATTCTAAAAATAAAAGGTGCTGGGTGAGCCTGCCGTGTTAATAAGCACAAGGCGAGAGGGTGGGTGTGGATGGGGGAGGACAGAGGAAATGCAGCAGAGAAACCTCAGCCTGTGTATTCTGCAGCCACCTGGTCCAGCCGGGGAGAGGGCCCCTGGCTGGTGAGCCATTCCTGTAGTACCACGTGGGAGGGGGGAAGGCCCCTTCTCGGTTCTGGAAAGAGGGTGTGAACACTCTCCAGGGGAGGTCTTTGCATTCCCTTGAACTTGAACTTTGCTGAGTTTTAGGTCGTTGTGTTGTTGTGTGTGTGTGTGTGTGTGTGTGTAAGTGGGGGCAGTCATGATTCAGAGCATGGGCTTTCAAATCAGACAAATCCCGCCTCTTCCATTTATTTACAAGAGATTCAGTTGGACCATTTTTTTCATGTGGAAATGGAGCTGAAATACCACGCTCATGGGGCATTTTCTGATAATCAGAGTACAGAGTGCTCACCATTACACTATGGAAGGGCATTTTCTGATAATCAAAGGAGAAAATTTACGTGCATGGTGAGACTCGGGGCCTGGCACAGGGTAAGGCCTGGATGATTCTTGGCACTATCTCTGACACATGTCTCAGTGACATGGAGTTTCCAGGTTATTCTTCAATTAAAAACACCTTTCAGCACATGCTCAGCACTCAGAAGTCAGCGTTTCAATTCAATGCCTAGTCATAAATCTCTGGCAGTTGTGACACCTTTGGGAAAAAGGGCAAAATGTTTCACTTCTGCTTTCACATGATGCTTGTGGTTAAATCTGGATAAGAGATGTGACCCAGCGAGTCATATCTAAAACTAGGAGAGGGTACTGACTTACCATAATCATTGACTAGATTCTAAATCCACTGAGTCCAGGAATGAAGTGGGCATGGAAGTGACATAGTCACCAGCAAACCCTACTTTCTCTAGTAGATCACAGCTAGAGTCCCAAATAGACCTCACCAGGCCTCAGTTTCCTCACCTGTAAAATGGTCACAGTAACACCTGCATCACCAGGGGACGATGTGAATTTAACAGGTAGTGTTTGCAAGGTGTGTAAAGCACTGACAGCACTTGGCACTTGAGAGGACCCTCCTCCAACTGGGTGCAGGGATTCAGACCCCTCCCTGGCCCTTAGACCTGTTCAATCCCTTGGGGACACCTAGGTTGTTTAGCAGTCATCCAAATCCTAGCAGCTTGGACATTCTTTGTTGCCATCAGTTATGGGTCATGCCTCCCTAAAAGATATATTGAAGTCCTACCCCCTGTACTTCAGAATGTGACCTTAACTGCCAATTGGTTCTTTACAGAGGTAATCAAGTTAAAATGAGGCCATTTGGGTGGGCCCTAATCCAATCAGACCAGTGTCCTGATAAAAAGGGGAAATTTGAACACAGGGCGCGAAGGTACACAGGGGAACACATGTGAGATCAGGAGGATTGAGCGATGCAACCACAAACCAAGGAACGACCGTGATTGCTGGGAAACCACCGGAAGCTAGGAAGAGGCAAGGAAAGATTCCCTGCCAAACCTTGATTTCGAACTTCTGCCTTCAGAACTGTGAGAGAACACATTTCTGTTGTTTTAAGCCATGTAGCTTGTGCTTTGATAGAGCAGCCCTAGGAATCAATCACACCATCCTTCTTACACAGGAAACTTGGTTGTGCATCAGATAGAAATGACAATTTGGGAACGAGGTCAAAGGAGGGCTGTGGAAACCCACCAGGGGGTTCCTTTGGGATAAATTAAGCAACCAAACTGAAAGGAGGAGAACGTTTGGCTTTGAGATGTACAAACACTCATTCTCTCCTAAACAGCTGTTTCTCAAACTATGTTCCCTGAAATCTTAGGATTCCTTGGAGAATTCTGAAAAAACATTTGCTTTCAATTTACATTTCTTTTGTATATATAATTATTTTACTGGCTTTAAATAGCAAACCTACAAATGGAGTTATTTCCGTGAATAGCTCACTTAATCCTCACAGCTACCCTACGAAGTGGATGCTGTCTTATCCTGGTTTTACAGATGAGAAAACTAGGGCACAGAGAAGTTAAGCAGTTTTCCTGAGTCCCTATAGTTAGTAAGGGTAGAGCTGGGATTTGAATGCAGGGAATCTGATTCCAGAGATGTCGTTCGTAACTGTATACTTTATAATATGGTCTCTAAAAACTATAAAAACACATGCAAACATGCACACGCAGATGTTCCATATCAGATTTCAGCATGGTAGAGGCCATCTTAGCCCAAATTGGTGCTGCCAGACTAACCCTTTTGTTGAGAAAACCTCATTCATTCATTCAGTTGACAAATGTTTGTTGAGTATGTACTATATGCTTCTGTGACCTTTCTGTAACTATGTTGATTAAGAAGAGCACAACTCGACTCTCCTTTTTTCCAAAATATTCAGATCTGTGCCTATCCATTCACTTAAAACTGAACCCAACACAAGGGTGAGCTGTGTAATAATTGGCACTGCCGGTGGTAAACATACCATATTAATCATTTTCATATTTATTATAGTTTTGGATGCTATTTGATTGACTTTTATACTCATGATAAGAAATATTGGCAGTTGGAAGAGAATGTTGGTGATTCCATTTTTGAGACAAAAATTTTCTACTACTTTTGTTTCAAGCTTTTAGATCAGTTTAATTAAAGGATATCCTGAGGTTGCAAAGCAAGAGGCTGAAAGCTGTTACTACTTGCAATCACATGCATGTGGGAATTGGGATTTTATTCATCTCATGCAACAGAAATGTAATGTAGAAGGACAAACTTGATGCTGAGGGCAGTCCAGATCTAATTTAAATTTTTATCTGGGCAGCCTGATTTCCCTTGTTTGATTATCGTAAGCGGTAAATATTGCCACTTGAAATTATAAAATAAGTTTATACAGATAAAAATGGATTTATATATATTGGGATTTAGTGTCAAGTTTCTTTTGAAAACAGATAATAGGTTTGCGACCCACCATACCAGACCGCCACTGGCACAGATCGTTACTGGGCGAAATGGTCAGAGCTCCTTTTCCATCCCTTCCACTGCCCTGATCCTTTCGAACGTGTGATCGTGGATCAGTCTCGGGATAGTTACTTCCAGTCAAATGTGCACTCTACTATAGAGCATCTCAAGTGTCAGGATGTCAGACGCTGTGATGGGAGGAGACTGCGCAGGCTCCCCCATTCTGCCAGCTCCCCCATTCTGCCTGCTCCCCGTAAGGCTGAGCTGGGCTTCTGAAAAGTCCGATTCAGCCTTGTGGCAGATGAAAGTGTCCTCCTGGAAATTCTCTGCTCTGGGGTGGTTCTAAGCAAGCCACAAGGGCGTCTCTTCATAGGAAGTCCTCAGTTTCAATGCAGTTTTCCACTCCTGATGAGAAAGACAGTGAATTCCCTAGAAGTGAGCCTACTTACCTGGCAAGAACAGAACAGAGGATTCTACCAGTGACATATTTATCAGCTTGATTGGAGAAATAATTTCCTTTTATAGAACTGATTTTTATAAATAGCTTTTTTCTTTATTACATGGTTAATACATGTTCATCAGTGATAAATGAGGAAATACAAATAGCAAAAACAAAAAATAAATTAAAATATTCATAATCTAAATACTTGGGGAAAACCACTGTTACATTTTGGTGTACATTCTCTAAATCCAAGGTCAGTGAACTTTTCCTGGTAAGGACTGGATAGTAAATATTATAGGCATTGTAGGCCAAGATGTATGATTGATATTGTATAGGCACTTAAACAGCAAGAGAGAATACAGCTACAAAATTCTTACTGACATAATTTTAAATATAATAATAATAATAATAAATGAGGACTTTTTTTTTTTAATATAGGTCTACTAATGGTAAGAATAGAATTCTTTTTTAGGAGAGAGAGGCTAACATTTTGCTTAATTGGAGTTCAAAGTTGGTGTTCCCACTGGTGGACATCTAAATGTATTGCAAATGTTTGTCTGTTACCACAGATCTGTAGTGTAATTTTATGTATTTCATCTTTGAAAATGTCTTTTCACACAGCTAGGTGCTGCTGAATACTGATATCGATCTTCAAGCATACAATTTTAATTGAACATATTCATTGTTTGGAAGGCATTTTTAGAATTCTATTAGTTCCTCCTTATTTGCCTTTGAGTATGTCATTATAATGTGGATTAATCACTTCCAACTGAAGATTATGTGGAAGCTCCTCAATTACAGTTAAATGGATTTTAAAATATGGAAATTCCCTTTAAACTTGCATAGAGGTTCAAAAAATGCTGCTGGGACTATAGTTTGAGCTGAATATATAAATTTATCCACAGAAAATGTGTGTGGGAACAGAGAGCTCACTTTCTCATTTTAATTTTTGAAGGCATAGAAAGTATATAAAGAAGCATGACATTACTTGCAGTTCAAGCAATTTTATTTATCATCAAAATGACTTCACTGCAGTACATAAGTTTTGCACATAAATACTGTTTTGTCTTTTAATTTTAGATTGAACTCACTAAGAAGCCTTATCAAGTCTGCAACAGAAGTTAATTTTCTTCTAAAGCCATTCAGTGTCCAATAATAATTGCTTACTAAATAAATAAATAAGCAAATAAATAATAAAGGGAAGTTTTTCTCATTTAGAAAAATTTCAATCTCAGGCCCAAGTCCAAAAATTGTGGTAGAGGTTTATCACTGCTAAGCCACAGAATTGTGTAGTAGTGAAAGCCAAGATATTTAGCTGCTACTTATGACAAAAATTCACAGAACTGACAACCATTAAGTCCAAAGCAACAAGTGACAGTACTGGTTCAATAATACATGATAGATCAAGTATTTTCTACCAGGTACCTGCTGCTGCATAATACAGTGAAGAACCACAGGTTTTTAATACCCTACATTTTCACAAGCTTTCTAAATTTTTCTAATACTTTCTTTTTCTGCTCCACACATTTTTTTTTTTTTTTTACCACCATCAGGTGTGACACATCTTAGCAGATTCCACTTCAGGTTGTATTGAATTAGTTTTCTCAACTTCTTGGAAAATATTCTCACCTCTAATTGTTCCATGCAGACTATTCATAGAGGCTAACTCTTCAGCCACTTCACACTTGGCATTGACTTCTCAAGTAAATGACAATTGTGCAGTATCAGTAACATCTATCAATTCCTCAAGGGCATAAGAAAACCATTCAAAATCATTTGCTTTTTTTTTAATTGACTATTGATGCTGCTTCCAAAGTCCTCGACTCTTCAAGAAATTGAAGAAAATCTAATAGTCTTAGACACATTTATCTTCCCTGGGCCTAGTTCTTTAAACATGATTTAATTTACTCATTGATAAATGGCTTTCCTTGCTTGGCTAATAATTGGCCACTTAAACATGAGCCACTTTGGTCACAGCCTCACTTTCATTTTCTATTTTTGTGAAGAAATTCTGCTGTCATGAGATATGCCAATTTAAGTTTTCTAATTTTTCTGATTGTTGCTTTCCTGTGAGTTGGGACTATTGTGATGAATACTTAATCTAGTATTATTGATATATATTGTATTCATTTAGCATAGCAATAGTGTCATTGCATGCTTTGCCATCAGATTCAGTAACAAAATAATCCACAGTCCACTGTGCCTTAAAAATGTGGCATTCAGAACCAACTTCTCTTTTTTTGTTTTGAAATGAGGGATATACATATATATATACACATTATATACATATAAAATAATAAAATACCTATAAAGCCACCACATAGTAATATGGTTAACACTCAAAATACTGTCAAGTTATAACTGTGCCACTCCAATTTGCAATGCAATTCTGATGCTAACTACCTGGAGTTAGGTCAAGTCCCACAGTTAAGGGCACAGTTTTCCACAAGACTCCTCTCTCTTCAGACACCAGTCTTAAGCTCCAGTTTCCAGGCCATCCATACTTCTGACTGACTATCTATAGATTTGGGGATTCCCACCAGACCCTCAGGGTTCAATAATTCACTAGAACAACTCACAGAACTCAGAAAAGTGCAATACTTATGATTACAGTTTTATTATTGTTAAAAACAAGACAACAGGCCCAAAATGGAATCACATATGCTAAGCCCATGTACCAAACTGAGACTTAATTACAGTTTTGGTTCTCTTCCAGAAATAGAATTTTAAACCAGTCAATCAGGAGTCACCTAATCAGTACTAGTTAGGTAATCTGCCTGATAGACCCCTGTCTTCCCCTAAAGGAAAGTAACCTTGCCACAAATAATCCACTTTTTGCTATGATAACTTTCTTGCTCCTGCTCCCTTCTACCTATAAAAGTCTTCCATTCTGTACAGCTCCTTGTAGCTCCTTGCTATCTGCTAGATGGGATGCTGCCCTGTTCATGAATTGTTGAATATAGCCAATAAGATCTTTAAAATTTACTCGAGGGGCTTTTGCTCTTTAACATTATAAAGGATACAAATCAGGACTAGACAAGTGAAGAGATGCATAGGGAAATGTTTGGAGGGTTCCATATGTGAAGCTTTCCATGACTTCAGGATGTGTCAGTCTCCCAGCACATTGAAGTGTATCACCAATCGGGGAAGCTTACCCAACGTTCATGGCTAGAATTTTTACTGGAGTTTCATTATGTAGATATGATTGATTGAATCAATGACCAAGTGAATGGTCATTATCCTCTACCCACCCCAGAGGTCAGGTTGATATGGCTCAAATGGTTCTAATCATGTGGTTGGTCTTTCTGGCATGGTCTTTCTGTTCCCTTCTGCATCATCTTATCAGCATCAATTATCCAGGGACCTACCAAAAATAAAAAAGACAATCCTATCACTTGGAAAATTCCAAGAATTTAGATGGTACCTCTCAGAAACCAGGAACAAAAGCCAGTCAAATTCTTTATTATAAAACAGCCACTGAGTAGCAGTGCAGACCAATTAGGGTGCCACATACAGTCTCTGTTGCAGCTATTCAACTTTGCCTTTTAGCATGAGAGCAGCCACTGCTGATACATAAACAAATGAGTGTGTTTCAATAAAACTTTATTTATAAACACTGAAATTTGAATTTCATGTGATTCTTGTGTGTCATAAAATATTCTTTGTTTTGCAACCAATTTAAAAAATGTAAAAATCATTCTTAGCTTGCAAGCCATAAAAATGGGAAGCAAACCAGATTTGGTCATAGTCTGTAGTTTGCTGACTCCTTGCTCATCTGGATTAAGGATTGGCAAACTGCAGCCCATGGGCCAAATCATGCACACTGCCTATTTTCATAAATAAAGTTTTATTGGAACACAGCCATGTTCATTCATTTTTGTATTGCCTAAATCTGCTTTGGTGTTGCAACAACATAGTTAAGTAGTTGCAACAGAGACCATTTGGCCTGCAAAGCCTAAAATATTAACAATTTGACCCTTTATAGAAAGTTTGCTGATACCTGCTAGATCAGGGAAGAGGGGAAGTCTAGGCACTGTGGGTAGCACAAAGGTTTTATTATTTCATCTAATCCTGTTATGAACACAATTAGTTAGGAGATATTATTATCACTTTACAAAGGGTATCTAAAGCTTAGGTAAAGGAACTTGTCCAAGGTCACACAGCTTGTAAGTGGTTCAAGTGCAGATTTATTGGCCCAAGCCTGTGCTTATATATTGTTTTATATTTTTGTATTTTATTCTACAAACTGATTTTATTTTTAAAAATCTTCTTTTCCCCCATTTAATCTGTCTTGAACATTTTAAAGATGATGCTTTTTAAAAACTTTATTGAGGAATAACTGATGAATATAACTCTATTGAAAGTGTACCTACCACATGATGATTTGATATACATTGTAGAATGATGACCAAGATCAAGATAATTAACATATCTATCACCTCACATAGTTAACATAGGTGATTTTTTGTGTGTGGTGAGAATGCTTAAGATCTACTCTCAGCAACTTTCAAGTATACAATATCATACTGTTAACTATAGTCACCTTAAAGATGATTCTTGAAAAAAATGCTCTAGCTTTACTTAGATGTGTTAAGTCAGGGCTTGTCTGCTAAGGCTCAGGCAAGTAGTCTCTGCAGGACGGAGAGTTTATTATTTTTGCAGCACCTAGAAGATGAAGAAAAAAAAAAGGAAAGAAAGAAAGCAAATTTACTCTTCCATGCTTTGAAACTAAAATGGAAGACTACAAACTCAGTGAATACAATGATTCATAATGATACTGGTGTTTGGAAAGATTTTAAGTATTTTTTACAGGGAGAGGAATCATACTCATTTCTGTCGGGTTAGGGTAAATGGTTAATTGACAATGACTCAACTATAGCCCTGGTTAAGAAGATAAGAATTAAAAAAAAAAGATAAGAACTAGAGGTTAAAAAGAAACTAAAATAGACTGTACATTCTATTTATGTAATCCTATTGAAATTGGCATCATTCTAAAACATACAGACAAAGATTAAAAGATATGACCACATAAAAATGTTTAGCTTCATTCTATCAAAACACCAAAGCCACCTGTAAAAAATAATAAACCTACTGAAATGTTTGGGAAACAAACCAACAGTTGATATGCTTATGATATAAAACACTTCACAAACCAAGCAGAAAAAGATGACTCTCCCCTGACAAGCAAAGGCAATTCTACAAAAGAAAACTAAATATATGAAGAGTATTAGACCTCACAAAAGAAACAGAAAATGATGCAATAACGAAATACTCTCCTACTCCCTAACGCCATGACTAACACAGATTGAAAAGAGTGGTGTATTATTTTTCTGTGACTGCTGTAACAAATTATCACAAACACAGTGTACTCGGTGGGCTGAAATCAAGGTGCCAGCAGGGCCACACTCACTCTGGAGGCTCTGGTGGAGAATTCTCTCCGTGCCTCTTCCAGCTTTTGGTGGCCATTGTCATTCCTTTGTTTGTGGCCACATGACCTCCAATCTCTGCTCTGTGTCAAATCTCCCTCTGCCTTTCTCTTATAAGGACACTTAGGATTGCATGTAGGGCCCATTTGGCTAATCCAGGATAATCTCCCCATCTCAAGATCCTTAACGTAAACACCTCTGCAAAGACCTTTCTTCTATATAAGGTAACACTTGGAAGTTTCAGGGACTTGGACCAGATATTGTTGAGAGACATTACTCAGCCCCCTTCAAGTGGTAATGCCTGGTATCTACATGGGTACTCTAGAGAAAAAGGTGACTTTTTACATCGCCATTGGGTATGAAGTTGTTAACATCATTCTTTATGGCACATTAACCTCAGTTTGCTTCTCCAGATCCACTGTCTACTCTTCTCCATCCTTCTGTGTGGCTCACCTGCATGGACTGACCTCTGGCTCCTGGCTGGGTCCTGCTAGTGAGAGGCATGGGAAGGAGCTGGGAGGATGGGGAAAGGGTGAGGATACAGTTTCTTTGACCCTGCTGCTGGGTTTGTTGCATCTCTGCACCAACAGGCATACTTCCTATCAGGTGATCCGCTCCAAACACCACCCTCTGCGGGTTCTAGTAACATCTCCCTCCCTGCCCCCTGCAGTCTATCGGTGGTGGTATCCCCCAGCTCTGCACCATCCCTGGCTGGTTTCACACATTTGTACATTGTCCTTTAATTAGACATCCCTCAATTACCCAGTTTTAGCATGCCACCTGTGTCCTGTCAGGCCTTGACTGGTGCCCGGCACTATGTGTCAAATCAGAGATCTATTTATAAGAAAGTTCATTAGCATCATTATTTATAATAATGAAAACTCAAAACAGTCCAAATAACCAAATTGGAGACTGATTAAGCAAATTATGATGCCTCAGCATAGAATATAAAAATTAGCAATCATGTTGTAAAAGAAAATAACTAAAATAGTAAAATGGTCATAGTATATTCCTAACTAAACTCACAAAATTTTATATATAATATCCCATTTTTGTAAAAACATTTTAATGGGAAAGATGAAAATCATATGTAATAGTACATTTTAATAAAATCTATATCAATCTTGTATATCCTACATATAAAATGTGTGTTTTGTTGTATAGCTGACACATATGTATATATTATATTATGCAATCATGTATCATATTTATATAATATATACTGTTTATTACATAGATTTATTATATATGATGTCACTTTTGTAAAGAATTATTTACATGTCTACTTGTACATATTTTGTGTCATATATATGTTACGTATATATGAGACAAAACACACAACACACATATTACAGAGAGCATGTATGAATATGGATGTATGAATGTATATCTCTCTTCCAACAGTCGGCTGAGATCATTCAGTCCTTTGGGCTTGAGAGAGAAGTGGTTGTGTCCTCTAGCCTGTGTTTGTGGGAAGTACAATGTACAACGTCCTGCTCAAAATTTATCCAGATTCCCAGGGGCTCACTGCTGCCTCTGGCCTCTCACTCTCAGCCCACTAAGTCTTCTTTTCCCCCTTTCCCTCTTCGCTGCCTCAGCTCGGACGTGGGATTCAGCCACTTCCCTGAATTTCCCCAAAACTAGGCAAATGTGTGTGAAACTTTTTCTCAACGTTTGCTGACTTTCCTATTGCCAGCGTCTCAGGCGCCCCCACTCCCTAGGCTCTGACTGCAGAGGAGGGTCTGGACCACGGGCGAGGGTGGGGGAGTGGCCGTGGGCGTGGCCCGTGCAACAGGCCCGTTGGGCGTAGGGCGGCACCAGGGCAGGCCCGCCCCCACTCCAGGCGCTCCTTGCTTCAGTTTCCCCCACCCCCTCTTTACCGCGTGCTCTCGAGCCCAAGTTTACCTAGACTCCCCGGTGACTCTGACAGAGGTCAGTCTGGGACAGAAGAGACCAACGAGGGGACTCTCTGAACCGTGAGTCCCTCCCACCTGCCGGCCTCTAAGGGGGAGGACGCAGTGAATGGAGCTGGCACGGCCTCCCTCGCTTCCCGAGGAGGCTGGGGCGAAGTCCGCTTTGCTGCTTACCCGCTGTGTGGTTTGGGGAGCGGGTCTCCAAGTGCCTCAGTTTCCTAATCTACAAAATGGGGGTGGGACTAACATTTAAGACGGTTGCTGAGAATTAAATGAGTTGGATGCAGATGAATATCTTTGGACTTGGTAGTAGGCAGAAGTTTCTTAGCGTTAATATTTTGAAGTGCTTACAATGTTTGGCACAAAGTAAATACTATTAAATGTTAACTATTTTTTCTTCGTAAGTATGCATTATGCCCTCACCCCTTCCATGAATATGCAGGAGCAGCTATCGTCCGTTTGTTCTGAATTACATATTTATATCTATGACTATATCTAAAATACCAGAGGAAATATTTTAATGTATTAAAGGTGGGATTGTGGTGTTTATTTTTTTCTTTTTATTTTCTTTGTGCCTTTTCAAGTTTTCCAAGTTTTGTACATTGAGCATTTATTATTTTTGCAACTATGGAAAATGCAGTTGTTTTTGGTTTTGTTTTTCCTAAAAGGCAAGAGAAGCCTCTTGGAATGATAATGGTGTAGGTTAGGAGAAATCTTTCCCCTGTATGTAAGTGAATTAAACCCTCAAGACCAGGCACGGCTACCTGGCTCCTTTGGAAATGAGTGGACCTTAAAAATTAATGATTTTCCGCTGTTTGCATTTAAGAAGAAATGTCTAATTATTTCCTGCTCTTCAGACCTGCCATTTCAGCATCTTAAAAAGAAACCAAAGAGAAATTAAAGTTCGCGAACTGTGTCCTTCCTACAGGCCAAATTGTTCTGAAAATTTCCCCTTCGATTCCTAGATTTTAAGAGGCTTACCCTGCTTTCTTGTCCCTAATTGCTCTATTAATTTAATCTGCTCAAAGCCTCCCAAGAGTCTAATCCTGTCTTCACGACTGGTTCTGGCTGGTCTGGTCTCTTCCACAGAGTTGTGCTGAGCTGTTTTGCATGTTACCCCGAGTTCTGTTTTGCTGGCTTTCTCCTTCCGAGAGGGTTTTCCTGACCTAATTAAATGGGCTCTGGTATTTGGGAGAAGTAGCACATTAAGGGAAATGATGTGGGCTCCTTTTCCTTTCCTCCAGTGGAGACCTGGCACTACACACTTGTCCTCATTTTCCTGTTTTGGTTCCTCATCATTTGTCTTACAGGCACTCAGCAGCTTCGTGTTTCTCTAGCGTAAATCAGTGCTTTGCATAAAAACCGACCGTAAGCGGGTTCGTTCACTTTCATTTCCTCATCTGTGACGTGGAGATGAAAACATATATATTAGTTTCCCAAGGCTGCTGTTAACAAATGACCACAAACTTGGTGGCCGAAAACAATAGGAATGTATTCTCTTCATAATTCTAGAGACCAGAAGCACAGACTTGAGGTGTCAGCAAGGCGGTGCTCCCTCCAAGGGCCCCAGGGGAGAATCCTTCCAGCTCTGGCCTTCCTGGGTCTGTGGTAGCTGCCATCTCTGTCTCCTTCTTCACGTGGCCTTCTTCCCTGTGTCTCTCCTCTGTGTGTCAAACCTCTTTCTCCTCTCTCTTATGAGGACGCCCATTATTGTTTTTAGGGCCTTCTTGAAAGTTAAAATGATCTCATCCCAAGATTCTTAATTGTATCTGCAAAGACCCTGTTTTCAAAGAAGCTCACAGTTCACAGGTATCTGGGATTCTGATTTGGACATATCTTTTTTGGGGGGGACACTATTCAACCACTACAACAGAGTAACCTTGTTGAGGTGGTGTGTGAGGATTAAAAGGTCATATTAATAATATGATAATGTATGTAGCGCAGCTGCCCAGAGCCTGGTGCGCGCACTGCAGGGGCTTGGCCAGCCCTCTTGGCCGTCATTACTACCGCCACGTGAGCCACCTTACAGATGAGCAGACTGACACTTCAGGGGCTGAAAGGGGCTGGGGATTAAACGCAGGTTTTGTGACTCCACAGCCTGCGCTTGGCCACCGGGCATCAAATGTCTTTCGACTCCTCTGCTGTGACCCAGCACCTTCCCCCCAAGCCTAACCCCGCCCCCCACCACACTTTGCACTCTGGCTGTGTTTGATGGGAAGAGTTAGCAGTGGAGGAAGAGAAGAGAGAAGGTTCCCTGGGTTTCCACACTCTGGAGTGTCCTGTGACAGGGCAGCTGGCTTGTCCCAGGGTGAGTGGTCTGAGAGGAAGAAGTCATGGTGCCTACTGTGCGCCCACCTGGGAAGTCTCGTCCCTTCATTCGTGGGAAGTGAGTCACCAAGTTCAGCTCTCACTAACGGGGAGGAGCGCTCGGTGCCAGCCTTTGAAAGGAGCAGTCTCGGAGAGTCTGAGGGTGTCCTTAGTAACGACTTCACTTCTCCATGGGGTGCAGATGCCTTTGTTTAAGCCCTTAATCCCGCTGTTGAAACCAAGTCCTCAGCTCTGCAGAGGGAGGCCTGGCGCTGAGTTTAGGGGCTGGGGCTAAAGAGAGTGAATTTATTCTATGTAAACAAATGGGAGGAATTTGAACTTTCTGTCAAAAGAAGGGACGAAGGAAAGAAGGGAAGTGAGAGAGGAGAGGGAGCGTGAGCCTGGCGTGTGGGGCTCCTGGCAGACTTGTGGGAACAGGTCTCCCTGAGGTGATGTCTGAAGTCGTGTGGCTGGAGTGTTGGAGTTAGACCCCCTCCGTTTTTCCAGGGACACACACACACACACACACACACACACACACGTGTGAGGGGCTTGTGGAAGGAGGCAGTGTCAGGTCTGGTTGATAGTCTAAGCAGGGACCCCGCATGAGGGCAGCAGGCGGACCTGTGAATTTACCCTGTTACAGAAGCAGATGCTGGAGACCATGAGGCCCCTGTGAATTCTCAGAAATCTTGGAAAAGGCAGTGAATTTCCCTGAGCTTGGGAAGGGAGGCAATCTTAAGAAATAGAGCCCAGCTGGTGGTCCCTGCCATGGAGCTGGTGCTAAGCACAAGTGCCTCACATGGGAGGGGTAGAGCCTGCCCTCATTTCCAAAAGCAGCCTTCAGGCGAGGGGCCGATACTGCCATAGAGGGATGGGTATTAGGTCTTTGGGGTTAATTTTGCTGTTGATTGTCTGTCATTGGAAAGTTAAAAAACAAAATTCAATAGGTCTTGGAAAGCCCAGGGCCTCCTCTAAGATTTCTACAAGTTCCTGGGGGACCTGAGTCCTGAATTACCTCTTGTTCTGACCTTCTGCTTCCATGAACTACAGTTCAGTTTAGGGCTCATCTCGCTGTTTCGTATAATCCAGACCCCAGACCTGGGACTCATCCATTTCCTTATTTCCCATAGATTCATGCTGACACGTCTTTGTGTGTATTGCAGACTTTATTTCTATTAAAAATTCAGGAAAATGGATCTATAGCATAGAAAATTGGGCAAGTTAAAAGTAAATGTTAGCCATCCTTGATGGCCTTCTTGGTCAAGTTCTTAAAGACACTCCTCAGCCATTTCTGCTGCTTTGTGCCAGGTTATGTAACCTCTCCTTCTTCTTTTCTTTTCTCTTTGTTTCCTTTGTCTCAGGAGAAACAAAACAACACAAAGCCCACCACACTCTCTCCCTCTCGCTTCCCGTTTTCCAGGACTCCGTGATATATATTCAAGGACCACACCAGAGTTTTGCAATTACCACCCCTGCAGAAGGGCTCTTCTTAAATTCTAGGACAAATCAACCCCGTCCCTAGTTTTTGTCTGGCTGTTAGTGGGGGAATGTGGTAATCCGTTCGTTTTCTAGTTATCCTGACTCCCAGCTTCCCCATCTATAAGATGAGATATGATAGCACTTGCTTCATACAAGTGATGTGAGAACAAGTAAGTTAATGCGTAAAGTCTTACTAGCACAGTGCTTGGCACTTAATCCACAGACAAATGTTACCTAGTCTTACTTGTTCCCTCTC
Source organism: Camelus ferus (assembly GCF_009834535.1). Classification (NCBI taxonomy): domain Eukaryota; kingdom Metazoa; phylum Chordata; class Mammalia; order Artiodactyla; family Camelidae; genus Camelus; species Camelus ferus. The sequence continues at coordinate 28,820,316 of NC_045720.1, forward strand.
TTCCTGCCCATCAAGGTTCAGACTTTTAGATCCAAGTTGAGGGCCAGCGCCCGCATGGAAATTCTGGGCTCCCCCAGCCAGAGCTGATCACTCCTTCCAGTCACTCCCTCCTGACATCCTTGTGGCACTGGGTTTACACTTCCCTTCAGACAAGGAGGATTATGACAAGCCCCTGCATGAGTTTACCAGGGAGGGAAAGATAGAGGTGGGCATATAGAAAAGCAATGCTTCGAGGCAGCTAGGGATGGTGTGGAGGAAGGATGCGCAAAGAGGTCACTTAGCCAGCTTCATGGTCTTAACTGAAATCATCAATGTGAGCTCGTTGCGTGTTGTCAGCCAGGCATCCCGTCATACACTTCTTCAGTTCTTCATCAGTTGTAGATTTTACTGAGTGCCAATTTCGGGCTTGCCACTGTCTTGTTGCATTGATGATTGACGCGTGTGTGGATCAGTCAGGGTTCTATCAGGGAAGCAAAATCACTATGAGTTACGAGATAAGGAGTTTATTACAGGAAATGGATTTTATACAGTTTTGGGAGGAGCTGGGGAAGTAAAGGTCTGGAAAGGAAGAATCAGAGGAAATCACTAATCAGCCCCGGCTCACAGGGAAATCTGGAGCCCAGGCGCCGTCTAGCTGCTGGAGCAGGATGGGGAGAGGGGCTGGAGATGAAGTCTAGGGAGGGTTGTTGGGTCTTCATGACGAAGCCTCTGTGTTTACAGCACAGCATCCGCTGGCAGGCCTGGCGGTGCTGTCATGGGAGCTGGGTGCAGGGTCAGGGACCAGTGAGGGCATGCTGGAACCCGCTGGTGTGTTCAGTCTGTCTCTAGCGGCATCTCACCATCGACAGCCTTTAGACCATAATGGTGCCTGCTTCGTTTCTGCTTCCTAAATCTCTCACAACTTCACTTTTGGCTAACTCAACCCAGAATCATATAGGGAAGGAATTCTAGGAAACAATTCCCAGTAGCACAGTCCAGGCCAACATTTATTGTGAACCTCAGTTTTCATTGCAAATTGGAAAAATGACTGATCACTAATATCTACTTCTTGGAACAGAAAATGAAAAATATTAAGAGAGAAAAGTCACAGGAGTCACAGGAGCTGGGTAAATGGCAAGGTCAAATTTTTAGAACAGATAGCCCATAGTCAGATTCACACACATACATGTATGATAGAGATGGTTCTGCAGAACAAGGGGGAAGGAAGTCTTCTCAAATAAATGATGCTGGGCCAACTGGATGTCTGAATGGAATACACATTAATCTTGCCCCCCCACTTCACAGCATACATAAACATCAACACAAAGCGTATAATAGAGCTAAATGTGAAAGATAAAACAATAATCTTCTAAAAGATAAAATGGGAGAGTCTCTCCAAGACTTTGAAGTCAGGTAAGATGTCTTAAATAGACCATAAAAAGCACTAATCTATTTGAAGAAAATACAGAACAATTATAAAGTACAATTGTTGATGGAGTGTAGTAGTCCCTCAGTATCCATGGGGTATTGGTTCCAGGAACCCCGTGGATACCAAAATCTGTGTATACAGAGGGCCGACTGTATAAATTAGTTCAGCCACTTTGGAAGACTGTTTGCTGGTATTTACTGAAGTTGAATATATTGAGACCCTATATACCAGCAATTTCACTTCTAGATATGTACCAAATCAATACAAATGTATAGATAGGTATTCTGAAAGACTTATATAAGAATGTTTATAGTTGCTTTATTCATAGTCAAAATGAGGAAGCAAGCTAAATGTCCCTCAACAGTTGAGCAGTTAAACCGTCTGGGACATGCACACTATGGAATTCTGTACAGCAATGAAAATGAACAAACTACTGCCACGTGCAACAACGCAGATGAGTTTTACAAACAATTTTGAGCAAAAGAAGCCAGACACAAGTGAATATACAATGCATGACCCTATATAAAGCTCAAAATGGGCAAAACTAATCTATGATGCTAGGAGTCAGGGTTGTGGTTTCCTTCAGGTAGTGAAGATTAATGACTGAGGGGTTATGAGGGAGGCTTTGGATACGCTGGGAATATTTTGGTTTTTGATCTGGAAGGTAGTTACCATCTGTGATAATTCTTTGAGCTATACATGTATTTCATATGCTTTCTGTATATATATTTTCCTTCAATTTTTTTTTAAAAAAGCTTATTTTTAGAAAAGCTTTTAAAACGTCCTGTTTTATCCATCACCAGTTGTCACATCTGGTGGTCTTTTTCTTACTTCTCAACTTCTTTTATCCCTCCTACATTCTTTCCTACCCTCTGGCTCTAAAAATGCGTTCCTTTCATAATTCCTCTTGCACCTTGGACCCCTAACTTCGCTACTCAACACATATTTTGTGAGAATGCACACTATGCCAAGCACTGAGCCAGGCCTAGAGTTTGTGATGGTGAATAAGCCAGCGAGGTTTCTGACCTCATGGGATTCCAGCCTCCAGTGGAAAGAGGCTTCTAAACACATAATTGTGTCGTAACTGACTCTTCTTCCCACTTCCCAAAATTTAGGTCTTCCTCAAAGTTCTAGATTAAAGTCAGCTTCTCAAAATCCAATATTTGTGGCCATTAATGCCCCCATCACTCCCCATATCACTGCAGCATACGACCTCAGCATTGCCTCTGGCCAGGTCCTCCATCCAACATCTCTGACCAGGACAACCTCGTCCTGCCATTTCTGCCTCCAAAATGTACATTCCCACTCCCTCTTCTTTCCAGCTTTATGGCTTCCACCCAAGTTATTGCCTTCTTGTTTAGGGTTTATTTGCAGAAATAGAAGCCACTCAGGCTAGTTTGAGCAGAACTCAGGTTTCAGTGGCTAACAAGTTGTTGAAAAATCTGGAGAAGACATTTGAAACAGAGCTTCCAGGAGCAACACCCAACACTTGGAATCCTACTGTCTCTGCTGAAAATTGGAAAGTGAATTCTGTCACTGCAGAAGTCCTCCAATCAGGAAGCAAGTGACCCCAGCACCATGTTGCCTCTGTATCATCCATGTCAGCAAAGTGGGTCCCCTGTCTAGTTACAAAGAAGTGTGTGAGTTGTAGTTTCTAGCTTTCCAACCTTGAGTAGTACCAGTTAGAACGGATGTGAGCATGCCAGTCCTCAGTGTCCTCCCCTCCTAGCTAGTCTCCCAGCGACCCTACACTTCCCACAACTCCATTCTCTGTATTGCTTCTGGCTCTGATCACATCACTCCGCAGCTCAGGCCTCCAGTGACTCAGCCTCTCTGCTGTGAGCAGATCCCAGCTTGCTTTCCTGGTTTACATTCTGCTCCACTCCTACAGGTTTCCTCTGCTCCAGCCATTCCACATTCCCCAAATGCATTCTTCCCTTTCTCACCTCGTGTGTTTGTACATCTTCTATCCTTCCCAGCATCATTTCCCATTAACATGTGAACCAGCCTTCTAAGCCCATTCCAATGTCACTCCCTTTCTACCATCTCCTCTTCTCCCCTTAACCAAAGTGTCCTCTCACTCCAGCCTCACAGAGAGCTCCTCCTACTGTTTGACTTAGACATTACTTAGTCTGGACACAAAGAGATGTGGGCTGGAATCCTAGCTTTGCTGGGGCAAGTGAGGTCATCCCGAATGCCAAGCCTCAGTTTCCTGCTCTGTAAGTTGGAGATAATAATAGTACTGACTTCATAAGCCTGCTGGAAGGACTTGTTGAGATACGACTCTAAACTGCTAGTGCATGGCCTCTGCAGGTGACAGCTAGACTGTGGACTATTGTCTTGTGTATCTTTGCACCCTTTCACCCAGGTGCTCACACACTGGCTTAAGGAATGGACAAGGCAAACCAAGCAGCAGGACTGACCTTAGGCAATCTGAAGGCAAGCCAGTGTGGTACTCCTCCCTGGTCAGTGTCAAGCCCCTGGGCTGGGTCAGTTTAGGGCACAAGTATGAGCAGATAAAGAGTTTCCACTTGTTTTATCAAGTCAGGGGAAATAAAAGCTGAGTCTAAACAAACAGGCTGGGGCACAACCCTATGGTGTAGGTCATGGCAAGTTAGCAGTGCCTCATGGATCGAAAACAATTTGAGAAAGATTCCCCTCAAAAAGGTTTTATTTGGAGCGCTCTCATCTCCATGCTCGGAGAAGTAGCTGCCTGCACACAGAAAGGTGGAAAGAGGTAGGAGGTCCCAGACCAGGTGCATTCCCATCTGAGCCCCAGTGGAAAAATATAAATAGTGTTCCTTTTACATTTTATATTCATGCAATCTCAGAGGCTGCTGGAGAAGTGAAAATTGCTGTACTGCACTTTGGAGACCCACTGGGCGTATTTATTAAATCCAAGATGCACATACCCTGTGGTCCAGCAGTTCTTCTTCTAGGTCTCCTCCCTAGAAGGACACTCGCACAGGAGATTTGTTCAAGGAGATGCATTGCTGCATTGTTTATAAGACCAAGAAATTAAAAACAACCTGAGAATCCATCAGTGATGAATAAATAAAATGTGGTGCATTTAAATATTAAAATACAAAATAGCAAAGGCAGGAACTAGATTTTGTATGTCAATCAGGATAGATTTCAAAGTATAATTTTAAGGGAAGAAAATAAGTTGCAGGCTGATGCATTCAGGATGATACTGTTTAAAATATAAAAGGAATACTATTTATTGTTCTGGGCCACATCTATGCACAAGCTTCAAACAATGCACTGAAGGGACACATGCTAAATTCATCATTATAGTTACTTTTCGAAAGAGGAATTTGGGAACCAAGTTTTATCTCTAATATTTTTTTCTCTTTTAATTAGAAAAAAAAAACCCCTCAACCTAAAGCGTTAAAGGAAGAATATTAACAACTGAATTTAGGATGATGATTGGGGTATAAGAACACTGTTCTATATTGCAGAGATTCTTTTTTTCTCAGAAAACAAAAATATGGCTTGTGAGTCTGATTTTGGATATACGTATCTGCTGTATTGTGCTTGGAGGGGAGGCATTGGTGAATAACCTTGACTGTGGTCCTTCAGGAATAGTCACTTGCAGGCAACAGAAATTAATCATTGCCGTGGCATGTGAATTTCAACAACCTGCTGAGGTTCTTAAACACCTAGGGACCTCTTTGACCCTCTGACACAAGCTATGTCCTCTTGACTCTAGGGAGGAAAATGCACACACACACAATTTGGCATATAATTTCAGGGGCTTTGTAGCCTGGGATCAGAGTCTGCACAGCTTGTGGGTTATCCAGAGGCTGACTTTTGTTGACCTCCAGAACAGCTAAGTTAAAAATGCACGGCTGAGAGACCAGGGAGACTTGTTAAAACATAGAAATACAACGCTGTCTTTGCAGAAATGTGTGCATATGTGTGACTGTGTGTAAAAGCTGTTGAAACCCTAAAAAAACAAGCACTGCTTCTCAAGAGCTCTCAGTTTGCATCCTGAAGTGTAATGTCAATAAGTCAGGTCATTCTGGGAAACTTGAGACTGAGGAAGCCCAGCTCCTGCCAGTGTAAATGCCAGCATCCCAGTCCTCGCATTCAGCCTCCCTCAGCCTGGAGCAGAAAATTTAGAGAAACCCACTTAGTCTTGCAGGACTGTGGTGTCAGATCCCTCCCCACCTACACCCCCAGGACCACAAGTTGTCTGGAGTGCTGCGTGGCCAGCCTCTGTCGCCTCTTCCTGGAAGACCATCTGGGTTTCCTGATGGGACAGAGCCTTTCCACGCAGGGCCCAAACAGCTCCCTTTTGCCCCATGAGCTCAAGCCAGAACTAAGATTCCTTTTAAACTAAACATTTTCTAAAGCAATCATTTGGTATTTGACTTCTAGCAAAGAGAAAAAAAATAGAGGAAATTAATTGAAAAATAATTCTGAAAAATTTTCAGTCCGCGCATCTTTTCCAGTGGGCAAAAAGGTCTGTTTAGTGGGGGGTGACGAGCTTCCCGTCAGCAGCATTCACATTGGTGGCGCTGTGGCCAAAACCCCAGAGGATGCATCAGACATTTAGAGGAAATGTAATCTCTTCCAAAGACCCAAAGTCAGATAGAGCCTTAAATATTTTATAGGAAAATATTTGCCAAAAAATGTGACTTGGCAATAAATTACAAGACAGTACTCTTTTTTTTTTCTTTTGTTTTATGAGGGGGAGGTGATTGGGTTTATTTATTAATTTATATTTGATGGAGGTACTGGGGATTGAACCCAGGACCTCATGCGTGCTCTACTGTTTGAGCTATACCCTCCCCCTGTAAGACAGTACTCAGTAAGGTTACTTGCTGACAGAAACAACTGAAATAATGATCCAGAACCCAAATTATCTTGGAGCCATTAAAAAAAAATCTATCAAAAAAAAAAGATTTTTTTTTTCTTTACTTTTGCCAAGATGAACTGTTTTTGAATTGGGTGAATAAAGCCCCATATGCTCAACCCTAAAATCCAAAGAAGTGAAGTGACCTGGGGGAGTTCACACAGAGCCCACACCCTGCCTACCTTCAATCAAGAAGAATTATCCTCCCCTGGGACCTCCTGCTGGGGGTTCTTGTTCAGAAGCCCATCTGGGAAATGTGCATGGCACTCTGGTGCCAGCTCTCTGGGGAAAGCATTGATCCCCAGCAAACACACATCTGGAAGTTGTAGGGCCCAATGGCAGTTGTACACGGTGTGCCGCTGCCCCAGAGAGAATGTCTGAGTGCCACCACTGCACTTGGTGCCGGCTTTTTGCTTACGGGCTCCACTCTGCTATCTTGGATGCCATGGCAGATAGCAGTGGTTCTCAAACTTTAGCTTCAGAATCACCTGCAGGGCTTACTAAAACATAGACTCTTAGGCCCCATCCCCAGAGTTTCTGATTTAGTGGGTCTTGGGTGAGATCCCAGAATTGGCATTTCTGACGAGCTACCAGTGAAGCTGATGCTTCTGGTCCTAGAGCTGCACTTTGAGAACCACTGGTCTGTGCTTTTAATCTAAGGTGCCCCTACTTCCTCAGCTTGGGCCCAATCCCAGAATGTAGCCCTCAACGCCACCTTGCACAAACATCTTGGATGGGAGCGGGTGGTGCAGACATAGTTATCCAGACACAGGGTCCACAGTTGTGTATTAAACAGCCCTTTCATTTTATGTTCAGCAGAACATTCCAGTCCATTCTAATGGCCACTAAGGGGCCAGGGGCTCTGGAGATGCTCCTCTGCTCCTTGCCACATGCTTGCCTTTCTTGGGGTTCTGTCACTAAAGGGGGCCTCACAGTGACCCTCAGGCACCCAGGTGGCAGCTCCCTCTCTTTGGAAGAAGAGCCTTTCCCCCGGATATCCTATCTCTCCTTCCTCACACAGCCCCTCTTTTGGTCCTTTTCCTCTGCCGGGCTGTGCATTGTTCATTTCCATCTTGCTTTTAAGGCTTCAGCACCTGGGGAGCGGGAGGTGGAAAGGGGAGAAGAGGCCTTCCATCTTACCTGCCCTCAAGATGTGATGTGTCGTGTGCAAGATAATCAGGGCTTTCATATTGCCTGATTACCAACGCCATGGCTGTGTCCTGTGGTATTAGGCTAAAAGAGTCTCCCTCTATTATCCTTGTCGGATCTGCATCCAATCCCAGGATACAGGACATGTTGGGGAAGTGGCAGTCTTGCTGTTGCATAATAATGGGTCAGTGGGATGCTCAGCTCCCTGGTAACAGTGCCTCAAAGGGTAGGTTCAGTCCCTAGAATCTCTACTCTCAGTAGCTGAGGTGATTTCCACAGGAATTTTGTTACCCTCAGATCACAGCTGGTAGGGCAGCAATTACCCTTACCTGTGACTGGGGGTGTCACCCATGTGGGACATATTAACCCTGACTATATACAATTATCTAGCAGTGGGTCCCTAGCCTGGCTGTCATCAGAATCACCTGGGAGACTTTCAAAAATGTATTCTAAAAAAGTACATACAACACAGAAAGCAAGCATGTACTTGTTTCCTTAATATATAAAGAGCTCTTACAAACCAATAAGAAAAATGTTGATAATCCAATAGAAAAGAAAGGACAAAAGGTGTGAATAGGCAGCTCGTACACATACAAAAATTCTGAATACTTATAAATATATAAAAATATAATCGGTATGACTCATAATTAAAGTCATGAACATTTAAACCATGAGGTACCATTTCTCACCTATCAGATTGGCAAAAATAAAAAACTTTAGCACTACACTTTATTGTGAATTATGTGGAGAAAAGACATTCTCATACATTGTTGGTGAGAGTATATGTTGCTGTAAGTTTTTGAATTGCAGTTTGTCAGTATCTACCAAAATGTTACAGGCATATACCTTTGACCCAGTGATTTCACTGCTGTGAGTTTAGCACAGTGATGTCTTAAGACATGTATGAAAAAGTATGTGCAGAAAGTTCATGGTAGCATTGCTTGTAATGGCAAAACTCAGAGACATCCTTAATGTTTATTAATAAACAACGGGTAAAAAACTTACATTGTGGCTGTCCACTGAAGCTCTCTGCCACATAGAAAAGGATAATGTCAATCTGTGTTCATGTAACAATCTCTAAGATGTGTTAAGTGAAAACAGCAAGGTGCAAGAATGTTGTAGTATACTGTTGTTTCCATAAAAATACAGGTGATATATACATATGTGCATACTCAGAAATACATATAGATGATTTCTGAAAGGATTTCTAAAAAGCTGGCAGTAGGTTGTCTTTGGGCAGGGACTGATAGACCCTCACTTTTAATATATATATTCCTTTTGCATTGTTTGAATTTATTTTTCCTATGAGTGTGTTCTGTTTCATTTAATTAAAAAAAAAAAACATATTCTTGGGCTTCCTTTCTAGACCAACTGGATTTGCGTCTCCAAGGTTAGGAGGCAGAAATTGTACATTTTAGAAAAGAACTCTACTGCAAGACATGCCTGATTCTAGGTCTGGGATAGGGAAGACACAAGATGAGCCTGGGGCATCTTGGAGTGCCTAAAGTAACAACACAGGGGCATATCAAAAGCTCCCAATGGCCAAAGCTGAAAAATGTGGGCAATAAAATAAATAACATAATATTGGATTATAACCCAGAGTACAAATATCAACGCACCCATATGGATATACATAAATGATTAAGTAAATACATAAATGGAAAAGGAAACCCATCTGCCTTACAGAAGAATTCCAAATAATTTATGTAGATACCTGCCACTCCAGGAAGTGAAGCTTAATTTCCACCTCCCCCTTGACTGTGAGTTGTGCTTTGTGATTCTTTTCCAAAAAGTATAAAGAATATAGTATAGAGTGTAGCGTTGGGCTGGGGGAGAAATTGACAGTGAAGGAAACCAGCAAACACTACCTCTAGGCAGAATAATCCAGATTAGCATCAACAGTGGTAAATCTTGTTGACAGTATGTACCTTTGATAAGGTACAGTAAGAGTGGTACTTCACCTCTGTGGTTTTCTTCCCTATAACCCATAGCCCCAGTCTAACCATGAGGAAGACATCAGACAAACCCAAATTGAGGAACATTCTACAAGGTACCTGGCCAGGACTCTTCAAAGCTCTCAAGGTCATGAGAAAAACAAAGAAACTCTAAAAAACTGACATAGACCAGGGGAGACTAAAGAGACATGATGATTAAATGTAATGTGGTGTCCTGGATAGGATCCTGGGACAGGAAGAGGAGCAACTAGTGAAATCCAATAAGTATAGAGGTAATAATTAAAAACAAAACCAAAATTCTACATGGTTCTTATGTAACCAGCTTGGCTCCGGGCTGCCACTACACACTTCAGAGTCACTTCCGTAGAGTAGAAGTTCTCAAACTTTGGTGTGTAGTAGAATTACCCGGGGAATTTGTTAGCCCTGTAGAGCCCAGCAATTCTGATTAAGTAGGTCCATGGTGGGCTTGGGCGTATGCATTTTTTAAAAGCAAAAGCCAAGTTTTTTGTTCATTTTTTGCATTTGAAGTACTCTTTGATGACATCCTTGGGATTCTTTGCATAGTCCTTTACTAAAACCACACAGCTGCAACGAACCTTTCTACAGGCTTTTCCTTCTCTGTCAGTATTCCAGAGGCCTTCTCATTCCCCTAGTTTCTTATTGTCATGAACATCAATTAGATTGATTTGTTGTTCAGCACAAAGGGCCTCCACCAACTTGACAACTCATCACAGTTGGAGGCAGGCACTCAAAATGGGCTTGGCACTGAGACATTGGCAGCTTCACAAATTCCACGTGCTGGGTCATTGTGAGGAGAAGGCAGTCTTTGGTACCTCTTGTAAAGTAGTGTTAACATCTATTACACCTCCACAACGATGCTATGGCAGTAGGTAATGGAGCCAAATCTTGAATGCCCCTGAACCCTGCCTCTGCCCAGCTCACTGATGGCAGGAAAAGAGGGGATATGCATTTTAATTATTTTTTATTTAAGTATAATTGATTTACAATATTGTATTAGTTTCAGGTGTACAGCAAAGTGATCCAGATATATATATATATATTTTTTTTTAGATTATTTTCCATTTTAGGTTATTATAAGATATTGAATATAGTTCCCTATGCTGTATAGTAAATCCCTGTTGCTTACCTATTTTATGATAGTAGTTTGTATCTGTTAATTCCCATAATCCTAATTTAATCCCTCTCTGCCCACTTCCCATTTAGTAACTATAAATTCGTTTTCTAAGTCAATGAGTCTGTTTCTGTTTTGTATATAGATTCATTTGTATTATTTTTTAGATTCTACATATAAGTGATATCATATTTGTCATTGTCTGACTTACTTCACTAGGTATGATAATCTCTAGGTCCATCCATGTTGCTACAAATGACAATATTTCATTCTTTTTCATGGCTGAGTAGTATCCCATTGTGTATGTATATATATGACATCTTCTTAAGTCAGTTGTCTGTTGATGGGCACTTGGGTTGTTTTCATGTCTTGGCTATTGTAAATAGTGCTGCTGTGAACATTGGGGCGCATATATCTTTTTGAATGAAAGTTTTTACTTTTTCCAGATATTTGCTTTAGGAGTGAGATTGCTGGATCATATGGTAGCTCTGTTTTTAGTTTTTAGAGGAACCTCCATGTTATTTTCCATAGTGGCTGCACCAGTTTATGCTCCATTTTCTCCACACCCTCTCCAGCATTTGTTATTTGCAGACTTTTTGATGATGGCTATTCTGACCATTGTGAGATACTGTGGTTTTTACTTTCTTTTCTCTAATAATTAGTGATGTTGGGCATTTTTTAATGTGCCTGTTGGCCATCTGTATATCTTCTTTGGAGAAATGTCTATACAGGTCTTCTGCACATTTTTTGATTGGGTTGTTTGTTTTTTTAATATTGAGTTGTATGAGCTGTTTGTATATTTTGTATATCAATCCCTTGTCAGTCACATCATTTACAAATATTTTCTCCCATTCCATAGATGTCTTTTCATTTTGTTGATGGTTTCCTTTGCTGTGCAAAAGCTTTTAAGTTTGATTAGGTCCCATTTATTCATTTTTGCTTTTTTGTTTTGTCTTGGGTGAGTGATCTAAGAAAATATTGCTGTGATTTATGTTCGAGAATGTTTCCCTATGTTTTCTTCTAGGAGTTTTATGGTGTCATATCTTATATTTAGGTCTTTAAACCATTTTGAGTTTACTTTTGTATATGGTGGGAGGGAGTGTTCTAATTCCACTGATTTACACACAACTGTCCAGTTTTCCCAGCACCACTTGCTGAAGAGACTGTCTTTTCTCCATTGTATACTCTTGCCTCCTTTGTCAAAGGTTAACTGACCATAGGTTTATGCATTTATTTCTGGTCTTGGGATTGCATTTTAAATAAGTGCTACAAGGGCTCCTGAAATGCCACCTTTTGGACATACTGCACTGGAAACCAAAATTTGATATTCTGTTCGTAATTACCATGTCTATTAGTAAGATGTGAGTTCAGTTGGAACAAAAATCTTCTGAAGATGGAAAGATCATGAGCTTCCATTTATTATGTAACATCTCCAGTCTATTTGAGGCCCTCAATGAGTTTCCTAATAGAATTCTTTCCACCATTTGACATGTGATAAGTGTGAAATGAACAAATACTGAAAATAAGGAATTAGTAAGAAACCTCTTGATACATCATCACTTCTGATCATCCTGACCTGGTATAACCAGAGGAGTTTATTTCCTCTGGCACTTAATTCACATTTAGGTCATATTCTTTTATTTTTCATTACAGGCACAATGTCAACCACGAATTTGTTTGCAGAACTAGAGCCTGATGGATATGTTGTACTTCTTGCAAAGGCATCCTGTGTCCTCTTTCTTTAGGCTCCCCCGCCCATAGTTCCATCTCCTTGGGACTCTCTTTCAAACCAATCCACAGCCCCCCATCCCTCCTCCCCTCGCCAACACATTCCTAGTTAATTCCTACTCAAATCTTAGCTGAAAGATCATTTCCTCATCCAGCCTCCCACACTGGTAAGGACTCCTCCAATGTGCATCCAGAACACATAGTCATTCCAGCAGTACTGCCATTACCTAGAAAGAAAACAAGCCCAGAATTCCTTTCTTAGTGCTTCTTCTTTTTTTTAAATCTATTGCTTGTGTTTTCTCAAGCAAGTTCCAGTGCTGTCCAATAGAACTTTCCATGATTGTGAAAATGTTCTTTATTTGTGCTTGGGTTTTAATCCAAGAAATCTGTTGCTTGAGGCCTGTGCTTGGGCATGGAAAACTGCCTCCTGACACCAATTCATTCGTTGCTTCCTTTGTAACTTACATTTTTCTGTTAAGTTGTGTATTTCTTCCTATTTCCATCCATTTGGCTAAGAGAGCCAGGGAAAGTTAGAGGAAACTTTTACACAAGAGGTGATATTGGAGGAGGTTGAGAAGAGTGAAGAGGTTTTTCCCTGCAGAACAACAGAGACAGGTCGCGAAGGCAGATGGAATACCATGGACAAAGGTTCAGAAGCATGAACAGCAGGACGAAGCACAGGAGGTCTCCCAGTGAAAGCAGTGAATGTCTAAGGAAGACATAGAGGGAACCCAACATAAACATTCTATGTAAGATATGGGAAACATTGATTAGAATTTGATCTTGGAAAATGAAAAGAAGAATTATAAAAATAATCTATATTGTTACTTACATTTAACAAAAGTTAGGTAATAATTGTAAGTCTTCACTAATTTTTGGAACAAAAAAACAAGTGTTGATTTAGGGTTTGGGGATCTACTTTTTAAAAAAGAGTGTTTAGTAACACATTTGACAGATACATTGAAGTCCTCCATTTTTTTCTGCTGCCCCTACCTTAATCTATGATTTTCAAATATTTCTCTTTTGAAGATCTTATTAATGTCTATTTTTTTTTTCACTTTAATCGTTAACTGGTCTAACTCTGGAAGACCCTTAATTATTAGCGTTTGCTTGTGAGTCTAGCATTTCTTCAACATCATCTCCATCAGTTTCATGAAAGCCTGCATCAGGGTTATTCATATTATGATGATTTTTGTGTCCCAAACTAACCAGACACATTTGGATAATGATTATGTGCTTAAGAAGAACTGCCTACAGTTCAGCACGGCTGGAGTGCTGGGTATGAGGCAGGAAGCAATGGGAAAAGCCTGACATTTACCATCAGCAAGTAACTCTGACTTTCTGACCTGCAGTTTTCTCATTTACCTTGAAGAAGCTGTTGCAAGAGTTTAATAAGTCTGCACAAATGGAGACACCAAGCATTGTGCCAGGAACATGACCATCCCTCGGCAATACTCATTTTCTTCCTCCACAGTGCTTTGGCTATCCCCTAGTATGTTTGATTGATTGATTGATTGATTGATCTGGGCACTGATCAGATTTCTGTCATCACTCTTGTCAGATAAGCACAAAACCCGATAGATAAACTTGTGTGCTGCAGATGGACAAAGCAAGGAAACATTTGTTGATTTCTAAGACAGAGGTTCCCAAGAAGCTAGTTCTCCACTGAATAGAGAGATAAAGCTGAACAGGAATGTGCAATATTACATATGCTGAAGATGATATCGCTGAGACTAAACAGAGCCCTGCATCTGCAAGACACGCAAGGTTTTTTTCATTCCAGGGCCAAGGGATTCTGGAATCCAGCCCTTCCTACTTGTCATTCATTCTAGAGAAATAAATGAATTAGGCAGTGAAACAGGAGAATCAGCATGCCTCATTGCAGTCTTAAAACTGAATTTATAAATAAAAATCAGAAGCCGAAGCACATCCTGGGCTCTTCTGAGAAATTATTGACAAATGTGGGACTCCATTGACAGCTCATCTGAAATGCAATTTTTCTGCCTATTGTTCTTAAAATAATTTTTAAATTCATATTTCAATGTATTTGTTTTTGGAATGTTTTATTTCCCTCAAGAACAAAAGGATTCTTTGAAAAGAATTATATGCAAAAATTAGCCTTGTGGCCTGCAACCATTTACAGTGGAAATTTATATGCAGTGGTAGTAGTCTCGAGTGTAATCTTTACCTTATCATACAATCCCCATTACTGTGGTGATAACCGTGGAGACTAAATCTCATGAGACAGATAAGGAGCAAGGCTCTGATTTTCTAATGAAAAACTGAAAATAATAATGAGATTTGTTATCAGATTAGAATCATAAAATCATGAACAGAGAAAGAAACAAATTTGAGATTTTAATCTTTGTGTCACATATTCCAACTAGGTAATAATAGTATCTCAAGAGAAATTTGTCATAATTCCTTTGAGATGATATTTGCAGCTGTTTTCCTGATATGGGTTAATTTCATGGAAACAAATCCCAAGGATGAATGATCGTGTCTAAAGGGGAAGGATGCTGATAGGCTGTATCTTAATCATGCACATCTTCTTGGGAAATTTTTAACCAAGAATTGAGCATGTAAGCATTAAAGGAATATTTAAGGAAACTGTTGATTTAAGAAAATTTGGGAAGAGCATGACTAGATACAACAAGACATAGAGAGAAATCTAAGCTTCCCAACACCAATGTCAGAAAAGATCTACTTCTCCTCTGTTACTCACCATTTCAAACTTCCCCATAGAAGAATGTTATTTTAGGTTAATTTTCTTAATATACAAATAAACTTGAATAAATCATTAAGAGAAAGCTCAACAACCCAACAGAGTACATAAATAGGCAGTTCATAGAGAAAGAAACATAAATGACTTTTAAATAAGAAAATTGCTTTAACTAGGCAATTATTAAGTCAAATTAAAAATAGAAAGTCATGTAAGAGATGCAATCTTAGTTTACAGCTTGGCTCAGCAACAAATAATAACCTACATGCTGAACCTAATATACCTGTAAGTAGTTTATTGAACAAGAGGGACTTGGAAGGTTCCAGCTGCAAAACTCCTGTCAGCTGAACTGCCAGACAATTTGTACCATGTTTCTAAGCACTTTTAGGCTATTAATGAATAGTCTGTTTTTTTTAAGTTATCCAAAGTCCAGTGTCATCTGATATCAGAACACCAAGCTCTTATCCAGTTTCCATCTCTCCTCTCCTGCCGCTTGGGTCTGACACAGGCCTGAAGTTTGCAGTGGGCAAAGAGGATGGGCAGGATTGCCAGATAAAATAAGGACGCCCAGTTCAGTGTGAGTTCCAGAAAGCAGTACAGGCTTTTAGTAAAATTACGTCCCAAATATTGCATAGGAGGTACTTACACTAAAAAACGCATTCATTGTTTATCTAAAATTCTGGTCACCCTGTACTTTTGTTGGCTAAATCTGGCACTGTAGGTAGGAGGTCAGTGTCACTTTATTCCATCTCGCTCACTCTGCTGCCTCTGGCTCCTCTAGGGTCAGGCACAGGAAGGGTGGAATTAAGAGGAAGAAAAGATCTTGACCTGCAGAGTTGTCATCTGCCACAAGTGCCCTCTTTGTCTGTCATGTACCCAAGGTTGGTTCCTGGGAGAACTTCCATCATGAGGGATGTTTTTGCCATACTTTCCTTGACCTAGAAGATGTGTCCTTTGGCTGGCACTGACAGCTGTCCACTCGGCACCTGGCTCCTGCCTGGCCACTCTTTGTTGGAGTCATTTTTCATCCTTCTAGATGGTACTGTTGGGTTGGGAACTTTTGAAAGCTACCTATTGGCAGCTCTCTTCAACAGATTCGAATCTAGCCCACAGCAAACCAGATCTTTGCCCAGCAATCCCTGGAAATGCGGGCCAACCTTGACTCTTTGTCCTGCTACCAGGCAGGCTGCTCTAGCCAGCTTCTGGCTTCAGAATTTTTTTTTTCCAGGGGTGTCAGTCACCAAGTATGTGGCTGTTGCCCCCAAACTATCAGTCTCTCTGAGGATTCTCTTGAGGTCCCCCTCACTGAGTTTAGGGTGGGTGGGAGAAGTCCTCCTTCCATCTTGCACTGGGGGTGGGGTGGGAAATACAATTGCTCTGCTGACTCTCCAGAGCAATGCCCAGCACAGGCTCCTTCAGCTCCCCAGTTAATTCTTGAGACTGGAGATAGTAGCAAAGGCTGGAAGAATCACTTTGGGGCCACCCCATTTGCAAGCCCCGTGTGGATTTCTAGAACCTCTATTTACAGTGTGGGGGCTTTTTGTACCTATTGTTCTCAGCTTTGAAGTCTCTATTGAATTTCAGCGACTTAAGAAATCTATTTTAACAATCTATTACATAACTTAAAATAGTTATATAATTACATGGTAAAGATGAGAGGGAAAGGGGTGTGTGTGTGTGTGTGTGTGTGTGTAGGGGTAAAGGGTTGTCATAAACCCAAATCCTCATTATCCTCATTATCCTCATTTATCGTAACAGGAAGGCAAAAGACAGTGTCTAAAACTGATAAGTTTAGAAGTAACGAGAAGTAACAGCATAGCACATGGCTTAGAAATACGGAGATAAGTACCAGGAAGAAGATCCAAGTAGCTGGAAATGCCCGCCTTCGGGGAGTCAGACCAGGGGTCTGAGGATACGTAGAGACAAATACTGCTATTTTCTCATTATGTGCTTTTTAGTACTAATTTTTTTAAACAAATGTATTACTTTGATAATAATGAGGAATATTTAAATAACAAAATTTGCCAAAACCACAAAAAACTATGCAGTCAATGAGAAGAATGAGGCAGATCTGCAGCATGATGCTGTAGGATTTGAGGATACAACAGGACGTAGAGAGAAATCTAAGCTTCCCAACACCAATGTCAGAAAAGATCTACTTCTCCTCTGTTACTCACCATGGGCTAAATTCTGGGCATGTGTGTATTTGTTTGCTAGGGCTGCCATAACAAAGTGCAGCAAACCAGGTGGCTTAGAGCAACAGTTATTTATTGTCTGCAGCCAGAAGTCAGAAGTCAAGGTGTCAGCAGGCTTGGGCTCCCATTGAAACCTGTGGGGAAGGGTGCTTCCTTGCCCCTCCAGCTTCCGGCAGTTCCAGGAGCACATGTGGCAGCATAACTCCTACCCTCACGTGGCGATCTCCCTCTGTGCATGTCTGTGTCTGTGCCCAAACTCCCCCTTTTTTATAAGATCACTGGTCATGTTAGATTAGGATCCACCCCAATGACCTCCTTTTAATTTGATTATCTCTGTAAATACCCTATTTCCAACTAAGGTCCCATCCTGAGGTACTGGGGAAGATAGGACTTCAACATACCTTTTTTGGGGGAACACAGTTCAAACTACATCACCATGTAAGGACCCAGTGAGGTGGGTACCATTATTAGCACCTCTTTGCAGTTGACGAAACTGGAGCACAAAGAGATTAGGTAATTTGGTCAAGAATACATGATGGTACTGGAAATCTGGCTTCTAAATCCTGTGCTTTTAGCCACGAGACCACACTCTCTCTCTCTCTCAACATTAAATGCACAAAGCAAGGTGAGAGCAAAGCATAGAGCATGCGGTTATTTGTATGAAAAAAAAATGGGGATGACTATTACATACTTGCTTACGTATACATGGTATATTTTTGGAAGAATGCCCAAGAAACTGACAACAGTGTCACTTCTGGGGAGGAGGATTTGGGGACAGGGAGTTGAGTCTTTAGTATATACTCCTTTAAAACTTTGAAGTTTGTGGGAGTTAGTTTGTTTACCATATGTAGGAATTCATTTAAAATATTGCAATTAAAAATGAAAGCAAGAGGATACTAATGGCATCCCCACAGATTACAGGGGCTCCTTGGATAACATGCTACAGAGGTGCGTGAGGAATCTGGGGGGAAATGAGCTCAGTGTTGGTTCCTAGACAACTTCGTTAACAAAGACAGTTGCTTTGAAGGACTCCATAACTTTGGATAGAACTTTAGATAGTGAAATATTATGCATGACACTTTGTATTCATGTGGAATTTCTCTATGATAATGGGAAATATAAAATATTAAGTGAACTTGGAGAGAGAGATATGTGGCTCTCTTTGAAAACAATGCTGAATAGAAAAAGCTAGAAGGAACTAGACCTAAATATTAACCATGATTATTTTGGGTGAGAGTGAAAGAATTATGGATGATGTTGATTTTCTTTTTTTTTTTTTTTCACACTTTTCTTGTTTCTTTTGAGCTCAAAGATTGAATTTTAAACCTTTCTTAAAATGTGCTAGAACTGTTTCTGGTGAACTGGCTCCATCCCCACACTGACAGACACTGCTTGCCCCAGAGAGATGCTGGTGGTGAGATGAGTGTGTGTGCCCCAGAGATTTCTCGCCTTCACAAGTCAGCCCGGGAATCCATGTTCACATGTAGGCACTCCTACCCTTAAACTGCCACTTTCTTGTCTTGTTTCCCCAACAGGACTTTTTCAAAGGAGAACCAGAGGTGTGAGGGTACTCTGTGAGGTATCAGCCATCATCTTTGAACTCTCTTAGGATTATTCTCTTTCAACTGGCCGCACGATGTAACTGTGTCCTGCAGGCACAGCCTCAGCTGACCCACAGTAGCCATCACATAAGGCTGCACACATTGCGCACTGCACAACTCAAGGGTGTCATTCATGGGGATTGATCTCCTGGTGAGGTGCGTGGGAACAGCCCTCATCATAAGCCCTGTCTGGTTTCCTGGAGAGGTTTGGACTTCTCCCCTCACTAGCCCGTCACTTGTCAGCAGATTGCTACAATAACAACCCAGTGACAGCTCTCAGCTCCTCTGCCCCACTTGGGGTATGTGTCTGCATGTTGGGCTCCCCTTGTGCCAGCTGGCACATGACTCGGGCATTAAACATCCTCAGCCCAGAGCCCGGCTAATTCTCTGGAGAGCTGGGGGTCAGGCCTTCAGGTCCAGGTCAGTGGCCAGCAGAGCTTTTTGGCTTGCATTCTGGAAAGGAATTTTGTAGCATTATCACGGATGACTATGTTAAACGTCAGACTGAAGTAAAATCTGCTACGAAGGGACTGGAAAACACTCTGATCTCGAGTCCTCTCTTCTGAGTGGGCTGGGAGACTCCCCTCTGCCCTCATCATTCTAAGAGCCAGAGAGATTTACGTAGCACTTAGACGTCTATAAAGGGCTATTGACGTCCATATAGTGGGGCAGAAAAAGCAAATCACAGAAAAGTTTTGTGTGCTTGATCCCATTTATGCTGTGATAATCACAAATCGATATGATCCTAAATCTATAAAGAGGTATTTGGAGGAAATTCACTTATAAATAATTGGTGGTTATCTCTGGTAGTAGAATATGGTGCAATTGTTTTTGTTTTTGGGTTTTTTTTTTACTTTTTAAATTGTAATTCTGTCTTATAAGAACTTGTTTTTTAAACCTAAGTCTGCATCATTTTTATTGACTAAAAACAGAAAAATCATTTTTCTACAGAGCAATTACACACATCTCTTTTGATATGAGTGTAACCTTAGGCAAGTTAGCTAACGTCTCTCTGCCTTAGTTTCCTTCATCATAAAATGAAGGTAATGATAGTTGCTTCTTCATCAGATTGTGAGGAGGGAATGTTTTACTATATGTAAAATACTTAGAAAAGTGCTCAAAACATTGAAATGCTCAATGTTACTGTTTTGGTGGCAGTGGTGGCTGGTGTTAGCTTTATTATTTTAACCCCACATTATGCAGTGACATCAGCAGGACAGAAATTACCGTGACCAGAGAGCTAAATTATTTTTGCAAGGCCCTGAGACAGATTAGTAATAGTTAAAAAGAGAGACAGTAGTTGCACTGACGCATTTCCACTGAGAACCAGGTGGCTTAATACATTAGTACAACTGTCAGGTAACTTTCTGAGATAACTTTCCAGGAAAAGTTATCTTTTAGTGATTTTTAGGTTGATGAACTTTGAGGAAATGTATGAAAGTCATAATGAGACAAGAGCTTCTGTATGATGCCTTTACAACATAGGTTACCTGCAGCAACTCAGCCTGTTTCACCAACACAGATCCTTAAATAAGAATCTGGGAGGGATGGTGAGGTGATATTGTGTATAACTCCTTGGGTTTTTATTTGCAGTGGGTGAGGGGGCTCTGCCTGGCATGTGTATGTTACAAAAGGCCTAGGAAGTTGTGGTTTGTAAGTGTGCACAGGTCAGGGCACCAGGCTCTCTGTGTGGTTGGGTGCATGGAGCCTAAACCTGAAATGCTTGCTCTGAAGCGCTCCCTACTTCAGTTCCTGGTTCAGATGCCTCTGGCTCTGGCCTTGCGGCGATGCGGTTGCCTAGACTTGAGTCTGGTAAGAACTGATAGAGGATGTGGCAGCAAAAGTATGTCATCATTCAAGCTGATTTGAACCAGGGGACCAGAGGAAGAAACCAGTGTGTGTCCTTATCATCGCCAGTGATAAACCAAACAAAGCTTCCTGCCCATTAAGGATGTACCACAGCAAGGTCCATTATCATTCCACTTAGAGGAATTCTGTGCTTAAAATTCCGCAGTAAATGTAAGCACTTTTCACTAGCCATGTCATGGCTGAAAACAGGAATTATTGAGCAGCATAAATATGAACCCAGCCGCAAGAAGGATGTTCGTACTTGTTTCTGGCAGATGAATTGCTTTGTTACCCAGTGTCACCCTGTGACAAAAGTAAGATGTCTGAGCCACTGGTAGAAAATGGACAAGTACAGATGCTTCACAAGGGGAGATAAAACATTATTTTTGTATACATGTATCAGTTCTTATAAAGACTAAATACAAATATTTTGAAGTGGCACTTAACTTAGTGTCTTGCATGTGTGTTATGTTATTTTCTTTATTTACACCATACTGAGGATAGAAGTGATTGCTTAGAAAATAATTTGGAACGTGGTCTAATATAGACCATGGAAAAAAGCCCCAAGCCGCCACCCCCATAGCACTACAGAAATTATTTTGACCTTGAAGGGTTTTAGAGCAGTTATACCAATGACTACCTGCATCAATAAAAGAAAAACCTTTATTGATTTGAGCCACACAGCTTCTTGGGGTGGATTCCAGGATAAACAAGTTGCAGAATATTTGCTTGTCAGTATTTGAGGGCTGCTGAGCCGAATCCCAGTAGTTTAGAATAAGATGGTCCTCTGAAAGCTAAACTATAATGTCGAATTCTGATGGGTTGAAGTAGAAATATTCACATGGCTACCCAGCAGGGCTTTGCTACCCTAGAAAAAGGATGGAGGGAAATGTGGACAGTATCCAGCCAAAGGGCACTGCCTAGAGGAACAGAAATCTCAGCCAACAACTTTTGAATCTTGATGGCTTTTTTGCCTGGAAAGGCCATTCCCCAGTGGGGATAGAAGCAAAAGATTGTCACCAAGTGACTATAAATGTTCAGATTCCGAGATAAGAACCTCCCTAATGAGAGCAGGATGTATCATGCTATGTGTGCCTGATACCAGGAAACATTCAGTTAACCCCATGCCTCTTGTTCTTATTCCATGTTTAGCATCAGTCTCTTGCTTACTCTGGTTTCCCATGTCAGGGACCCTAAGGAGAAATTTTGTACGGAGAATATGGGCATCATGTATTCACATCATAACAATTTTTTTTTTTTGCTATTGTGAATGAACTGTTACTCATTTTATGATTTGGCTTCTCATACAACTTGACTACAGGGAGAAAATGGGCTGCCCATGCCCCACTTAGGTGTTCTGGTCTACAGTTCCCATCATGCTTTGATTTTGTAGCTTAAGTCTCAGTGGGCACCTTCATTTCCTAGTTCTTAGAAAATACCATTTTTGTAGCCTCAAAGCATTGATGAAAGCATGTATGGAACACACCTCTCAGTGAATCAATGCATTGGTGTTTTGCTTTCAGATCTAATGTCATATACCTGGTTAAGATAAGTGACTAACAAAATTTGGTTTCTAAGCCTGTAAGACCAAAGACCAGCCAAAAGACCATGGAAAATCGCCAGAAGTAACAGGTGTCACCTAGGCCTCCTGAGAAACGGTCTAATTGGTTTCCCTGGAAAAGCACACCCGCTTGTCTCTGGGCGGGGGTTGGGGACGCAGATCCCGCCTCTTCCTTTTCCACATAAATCTTAGACCATAAATGAGCTTACTGGTCTTATGGGATTACTTGAGATAAACTAGTAAAAAGTTAAGGGATAGCTATTCAAAACAGTGAATTTGGCTTTTGAATAATTGACTTGAAGCTGATCTCTTTAGCAGTAATTAGCCATTAGTACCAAATACCTGTTAAGACCACTCCTAGATCATGATAAATCCACGTGTGTAGTCTGCATATAAGGGAATATGTGTCTTTCTCTCACCAATCAGCAAGTTATGGAAACATCCAGCTGACCCAAAAGTAGTAAAAATATTATTGTGGACTAAATCTAAAGGAGAGGCCAAAACAAATTGTAGTTTTATCTCATCAGAGGTTATTAACTGATCTTTCAAATTAGCCTGGACACAGTTGGGGCCCATAAAGTCACAGCCAAAAGAAAAGGATTGAAGAACCACCATTTATGTTGTTATGGACAGATTTCTCTTCAAGATAGCAAGGAATCTAATAGTGGCTTACAATAGAAGAGTTATACCTAAAAACCCTTGACTCCTCATGTTAAGTACTGGCCTGAAAAACCCAGGCTTACATTTTATAAAGTGAAAAACTGGCCACATTTTTGTCTGGAACATCTAACAAATTATAATATATCTGTAATCAGGCAAAGAAAAGAGTTTTCCATTTTTTTAAAATTAAACTTTTTGTTTTGAAACTGTAGATTTATATCCAGTTTTAAGAAAAAAATAGAGAGGGATCTTGTGTCCCTTTTACCCAATTTCTCCCAATGGTAACATGTTGTAAAACTATAGTACAAATCACAACCTGGATATTGACATTGATACAGTCAAGAAGCCTCTTCATAGCCACCACCCGCACTTTCCTCCCACTCCCATCACTCCTTAACTGCTGGTAACCAGTAATCTAGTCTTCATTTCTATAATTTTGTCATTTCAAGAGTGTTATGTAAATAGTCATACAGTGTGTAACCTTAGGGGATTTTTTTTTTTCACTCAGTATATTCCTCTGGAGATTCATCTACGTTGTTGCATCTATCAACAGTTGGTTCCTTTTTATTGCTGAATAGTATTCTGTGGTATGGATGTACCACAGTTTGCTGAACTATTTACCCATTCAAGAACAAAAGGGTTGCTTCCAATTCTGGACTGTTATGAATAAAGCTGCTACAAATATTTGTTTGTAGGTTTTTATGTGAGCATAAGTTTTCATTTCTCTGGGGTAAATGCCCAGGAGTGCAATTTCTGGCTCATATGGTAGTTGCATGTTTAGTTTTTTAATAAACTGCCAAAATGTTTTGTAGAGTGGCTGTACCATTTTGTACTCGCAACAGCAGTGACCCAGTTTCTCCACATCTTTGCCAGCATTTAGTTTGGTCACTATTTCTTGTTAGACATTTTGATAGGTATTGGTGATATATTATTGTGGCTTTAATTTGCATTTCTCTGATGGGTAATGATATTGAACATCTTTTCAGGTGATTATTCGCCATTTTTTTATCCTCTTGAATGAAGTGTGTCTTCCTATCTTTAGCCCTTTTACTAGTTGGATTGTTTGGTCTTCTTTACTGCCATATTTTGAGGGTTCTTTATATGTTCTACATCCTAATCCTGCATCAGATATGTGGTTTGCAAATATTTTCTCCTAGTTTGTAGCTTATCTTTTCACCCTCATATTTCACAGATCAAAATGTTATTTTTGATGAAATCCAATTATTAATTTTCCCTTTTATGGATCTTGGTTTTTCTCTCAAGTCTAAATACTCTTATCTAATTTTAGATTCTGAAGATTTTCTCATATTTTCATCCTTAAAGTTTTAGTTTTATGGCTTACATTTGTCTGTGGTCCACTTTGAGTAATTTTTTTGGTATAAGGTGTGATATTTAGGTTGAGGCCTATTTTTTTTTGCCTAGGATGTCCAATCACTCTGGCACCATTTGTTTAAAATCTTTCTTCTATTGAATTCCTTTTCTGTGTGGTACTGTTTGTTGGTTCTTTACTCTTCCATTGATCTAAGTCTATTCCTCTGCAGTGCTACACAATTTTTATTACTGCTGTTGTACAGTAAGTCCTGAAGTTGTGTAGACTGATTTTCCCACTTGATTCTTTTAAATCAAAATTGCTTTAGCTATTTTAATTCCTCTGCCTTTCCATATACATTTTATAATAATCTAGTAAAATCTATAAAATCTTTCTAAGATTTTGGTGGGAATTGCATTAAACCTGTATATCAATTTGCTGAGAACTGACATCTTTAATAAGTTGAATCTTCCAATCCATGAATACACTAGGTCTCCATTTATTAGATCTTTGATTTCTTTCATTAGCATTTTTTAGCTTTAATCATTCAAGCATTCAAGTCCTGTACATGTTTTGTCAGATTTATACCTGAGACTTTCACTTTTTAAAAATGATTTTAAAAGGTATTATATTTTTAAATTTTGGTGTTCACAAGTTCATTACCGTGTATACAATTGATTTTTATATATTTATCTTGCATCTGGCTATCTTGATGAACTCATTATTTCTAGAAGTTTTTTCAGGGGTGGGGATAAACTCAGGATTTCTTATATAAATGATTATGTTATCCACAAATAGTTTTGTTTTCTCCTTTTCAATCATCTGTATGCCTTTTATTTCCTTTTCTTGACTTATTGCACTGGCTAGAACTTCCAGCATTATGTTGAATAAAAGTGGTGAAATTAGATATCCTTGCCTTGCTCCTTGTCTTAGGGTGAAAGCATTCAGTCTTTTACCATTAAGTATGTTAGTTGTAGGTATTTTGTTGATGCTGTTTATCAGTTTGAGGAAGTTCCCCTCTATTCCTATCTTTTTTTTTTCTTAGAGCTTTTACCATGAAGGATGTTGAATTTTGTCAGATGCTTTTTTTGAATGAGTTGATATGATCATGTGATTTTTATTCTTTAGCCCATTAGTATAGATTACACTGATTAATTTCTGAATATTGAACAAGCCCTGCATTCCTGGTATAACCCCATATGATCATGGTGTATAAATTTTGTACATATTGCTGGATACTCTGCTAATATTTTGTTAAGAGCTTTTGTGTCCATATTCATGAAGAATTTTGAACTGTAGTTTTCTCTCTTTTTTTGTACTGTCTTTGTTTAGTTTTCTACTGTTATATAAATGAATCAAATATGGCCTCTGTGTATTGGAGCCTAGTTTGTTTATTTCTTCACTGCAGGCTAAGACCCATTAGCTCAAAAGTCCACTGGCACCAAATTCAAAATTTTACACATCCAACATTCATCTTAAAAATAGTCCCAATAAGCAAACCATTTAGCCATTTAGGGCTCACCTGCTTTGCATATCCCACGAAATCTCACTGAGCATCTGTTGGCCTTTGATAAGGTAGAGCCCTGTGGTTGTAAGATCCCATGCTGCTGCCCTTCAGAGTTTTCTGACCCAGAGACTCCCCACCATACTGCTCATTGACATCACCTAGAGGCCCCCCTCTGATCACCCTCTCCTCTGGGAGTTCCTCTGCCTTCCACCCCTTCTGGATGGTAGCCCTCTTGCCTTAAGCCTCTGGTCGGTCTCATACTATGAGCGACTTCCCCTTACATGCAACCTTGTCCAAGCACAGCTCAATAAAGCTTGTGTGTTACTTCCTTTGTGGTTATGTATTTTTTCTTGATCATCTTCCAAATCCTTCAGATCCCCTACAGACATCAGAATAATACTAGCATCATAAAATGAATTGGGGAGTGTTCTGTTTTCTAAAAGAGATCATGTAGAATTGATGTTCATTTTTCCTTGAGTGTTTGGTAGAACTCTCCAGTGAAACTCTGTGTCTGGAGATTTCTTTGAGAAATCTTTTAATTAAAAATTCAATTTGTTTGAAAGTTGCAAGGTTATTCAGATGATTTATTTCATACTGGGTGTGGTGAGGTTTTGTTTATCGAAAAATCCAATACTTTTTCAGTGCTGTCCTCTTCCTCCTCTCCTTCTAGGAATCCAATGATATAAATCCTTTGTTATAGTCCCACAGGTCCCTGAGGCTCTGTTCATTTTTCTCTCATCTATTTTTCTCCCTCTTATTCAGATTGAGTGATTTCTGTTTCTCCATCTTCAAGTTCACTGATTTGTTCCTTGGTCCCCCCATCCGCTGAGTTTTTAATTTCTGTTATTGTGTTTTTCAATTCTAAAGTTTTCTATTTAGTTCTTCTTTGTATCTTCAATTTTTTTATGAGACTTTCTATTTCTTTGCTGAGTCTATTTTGTTTTATTTTGTTTTGTTTCAAGACTCTTCTTCATTGCTTATTGAAGCATTTTTATTTGACTGCTTTAAAGTCTTTGTCAGATAATTCTAACATCTCTTGATGTTCGCATCTATTGATGTTCGCATCTGTTGATTGTGTTTTTCCATTCAGTTTGTGATCTTCATGTGTTTTTGTATGATAAGTGTTTTTTTGTTTGTTTGTTTAATCCTGGAATGTTTGGCTATTATGAGACTTTGGATCCTTACTGAAACCTTCTGTTTTATCTGGCTTTCTCTGACATTGTTCTGGCAGGGGAAGTAGAGGGTGCTGCCTCATTACTGCCAAGTTGGGGTAGAAATCCAGATTTCCCACGCAGCCCTGTTGACACCTGATTGGGGGAGGTGCTTCTCATTTCTGCTGGGAGGAGGTAGGAGTTCCAGCTTTGCACCAGGCCCGTACTGGTACCTCTCTGGCTGGGGGAGATAGGGGTACCTCCATATTGCTCCGCATGTGGCCTCCACTGACACCAAGGGTGGGGAGTGGCCTGGTTACAGTCCTGACTCTCCACTGGCCCTGACATCACTCCAGTGGGAAGGAAAGGGGCGCCGCATTACTGTGGGTAGGGGTGTAAGTCCAGGCTCCCCACGTGGTCTCCATTGATTCCATGAAGTGGGGGGGGGGGCTCATTACTCCTATTGTGGATAAAATTCTCGGCCCCCTATTCTGCCCTCTCTCACACCACCCTGGTGGTGAGTGTTATGTTTTATATTCACAATTTACATTACAACCTCATGAGGGTAGACATACAGGCTCCTCACTCCACCTTTGCTATCATGGGTCGGGGTGGGGACACTGTTCTTTCTCTTCTTGCCAGGCTGCCTCTTTTCTGGTCCTTTGGCTGGAGAGAGCAGGCTTTTGTTGGGGCTTTTTTCTCCCTTCAGCTTGTTGGCATTTTTATGTTGCTGGCTTTTTTAGCTCCAAGTCTGAGATTTACAAGGCTAAGAAAAGCTCAGGAAACTCACCACTGTGCTGTTCCTTGGGTCTCGATGTCCCTAGCTGGTCTACCTTCTCTCCATCTCTCCATCTTCTTATGTTTGTTTTACATAAAATATTCACGGTTTTTCATTGTACTTAGTGGGAAGAGTAGGAAAAAGTACACCCGTTCCATCTTCCCAGCAGCCAAAGTTCCTAGCTGGCCATTTTGAGAAATTTTCAAAACCCACACTCTGGGTCAAACCAGAGGGCGTCATACCCCTGGGATTCATAAAGGTGACTAGGTTGGTAATCATCTGAGCCCACTGTTCTGGGTGGTCCTCCAAAGTAACTTTCGGGGCTAGGAATCTCCTCTGAGTGTTTATTCCACTTGGAATTTTTGACCAACTTTCAAAAATGAGGCCCAGAGACCAGGCTGCAGTCAGAGAAGGCTCTGAGCAGTTGCCCTTGTGTAAACGAGTGGGAGCCACCCTTATCTCTAGAGGGGGCTTTGCCTTCAGGACCTCAGTCACCAAGTTTCTGTCTTTGCTAACTGTCCCCAGAATCTCCCCTCCTTACTGTCTCTGACAGCCAGGCTCATCTCCTCCTACTGGGATTTATCATTTCTGCTTTTTTTAGGTGATGAGAAATTTATAATAAGCTTCAGATCTGATGATATCTTAATCATGTCTAAATCCCCAGTCTTTGTCAATGCAGGTGTTTGGAGAGTGTCTGCCACGTTTATCAGAACACTCTGAAGGTAGAACTGATTTTTGGTAATTCCTTGATAATTGGTAAGAGAAGAAATTTCACCTTCAGAGGCAGAATTTTAAGTAGATCCTAGCCAGTAATAGGTCACCAGTTGCATTGAAAGGCCTTGGATCTAACCTCCCTAATCTGATCTCATGTGCAGCCAAGACTCTCCATTAGAAAGAGAGAGAAAAGATCATTTTCCACCAGATCTGGAATATTCATTCTAAAGATGGTGACTTTATCAGGATTAGACTCAGTGGCAAGTGACAGGAAAGTCACAGTGACAGTAGCTTGAACAAGGTAGTAATTTACTTCTCCCTTACATAGCAGCCTGGGAGGGCCATCCAGCACTGGCATGGGGGCTCTGCATTGAGCAGGGACCTGCACCCCTTTCGTCTTCTTACTTTTTCATTCTCAACACACGGCTTTCACACTGTGGTTCAGAGAGATATGGGACACACCCTTTCCCCATAGTGAGGCTTCCTTGAAACCGTGACTACCCCTTCCCCTGACCTGACCTAAGTCACAGGGCTACTGTTAGTTGCAAGGAAGGCTGGCTAAGGTAGTGCTTATTCTGGGTGGCCAAGTGCCCACATAATCATTGGTTCTACTGCTGAGAAAGAAGGGGAGAATGAATATTGGTGGGGAGGCTAATAGTAGGTTCTGTCACTGGGGCTAACGATAAAAAAAATCTATAATGCTAATTATGGGAGACCACCCCAACTCCTGACTGACCTTCACATGCTGTCGTTTCTAAGTAGTAGAGGATTTTTCCATTTGATGATTGCATCTGCCGTTAAGAGTAGGGTCCATAAGGAAGCAACCCTCCTCTTCTCCGGCAGCTCCAAATGAGTGTGATCTGACGCACCAGCAGGCTTAATGTTCAGGTTCCAAGAATGATCAATTCATCCATGGAGTCTGTGGAATAATACAGAATAAATATTATGGCAAAGAGATCACAAGTCTGAGCAAACAGCATGCCCTTGGCAGGGGAAATATAAATGTTAAGTCGCACCCAGTTTGCCAGTCAGATCAGAACTGTAGGAAGCTTCAGTCTCTGTGAAGCCAGCAGAGCTTCAAGTGACCAACCCACCCTTCTCTTAGTTTCCTCCCAAAATATGGAGAGATAAATCCATGAATATGAGGGGATTCATTATAAAGTCTGGCCAGTTGTAAGCATATAATGTGGAAATCCACCTGCAAAGCCAATGTTTAAAGTTTTATACTTTCAGAGTACCCGCTTGTGGGCCCCTGAGACTCAGAACTGAGTAACCGCGTCTGAATTTATCAAAACCAAAAACGATCTGCTGATATGGCTCTACTTTAAAATAAAAATTTTTACCTGCTTTCAACTTCTCACTTCTCTAGAGCTCAGCGATCTACAGCCTCTTAGGAACACAGCTAAGAAACATGTGTCTATGACAAAATAAAATAGTTGCTGTAAGAATTCATGTATTTTTTTCCCTAAGGAAGTCAAGATTATCCACTGAGTCCTGACTCACAGCACACATAATCCTGCACTATACACAGTTCTCATAAGCGTGTTATCTGGCTTCTACTTTCCAAGCATATTGGAACTACAGGCATATGTCAGAGATATTGTGGGTTTGGCTCCAGACCATGGCAATAAAGTGACTATCGCAATAAAGCAAGTCACACACACTCTTTGGTTTCCCAATGCATATAAAAGTTATGTTTACACTGCATTGTAGTCTGTTTTGTGTGTAATAGCATTGTGCTTTTTTAAAATACATACTTTAATTTAAAATATTGCTAAACAATTCCAATCATCATCTGACAAAGCAGGGCTGCTACAAACCTTCAATTTGTAAGAAATGTAGTATCTGTGACGTACAGTAAAGTGAAGCACAATAAAACAAGATACGCTACGTAGAAGCAGGGAGAGGGCTGTGCAGACAGGCACGTGAGCAGCAACAGGAAGTGATGAGTGTCGACCTACCAGCAAGAGAGGAGACAAAAACCTACAGAAGATAGAAAGGAACTCCAATAAATCTGGGTTCCACAAACATTTAATGGGAGGACAAAGAGCCATGTATTTTCGCAAGCCCTGGTTAAAGGTCCATGTCTTCCCTCAACAAACATCAGTGGAATGCTTACTCTGTTACCTTGCATCAGTGTACCTTGCATCAGGGAATGATTTCTGACTGATGGAATGTAGACTGAAGTGCTCTGTGCTGTGTTCAGATATGGTCTTTAAAATTTCTTGTAAAATACTTCAAACTCTCATTCTCTTATATGTCCCCAAATGAGAGGGTTCAGGGATGGAGTGTGAGGCCCTCAAAGATGTCGGAGCCCCAGATAGAAGGAGCCTGGTCCCTGAGTGACTGTATGGTTCAGAGAACCTCTACTGACCCTCGTTGGAGTATGATGTCAGCTTGAACTATTTTGTTGGGTCAAGTCACTGAGTTTTGGGGGTTGTTTGTTACAGTAACCAGAATTTCTCACCCCTGGTAATATATAGAGATTCATATTGGAAATGCCATTAAATAAAAACACCAAAACTTATGGCATTGCATGGCAGGCAGCAATAGATATAGCATGCTGATGTCTAGAAATCCGTGCACATACAGTGGCAAAAATTTTGGTAAAATGTCACCTGTGATATCTTGGAGGCAGACGATGTGCCCATTAAACTTGCAGCTCTGTGCGAAGAAATCAGAAAACGAACATTAATAGTGTCTGTTGGTTGTTGCTGGCGGCATCTGACAGGCTATTACAAGAAAGAGATGAGCACCGGAAAAGAAAATGGCCAACTTGCAAGCAGAAGTGAAAGGGAACAGAGAAAATCCATAATTTAATCTTGTTTCCAAGGAGGACATCATCTCAAATACACACTTCAGTTGTGGCTAAAGAAAATGATGCGCATTGAAGACCATGCCAGAGGGTGGGTCCAGGAGCCTCTGAGAACAACAGACAGTTCCTCCCTGCGAGAAGAATTAGAGCTTATTCTTGGGTATGAACACTTAGAAGCTTTCAGATTTTTATTGACCAGTGATTGCTGTGTGTCTTCTATGTTCTCTTCCAAATGTGAGTGATCGATGCAGCATGTGTTTTACCATTTTACATTAGTATGTGCAGAAAGCAGGGCTGGGACCAAGGTGAGGCAAGTGAGATGCTTAGAGTGCAAAATTTAGGGAGGTGCCAGTGCAGACTGTGCACACAAGGAGCCATATCCAGACCTGATGGAGAGGACTGCACATCATTGAATTATCTGCGGATCCTGTTTTTAAGCTGAAGGTAGTAACTGGCTGAAACTTTGGATTGTTCCTCCTTGCAGGGAGAAGAGGCAGTGTTCTGTGTGTGGGAGGAAGGATGAAACAGACATGTGGTTACCAGAAGCATGGACTTTGGCAGAACTTGGTAAGGCATTCCCCAGTATCAGTGCTCTTTCTTCCTTGGCACATCAGTAGACCACATTTTCTTGTTCCTTTGCATCTGCATGGGGCCGTGTGACTGTTATGTCCAATAGAATGTGTGCTGCCCAGTAGAATAGTATGCAACTTTAGGCCTGATCCCCAAAACCTCTGCTGCAATTATCATCTGCTACCAGATGCAAATAATGCAAAGGATGGCTCCCGGGCCCTAAAAGGGGGCAGAACCACAGGACAAAAGGAGCCTTAAAATTGACCTTATCAGCAGAATACACATTTCCCTCAAGCTCACATGGAACATTCACCAAGATAGACTACATTCTGAGCCAAAAAACACAACTTAAATTTAAAAGAGTAGAAATCATACAATGTCTGCTACCAGACCATGGTGGACTTAAACTAGAAAGATAACAGGAAAATCCTCAAATATGCAAAGAGAAAATAATATGCTTCTAAATAGCACATGGTCAAAGAAGAAATCTCAAGAGAAATTTTAAAATATTTTAAACTAAATGAAAATTAAAACACAATTTACTAAAACTTGTGGGATACAGAAAAAAACAGTACTTAGAAGAAAACTGATAGCATTGAATACATAGATTAGAAAAGAAAAACCTAAAATCAATAATCTTTAAATTTCTGTCTTAGGAAACTAGAAAAAGAAGAGCAAATTAAATCCAAAGTCAGGAGAGGAAAGAAATAATAAGAATCAGAACAGAAATCAGTGAAATTGAAAATAGGAAATCAGTGGAGGAAATCAATGAAACCAAAAGCTGTTCTTTGAAAATATTAAAATCAATAAGCCTTTAGCCAGGCTAACTATGAAAAAAAAAAAGAGGGCACAAATTACTACTATCAGAAATGAAAGAGGGGCCATCACTATAGGTCCCACGGAAAGTAAAAGGATAATAAAGGAATATTATGAACGACTCCTACCCACAAATTTGATAACCTAGATGAAATGGACTAATTCCTTGGAAAGACACAATCTGCCAAAACGTACACAAGAAGAAATGCGGAATCTAAATAGACCTATGTCTATTAACAAAATTGAATCAGTAATTAATAACCTTTCAAAACAGAAAGCACCAGGCCCATATGCATTCACTGGTGAATTCTACCAAACATTTAAGGAAGAAATTACACCAATTCTCTACAATATCTTTTAGGAGATAGAAGCAGAGGGAATACTTTCTAACTCATTCCATGAGGCCGGTATTGCCCTCGTACCAAAACCAGACAGAGACATCACAAGAAAAGACAGCTACGCTCCAATATCTCTCATGAACATAGATGCCGAAATCCTCAACGAAATATGAGCAAATCAATTTTAAAAAGTATTAGAGGAATTATATGCCACAGCCAAGCAGCTTTTATCCCAGGCATGCTAGTCTGGTTGAGCATTTAAAAATCAACTAATGTAATCTATCACATCAGTAAATTAAAGAAAAAAACCCACGTGATCATATCAATGGGTGCAGAAAAAGCATTTGACAAAATCTAACACCTATTCACGATTAAAAAAAAAATTTCAGTAAGCTAGAAATAGAGGGAAACTTTCTCAACTTGATTTAAAAAAAACCTATCTATAAAAAAAAAAACCTCAAAAAAAGATAACATCATACCTAATGGTGAGAAACCCTAAGGTTTCCAACTAACATCAGGTACAAGGCAAGGATGTCCACTCACCACTCCTTTTCAACATTGTACTGAAAGTCCTTGCTATGCAATTAGGCAAGAAAATAAAATGTAAAGTATACAGATGGGGAAAGAAGACATTAAACAGTTTATCTTTTTCTTTCTCTTTCTTTTTTTGAATTGAAATATAGTCCGTTTACAATGGTGTGTCAATTTCTAGTGTACAGCATAGTGTTTCAGTCATACATATACATACATATATTAATTTTCATATTCTTTTTCATTATAGGTTGCTATAGATATTAAATATAGTTTCCTGTGCTGTACAGTGTAAACTTTATTTATTAAACTGTTTTTCTATTGCAGTTTAAAAAACGGCTTGCAGATTACACAATTGTCTATATAGAAAATCTGAAAGAACTGATTGAAACTAATAAGGCATTATAGCAAGGCTGCAGGACACAAGGTTAATACACAGAAGTCAGTTGCTTTCCTGTATGTCAATGATAAACAAATGGAATTTGGAATTAAATACCATTTATGTTATCATCCGCAAAATCAAATATTTAGGTATAAATCTAACAAAATATGTACAAAATCTATATGAAAAAAACTACAAAACTCTGATGAATGAAATCAAATAAAATGAAATAAATGGAGAGATATTCTACGTTTATGGATAGGAAGACAATATTGTCAAGATGTCAGTTTTTCCTCACTTGATCTATAGATTCAGTGCAATCCCAATAGAAATCCCAACAAATTACTTTGTGGAGCTCAATAAACTGATTCTAAAGGTCATACAGAAAGGCAGAAGACCCAAAATAGCCAACACAATATTGAAGGGGAAGAACAAAGTTGAAGGATGATGCTATCAGACTTCAAGATTTACTATAAAGCTACAGTAATCAAGGCAGGGTACTGGTGGTGGACAGTGAGGGAAGGGGTAATTGGATGAAGGCAGTCAAAAGGTACAAACTTCCAACTATACCAGTTATAAAATAAATAAGTACTAGGGAGTTAGTGTATAACATGATAAAGATAACACTGCTTCATATATGAAAACTGTTGAGAAAGTAAATCCTAAGAGTTCTCATCACAGGGAAAAAAAATTTTTTTTTCATTTCTTCAATTTTGTGTCTAAGGAGATGATGAATGTTCCCTAAACTTACTGTAGTAATCATTTCATGATGTATGTTAGTCAAATAATTGTGCTGTACATTCACACTTACGTTTCTCTTCATGCTTGTGCAAAGTTTTCTCTTACTAAAAATAACTGTGCTGTACAGCGAAGCTTTACAGTGCTGAATGTCAATTATATCTTAATAAAACTGGAAGGAGAAAAAAGACAGTGTACTGTTGGTGAAAGAATAGACAAATAGATCAATAGAAGAGTAGAGGGCACAGAAATAAACCCCCATAAATGTAGATAACTGACCTTTGACAAAGGAGCAAAGGCAATACAATGAAGCAAAGAGAGTCTTTTCAACAGATGGTTGAAATTGGACATCCATGTGCAAAAAAATGAATCTAGACACAGGTCTTACACAGTTCACAAAAACTAACTTAAAATGGATCACAGACAAATTATAAAGTGGAAAACTATAAAATTTCTGGAAAATAACGTAGGAGAAATCTGGATGACCTTGGATGTGGTGATGACTTTTTAGATAAACACCAAAGGCACCACCCATGAAAGGAATAATTGATAAGCTGGACTTCATTAAAATTAAAAACTTCTGCTCTGCAAAAGACACTTTGAAGAGAATGAAAAGACCAGCCACAGACTTGGAGAAAATGTTTGCAAAAGATATATCTGATAAAGGACTGTTATCCAAAATATAAAAAGAATGCTTAGAACTCAAAAATAAGGAAACAGGCAACCCAATTAATAAGTTATCTTGACAGACACTTCACCAAAGAAGATATATATACGGCAAATAAGTGTATGAAAACGTGCTCCATGTCATGCCACCAGGAAGTGCAAATTAAAACAACAATGAGATACCACTACATACCTATAGAAATTGCCAAAATCTGGAACACTGACACCACCAAATGCTGGGGGCGATATGAGCAACCAGAACTCTCATACACTGCTGGTGGAAATGCAAAATGGTACAGCCACTTTGAAAGACAGTTTGTCAGTTTCTTACAAAACTAAACATACTCTTACCATACAACCCAGCAATCACACTCCTTGGTTTTTACCCAAAGGAGTTGAAAACTTATTTATACACAAAAACCTGTACATGGATGTTTATAGAAACTTTATTCATAATTGCCAAAATTTGGAAGCAACCAAGATGTACTTCAGTAGGTAAACAGGTAAACTGTAGTACATCCAAAGTATGGAATATTATTCAGCACTAAAAAGAAATCAGCTATCAAGCCATGAAAACACATGGAAGAACCTTAAACATGTATTACAAAGTGAAAGTAGCCAGTCTGGAAAGGCTACATATTGTTTGATTCCAACTGTATAACATTCTAGAAAAGGGAAAACGATGGACAGTAGAAGATCAATGGTTGTCAGGGGTTACAGAAGAGGGAGGCATGATTAGGTGGAGCATGGAGGATTTTTAAGGCAATGAAAATATCCTGTATGGCATTATATTAATGGGTATATGTCATTATACCCTTCTCCAAACCCATAGGCTGTACATCACCAAGAGAGAACCCTGATGGACTTTGGGAGATGATGATTGGTCCATGTAACTTCATCCTTGGTAACAAAGGTACCACACTGGTGAGTGATGTTGTTAATGGGGGAGGCCATGCATGTGTATGGGAAGAGGATATGTGGGAAATCTCTGTACCTTTTAACATTGTTGTGAACCATAAACTACTCTTAAAATATAAGGTCTTAAAAAAAATCTACACTGTTAGAAGTGATACATCTGTGAAATGCAGTGTTGTAAAAAGTGATGTCTGGGATGAGTTGTTGGGGGCAGACAGCTAAGGAAACTAAGAAAGAGTAGGAGAACTAAGAAAACTAAAATTTTGTCATTGTCACAAATGGTAGTTTCAGATTTGTTCTCTCAGTTGGGCAGGGCTATGCAATTGAGGCTGTGATCATGAAAGAAATCTTCCTGTGGGCCAGTTGGGTTTCCTGTTCCAAGCCACAGATTACTCCTGCCTGTACAGACCATAGGCTGGTAGCTGTTGATAGATCAACACTAAAGTGTCTCTCCTACTATTAAAATAATACCTCAAAGCACATGTACTGTTGATGGTTTGTGGTAGTGGTGCCCTCATATATGACTGTTTTGCATAATAAAATTTTTTCAATGAATAGTAGATGAGTCACAGAAATAATTTTTTATTGAACTTGCTTCAATAATATCTAAGTGGGAAATGTGTGGTCATTGTGTAATACATGTGCCTTACAAATACTTTTTTGGAAATCTTTCTCTCTGTCCATCTCTCTCATTAAAAATACATCAGAACGTGAATAGAGCTATATATCTTATATGTCTTTACTTTCATTTAAAAATTATCCTTAATACTACTCACTCGTTTAAATAAAAAAGATGACGGAAACCTAAAATCATCTAAATAAAATTGGCCTGTATTTCCCAATCACTGATAAAAACTAAAACCAAACATTAAAATCCGGTGCCAGGAGAAGAAATGGAATAAGGTTTGGAGTTGGG
This sequence comes from Camelus ferus, assembly GCF_009834535.1. Classification (NCBI taxonomy): domain Eukaryota; kingdom Metazoa; phylum Chordata; class Mammalia; order Artiodactyla; family Camelidae; genus Camelus; species Camelus ferus. The sequence goes on from NC_045720.1 coordinate 28,857,282, forward strand.
GAAAGTATGAACTATATGTGTTCACACTGAAAGAATCCAAAAAAATCGATCTTGATTCTTAGATCTTGAAAACTGGGATGTGATTTCTAGTTATGTCTATGGTTTGAAACATTTTTTTGAATCATGGACCACTCTGAAATCTAATGAGAGCGACAGACTTCACTCCCAGAAAAATGCATGTAAACAGCCCCAGAAGACTTCCATATAATTAACTTTATTGCCTTGGAAATGCTTTTCCTTCCCTTAGAGAATTACAAAAAAAGTTAAGCATTCTAATTTGGGTTTTCAAGTAAAACTAATACCCTCTTGAAAAAAAACTTACAATAAATAAAAGTTGTGCACACATAGAACAAAAATAAGTTAATTCTGCTCAAAAGTAATTTTAATGAGAAGGTTGCTGCTCCTTTGGTTTATTTTGTTTGTTTGTTTGTTTTGATCTTTGTTTATTTATTTTTTTTTTAAAAACAGCCCCTATTTCTTATTTCAAAGTTTCTGTTAGTCAGAAGTCTGGGTGCAGTAAAGCTGATAATGCTGCATAGTCATGTAGGACTTCGGGTCCCTTTGAGACCCTTCAGATTGTTGGCAGAATTCCAGGTATAGGATTGAGGTTCCTGTTTACTTGCTAACTGACTGTTGGCTGGAGACCACTCTCGGCTCCTGGATACCAATGATGCCCAAAGTTCCTTGCCACGTGGCCTTCATAGGCAGTTCCTTGCTTCCAGGTTAACAGGAGCACATGTCTCTGACTTTCTGAAGGCCCCAGTCACTTTTAAATACTCTCCTGATTAGGTCTGACCCAGCTGGATCATCTCCCTTTGGATTAACTTAAAAAGAACTGACCAGAAACCTTACCACAGGAGTGATATCTCGTCACAGTCACAGGTTCTGCCTGCACTCAAGGCGAGGAGATTATACAAACGGTGTACACACCAGGGGCTGGGAGACGTGGGGTCATCTTAGAACTCTGCCTACCACAGCTACTTTCCCACCCCTGCCTTCAGGGAGGTCCCTTTGGTTTAATAAGAAGTTGTGTGGTTTTTGAAAAGACAAGCATTATCATACAATTGACTTCAACTTTCGCTTTGATGGACATCAAGGTTGAAACCATGACTCACACCACTCTGTGGTAGCAAATGGAACCGTGGCCAGTTAAAGGTGGGCTGGGACCTAGAACACCAGATTCTCTACAACTTTGCAAGATGAATTCGTGTTACTTCATTTCCTTTGTTCTCAAGTCACTGAAGTCATCTTTGACAAAGTGTACCTCACTACTGCCGTCAGTCAGCAAGGGAAGTATTACAGGTCTACTTTCCACTTGAAGATGATTTGAGCAGAAGTAACGCTCAAAAGTATTCCGAGGGCTTTCAGGTCACAGCAGTTTTCTGACTAAAGTGTTTGAAAAAGCTGCTTCTCTTCTTTGTCACTCTCAATTCCAGCCTGTAGAAGCATTTGCTTCAGTGATCAAAACTTTGAAGTTTCATCCCTCCAAGTTATTCTTCAAAGTATACAGGCTTGGACAAAAGAGCTTGTATTTTTTTGTTTTGTTTTGTTTGTTTTTCAGCAAAATGAGGTTGGTGACTCCAGGACCTTGAAGTGGAAGATTTACCTCATCCACTCTGACCAAAACTATGTGCCTAATAAGCCAAACTGTGAGCGAACTCCTTCCAGTAGAATTGCTTAGAGAATTGGCTTTCCTTTTCTTTTTCTCTTAAGCATGCACATAACTTCTGCTTCAAGTTCAGTAAGTGCTTCATGACCTGTCTTATTCTGTGTGGTTGGTAATATCGTACTACTATTATTTGACAAAATCTCTAGTAAAGAGGGTGATTCAAGGCCCTGCTGTGGAGGAAGATGAAGCTATTCAGAGCTGAGGCAGAGCTGTTCGCAGGGTCTTCGGCACTGATGCCTGCTGGCCAACGTGCCCTGTTCCTTTCTTCTAAACGGCATTGTGACCCGACGGGCAGCTGACCTTCCAGGGGCACCTCCTAGAATCTGAGCTGGGACTTGCCTTTTCATCAGTGTTTGCTTGGCAAGGACTTTCCACAATTTTAAAGAAGTTAGTGGTATCTGTATTTTCAAATATTGGCTCAGAAAACATGTTTTTGTTTTTAACTCTAATGGCACTCACTGGTCAATAATAGTGAACAAAACCCAGAAAGTCACAGAGAAATGTTTGTAGTTCCGTTCTTTTCCATGCCAAAGAGAAATGTTATTACTTTCAATTATTTGAAGATCTGCTTCAAAATACAAGAAGGAAGACTACACATTTTGGAGTGTGGTCATCAGCTGACATATCCCACCTCAGTTTCAAGCGCCCAGATGGACCAATTTCAAGGCATGTGGCTTTACCAAGGTCTCTCCAAACACATGGTTTGGCATGAGCAAGGCTTATTTTGCAGGGTACTTCAAAATAAGCCTCCTGATTTGAGATGAAGATAAGATTCTAGTATTTCCAAAACTGTGTTCTTCTCATGAATCCACCCTGTCTGAGATATATTTTAGGATGTAGAATTGTCAGGTGCTCCTTCAGCTTCATTGGCCTCAGGTTTACATTGACAGAATCTTGCCTCCTCCAAAGCACTAAGGCTTGGTATCTTATTGCATTCAGCAGTGAAAGTAGACCCCAAAAGCACAAATGTTGGTCATACTGTACTTTCTTTCCTTCAATATTTCCAATTTAAGTTAGATCTAACAAGAGCAAAGGCAGGTTTGTATTAAAAATAATGGAGTGAATTTTATTTAATTCTCATCAGTAGTAAACTATTTTAGAAACCTTAAAATGGCGACAGTGACAATTGTATATTAGCCAACCACATACTTACTTAACATGTGATAAGGACAATTTAAACAAGCGGAAAAACTCAAATTTGGAAATTTATGCCAGCAAACTGCTCCATTCACTAATTACCTGTGTAATTAAAGAGCCAATTTCAAAAGTTTTTTGAGTTTTCCAAAAAATCTCCGGAAGTTCCTCACTGCTGATAATGAACATGTCCAGTTCTACAGGTTGCAAAAGAATCACATTGCTTCCAGTGTGTTACTTTCAATTCCATTTCTACATGTTTTAATATTGCCAGTATTTTCACAGATACATGAGTAGCAGAAAACAAAGAGTTGACAGTGTTGAGGGAACTGTGATGTTCCTTCATTTCCCTCCAGACTCATATGACTAATTTAGAGGATGAGAGCATGGCATGGGCACGTGGGAAAGCAGTCTTGGCTGTTCCTGCTTACACTTCACTGCAACTCTCTGTTCACTTCCCATTCTGTTAACATTCCATATACAGTATCATAGGCATCATCTTGCATTTTATTCATATTGACTCTGATTTACTGCAAGTAACTTGATAACCATGGAGAGCTAGTCTTGGCCATGTCTTTATCAGCAATGAAACTCTCAAAGCATAGACTTTGATGTTTTCTGAGATCATCTTGCATAAACCAATAGTTGTTGTTTTTTTTCCTTTGCACCAACAGTCTTCTTGTAAAACACCATTGGAGTAAGCTGAGGAAAGTGGTATTTCTGTCACATCCTGCAAATATTCCTGTCTTTATCATTCCAGTGTGAGTTTGTACACTTACAGAAATCAACTCTTGAGTGCTAAAAAAAATTGCTTTAATATACAGATAAAATAAACTCCTAAAAGTAAATGCTATTTTCCAAGAAAAATAAAATATTTTCACTTAAGAATGTCAGGTACCTTATAATCTTTTCAGCTTCTCTTGAATGAGTAAGATTACCTCTTGAAGGTAATCTATTATCAGTGGTTTTACCACAAAAATCATTATTCACTCTTGAGTTGCAATGTTTTCAAATGTCCTTCAAATTTTTCATGCTTTCTGAAAATTTTCAATGCTTCCTAAAAATTTTCAAAGCTGTTTTCCACCTGAAATTCTTCCTGGTTTTTTTTCGCCCTGACTAGTTTTTTTTTTTTTTTTTTTTTTTTTTTTTTTTTTTTTAAGTGGAGGTAGACCAGTAAGTGTAAGTAACAGACGATTGCATTCTTTGAAACACCATACTCCAACCAGTGAAACAAGCTTCTTAAAGCTTTACAGTGTACCTGAGATGTTTTTTAATCTTTGGGTAAATCTGTGTTGAAGTCAATTTCATGAATTTCAAACTATGTGTAGGATCCAAAGTGGAAGCTGAATCCTTTTCTGGCCAGTAGATGAACTCTAATTATTGGCGAAGATAAAGCCATTTATTGCATGTTGCTATCATTAGCATCTTCTTCAATTTATGGTGGAATATTAGCATCTTTTGTTAATGATAATAACAGACTTTTGTTCTGACAACGTTTTAAAATAACCACAGAGGCATACACAAAACAAACACAACTGACCCCAGTTGAAATAATCACACTGCTAAAGAAGAAGAACAACAACAAAATGTGCAAACCAAGCCTGGCAAACTGTACAAGTGTCGACAGGAACAGATAAGTCCACGTGAGGACACAGTTAAAACATCAGCTGCAGAATGATGGCAGGACTCACCATCGTTTGAGATGCTCAGTGGTGTCCCGTCTTAGTCCATTCAGGCTGCTATAACAAAAATATCATAGATGCCTATAATCAACAGAAATTTATTTCTCACAGTTCTGAAGGCCAGAAGTCTAAGGTCAAGGCACATTAGATTCAGTGTCTGGTGAGAACATGCTTCTTGGTTCATCAATAGCTAATTTCTCTTTGGATGCTCACGCGGCAGAGCTGAGAGGGGAAGCAAGCTCCCTTGTGACTCTTACAGGGGCACTAGTGCCGTTCATGAGACCTTCCCCTCACGACCCCTTCTAACCTTACTTACCTCCCAAAGGCGCCACCTCCTAATACCATCACGTTGGGAGGCAGAGTTTCAACATGTTAGTTTTTGATGGACACAAACATTCAGTCCATAAGCTGTCCCTAGTTTTTCTCTGATTTTTTTTTTGTCTCCATGAAAAACTGAATATTTTTACATCTTCTCAAGTCAAATAGAACCATGACTTACATTTTATAATTGACACAGCTGGCTTGAGAGATATAATTATTGTTCCCTCTGGAATGTAGGGTAGGCCCATCTCCACTGCTCCCCCATCTCCACCACTCGCCTTCCATCAAATTTACACAGTTCTTCCAGGAACCAAATAATATCCACTTAAGCATAAGCCTGCTTTTTAGTTTATGTTTTTTTTTTTTTTAATAAAAGCTGAAGTACTAAAAAAAAAAAAAAAAGCTTAAGGATTTTATTATTCCCTGGTAAGAGGAGGAGGCCATGGTGTTCTCTTTTGAGGTCATTAATCAGTAGGATTTTAAAGTGTGTTTTCAAGTGCATTTGACAGTGATTTCAGAGAAGAAATGGCAGGATAAAAGGAGCTAGAAAGAAAGCAAAGCTTGGCAGCAAAATATCAAGTGTCCTTATTTGCCACAGATCTGCAGATAAGTGGTGGGGATATCACAGGGGTCCAGAGGATGGTTTCCCAAGCAACTGAAGTACTCCTTGCAGAGTTAAGAACTTTCAGAGATGGGCTTGAGACAGCATGAACCATTCCACGTGCAAATCAAGGGTTCAAAGCTGATGAAACTGATAGTGTGTTTACCCTCATGGGAAAACTGAGTAGTCATGGCAATGTGACCAGCTTAAATGGCCACTGTTGTCTGCTAATGACACTTTGGAAAACATCGTGCGTGTAAGTGAGGACTGGGAACACAGCAGCATCCACTGGGGCTTATGTTCCCAGGTTCTGAGAAAGAGCTCCCCACCAGATGGTGTTCCTTGCTTCGTAAAGTCTCAATGGCTCTTTGGGCCTGGACACTCATTCCTTGCACAAGAATTGTGCTCTGAGTCTAACCAATAGCTAATGTATGTAGAAACCAAAATGAAAAGCAGAGCTCTCAAATATAGACCAAGGATTCATGTTGGAAAAAGATGAAAACAAACTTTAAAAAAAAAAAAGATGCAAAAGAGAAAAAGAATCAAGATATTCTGTGAAATGTAATTAGAAGCCATAAAAAAATTAAATACAATTTTAAATGAATATAAAATGTTCATTGATTGTTATGGTTGGGTTTTTTTTGTTGTTGCTATAGCATTTAGAAACACTGAAAAACATTCAAATCATATTTAGAACTTACCCAAATAAAGTTCTTCTCCTCAAAATTACACCCTGTGAAGTCAGAATAGTGGTTATCTTTAAGGGTGGCAGTGCCTGGAAAGGTCAGGAGGGGCCAGCTGGGGTACTGGTAAGGTCTGGTGCCCCTGGGATTGGTTGCATGGTTGTGTTCCAGCCGTGTGCTGGAGTCTGCAAACCGATTATTTTGTCTGAGAGCTGATTATTTTAATTTGCAGGAGCTTGTGACCTGGTTGTTAAACACACCCATCATTAAAAGTTACATTATGGAAAATTATGATTAAATAAATTATCCTAGAAAGGGTACTCAACACTTCCTAATTATTTGACTACGTTTAACTATTATCCCTGCTCCTAAGGTTGTTATGTGCATTGTATCTGTGTGATGGGAATATGCAACACGTATAGACGTATGTTACTACACGTCTCTTCCCAACTCTGCACTCAGTGATGTCATCTTGATAGTATGAAATGGGCCATGGTGGCTGATTTCATTTGCAGCACAGAAATCAACAAATGTTACAAGTCAAGGCTTGAGTTTTATTGATTTTTCTAGGCTTAGGAAAGTAGTAGAGAAAATATTAATAATTCAAATTGAACTTAAAACTACATCACATCTGTAGCCATCACATTGTAAATAGAACAGAAATATGAGCATATATTCTTCCAATATTTAAAACTTATTGTCCAGTTCAGTAGAGTTTCTCACATCATTGTCCAATAAGTGAAGTTCAGACATATCTCTTCATTATTTCTATTTTGTCTTACTGATTAATGTAAAGAAGAATATTAACCAACTTTCATGTTGGAATTATAGTCATTAGTTGCAAAGTTAGATTGTCTATTGGTATAAGAATTAAGCAAAAATCTATTTTTTCTCATGATTTCTTCACTTCCACCCCTTTGTTTCTGTTCTCTTTTTCTGTAATTCTAATTAATTACATTAAAGATGAGATGCCATTAATTTCATATTTTCCACCTCTGTTTATTTGTTTTACTTTCTAAGAGATTTCTTCAACTTTATCTTCTTTCTATTCAATTTTTAAATTTGATAATTGTTGTGTTTTATTTTATTTTTTGGCTTTCTTCACATTCTTCTTTTTTTTTTTTGATAATCATTTTAAATTTCCAAGATTTCTCCCTTGTTCCCTAGTTCTACCATTTTTACAGCATCCATTTCTTATTTCAGAGGTGCGATTTTAATTTTTCAGATATTTCTGAACATACAAGGGGGTATTTTTTAAAACGTATCCACCATTCTCTGAATTATTTGTCTCTTATAGGATTGATGTCTCTGTTTAATTTGGTCCTTCTTTTTTCTTGTTGCAGTCTTTCCTCCAATGTTTAGCGACCCTTGGTTGCTCATGTATATTTAAAATGAGGCAACAGAAAAGCTTATTCCTTGGGAGAGTGGCCATGTGGCTGTGTGGATGGGCTTGTTGAATGGCAGGCTTTGTGTACTGGTGAGCAGTTGAGGATCAGACAGTTTGCGCAGGGACTCCAAAATGCATGGGTCCTGAATGGTTACCGAGTCATCTCCAAGCAGGTTGGTCCATTTCCTTAGAGAGGTAGCTATTCTAACCTTGGGGGTAAACATGAGGCAGCCTAGTTCTGTGACCTGGAGTAGGCAAGTTGACTTCCATTCGCAGCCTCCTGTTTCCTGCCACGTTTCATTTCTGCCCTCTGTGGTACCTGCCATGGTTGAGTCTCTGAGTCCCGAACCTCTCTGAGTTTCTACAGGCAAGTCAGCACCCTCCTTGCTGCAGGCCACCTCTTATGTATGTCAAGAAATAGTTGCCTACAGCCTGCTTCATGAGTTACCACTCCATTTTCTGTTTTTTTGTCTCCAGAAATTCTTGGAAATTCTCATGAGTTGCTAGCCTCCTTCATGGTTCACTAACTTAAAACAGAAAGCTCAACTCATTTTTAACACTCTCTGGGACTTCAAACACAGGAGGTGTTTCCTTTGGGAGGAGTAAGAAGAGTTATGGGTATGGGGGTGTTGTTGTCATAATTTTTGAAAAAGAACTAAGCTAATATTTCTGTAATTATTGGTTCATGTGAGGCCTCTCTCTTGTCTTTTTAAGTGTGTTTTTCCCCCATTCCTCTCTCCTCTTCTCCTTCCACTGGGCAACTGTTTTACTGTGGGGTGGCACACATCTTGCTATTGCATGTATCCCAGTAAAATACGTATCATTATTCTTGGCAAACTTATTTTCAGTCTATACAAATGATATCAGGCTAAAGATCTCATTCTCCTTTTTGCTTTTCTCAGTCAGTCCAAGCTTGTTAACTACATCTTTAGAAAGTCCCACAGCTCTATTATTTTTATCTGCTTGATCAGTTAAAATCTCCAACTATAATTATTTATGTATCTATATCTGTCACTTGTTTTAATATATGTTTGAGACGGTTTGATTAAGTGCTTATGTGTGCATGGTTGTATCGTTTTGTATTTATTAGCGTATACTATCCCTTACTAACTTATTCTATTTTTTACTTGAATTTTATTTTGTCAGATATTAAAATTGCCACCTCAGCTTTCTTTTAGCTTTTTATTTTTGCTAGGCATACCTTTTTCTATCCTTCTGTTTCTGACTTTTCTGTGTCCTTCAGTTTTAAATGTGTATTTTGTATCCGATGTCCTTCTTTTAATCCCACAGGGATTTTCATTAGTAACTGTGATGGTTGATTATGTGTCAATTTGACTAGGCCACAGGGTGTCCAGGTACTGATCAGACATTCTTCTGGATGTGTCTGTGAGGGTTTTTTCAGATGAGATTAACATTTGACTCAAGCAGATTGCCCTCTGTGAGTGGGTCTCATTCAGGCAGCCTTCTAGAAAGAGGGAATTTCCTTCTGCCTGTCTTGAGATGTGTTATTGGTTTTTTTCCCTGCCTTTGGGCTTGAAACAAAACATTGGCTGTTTCTGGGTCTCATAAGTACTGGATTTGTACTCAGACTGCATCATCAGCTCTCCTGGGTCTCTAGATTGCTGACCGCAGATCTAGGGACTTGTCAGTCTCCATAATCACATGAGTCAGTTCCTTACAATCTATCTATCATCTTTCTATCCATCTGTCTATCTTCCTTTCTTTTATTTTTTTTAAATGGAGGCACTAGGGATTGAACCCAGGACCTCATGCATGCTAAGCACACATTCTACCACTGAGCTCTACCCTCCTCTCTATCTATTGGTTCTGTTTCTCTGATGATCTCTGCCTAATCTGGTAACTTTAACATTTACACCTATTTTAATTAACGTTGTATTAGGATTTGTTTCTTACCTGGCATGTCTACTTTTAGTTTTTAATCTTTCTTCTTTCCTGCTTTCTTTTGAGTAGAAGAAATTTTCTTCTCATGAAGAAAGTATATCCTATAGAATGCCTCCCTAGGCAATATTTTATCAATAAAATGCTTCTTGATTTTTAATATCAAAATGCCATAGTACATAAGTGCATAACAATACAAGACTCTGGAGGCTGATGTTTACCTAGGAAAAAAAAATTGTATTTACATTCCCCAAATCCAGTACAATATTTTTAACAATACTACATGAAGGAAGTGTCATGTTACATTCCCAGTCAAAGTGGTGAAATGTCCAAGTCATGTGTAGACATTTTGAAAAGTGCACTAAGTGCCAAGTAAGGGGACATGTATTCCAGATGTTGCAGAAACAGAGACAAGAAGAAACAAAATTTTCAAAGCTGCAAAGCATATGGTGGAGTGTAGGATCTAGCAGAGAGGAGGGAGCTGAAACCTCGGTGATTTCAGGCAGGACACACAGCACAAACCAGCAGAACTCAAGAAACTGGACAGAAGGGTGAAGTACACGCTGCAAACAATGACAGAAAAAAATGTAAAAGTCTACATTCTGAACCACTGGCCCCATTCCCAGGCGTGGCTCTCATAGCACTGGAAGTTGGGCTTTTTCTTATCACCAGCTCCACCTCACACAGTTTGGGGGGGTTACCCCCCCACACACACACACCAGAGAAAATGATCGGCCACAAAGAAGAAACTGCAGACACTTTAATCTGGGAGGATTGCCAAAAAGAGGCTGGGACCCCATCCAATTATCCTTCAGAAAATACCATTAGAACAATCCCCATCTACTCAGAGCTTCTAATCAGTATCTATCAAAATGATCTCATGGCTTTTCTCCTTTCATTTGTTACAGTAGAACTCTTTTAACCAACTTACATTTAACTGACCAACACCTCACCACCTTTCGGGGAAATCTTACTGGTGAATGTTTATGGTATACGGCGCTCGTGGCTAGTAGGCTACTGTCTAGTATAATCACATACCTCTGTTCCTACAGGTTGAGCTGTTTGGTCGTTTTTTTGTCCCCAAATTGCTTTTTGCCAGTTGTGCTTGTTATTTTAAATATTTGATTTAATCAAATATTTCTTAATTTGGCAAAATGCGAATGTGAAGCCAAAGAACTGTTGATTCTGTTTGGAGTAGGCAAACTTCTAAAGGTTTATGCCAAGATTCTTGTCCCCTGGTTATTGAAACACTAATCTAGGTACTTCTTTGTAGAGACTTCACAGGTGGAATTAAGATTATTAATCAACTGGCCTTAAAATGGGGACATTTATCCTGGATTTTCCAGACCGGTGCAAAGTAATCACATGAACCTTTAAAAGCCGCGGAGATGAGGCATAAGGGAAGGGCAGAAGGATTAGAAGTGTGAGAACTCCTCCACCATCGCTGGCTCTGAAGACTAAGGAAGGAGGTCAACAGCCAGGGAATGTGGGCGGCCTCTGGAAGAAGGGAATGACCCTGACCAGCCACCACCAGGATCAGAGACTTCAGTCCTACAACCTCACAGAACTAAATTCTGCCAATAACCCAAATGATTCTGCAAGCAATTCTCCCAAAGCAGTAAGGAATGAAGCTCTGCCAACACCTTGATTTCAGCCTGGTGGGACCCTCAGCAGAGCTCATGGAACTCTGACCAAAAACCTATGAGATAGTAAATGGGTATTGTGTTGAGCAACGCAGGTTGTGGTAAGTTGTTCCAGCAGCAGCAGGAGACGAATGCACCATTGAAAACTAAATGTATTACTCTGAAAAAGACTTGAGAAGATGGGTTGCTGAAAAAAATTGCTTTTGAATTTGATATGAACATGACAATTGTAAAATTGTAAAAGATTGGAAAGAAGATTGTAAAAATCTTGCAGAAAAATACATTCCATCTGCTTCACAAATGCCCTTGAGGCTTTGTTCTACTTTAAAAGTGCCCAAACTAGAAATTAAGGGCAATACATTATGGGAATGGCTTATGCAGGAAAGGCGACTCAGAAATCCATTGATCTATACTAAAAGAAAAGAGCTGATCTCTACATTTAAAGACTGGTGGTAAATACATATATAGTTTTAAGTTAGCCATATAAATTTGGGCCTACATTTAAAGACTGGTTTATATGTTTTAAGTTAAAATAAAATATATGAGGTATCTGTGTGTCATTTTTTAAAGATTCCATGCTCTAAGCAAGTTTTTTGATTAACAGACAAATTATCAATCCTGATTGCCTCTGATTTGAGAGCTTCTCCTCTAAACCAGTGAATCATCAACTGCTTTCCTGAAGTTCTAGGCTCCGTTGTTACTGGCTATACTAGGTCCGTGCAATGCTGTCTTTCACTCTAAGCTCTCTGCAGAACCATGCCTGTTATCCTGAGGGTGGTGGACGGTGGGAGAGTGCTTTCCTTTCCTGTGACTCTCCGTCTGCAGCTCCTTATGTTGTAAATGAGAGGCGGTTTCATTGGATGCCATGAATTGTCCCCAGAATTTTCAGTTTTCAAGTTGGATAGGACCTGAAGTAATTTCCCCACGGCACAGTCCTTGAATTGCTGAGATGATACATTTCTGGCTTCAGCATTTCAGGTTTTTACTGTCTCTTGGGTTGCAAACTGAAATGCTTTTTGAGTGAGGCAGGTAACCTGAATGAGAAAAGCAGGAGAAAGGGGATGACATGGGCTGGTGTAAGTAACAGGGCGTGGTAAGTCCAGTGACAAACCAGAGTGCCTGCCAACAGAAGAATAAAGTGCTTGTTAGTGATCTCTGATGCTAATCTCATGTCCACTACCACCTATGTTTTAGATCTCCTTTTTAATATTCATTTTTAATGACCACTTTACAAACTGACAAAAATGCGTACAATTTTATTAATGACTAAAAGATATATTAATTACAAGTAGTTGCCTAAAGTAAAGTTGTGTTTTGTAATATAACAGAACATTTTAGTGAATACCTGATAAAACTACTTTGTCATTATAGTGTATTGTCATACAATGAGAAGGAACCAGAGGGTCTGAGAGGACCTATACACTACAGAGAGAAAGTTGAGAGGAAAGATAAGGGGAAGTTAAAGAAGGTAGAAATAAAAACTAAGAAGGAAGAGCAAAGAATTTTGAGAGGCAATAGGAAAAGATCTTTGAAATGTGTCATCACTAACTTGGAAAATACAGTTTTCTAGATTGTAGGTACACAGCCTCCTCAAAAGTAAGTTCACATTATATTCAATGACTTTTTAAATACTGTTTTGTACCCTGCAGAGGGTCATGAAAAATTTTCCATATGCCTTTGTGTGTGTGTGTGTGTGTATGTATGTATGTGTATATATATATATATATTTTTTTTTTAATTGAAGTTTAGTCAGTTTACAATGTGTCAGTCTCTGGTACCATGTGCTTTTGAGGAATTCTTTGTGAGAGATTCTTCTCTAATCATTGGTGAGAAATTAATTTTAAATGACTTCAGAATCCCTTTGAGAAAAAATTGTGTATATTCTTTTCCTCAGCTTATTAGAACATCAGCACAGAGATTTGGGGCAGAGCAAAAATCTACTGTGTTTCGACCATTTAACTGTTAAAAATTTTAGGGTGAGGCTTCATTTTGTTCTACAAAGTCTGCCAAACTCTGACTAAAACAAAGCAAATAGGCCACGGTATAAAATTAGATACTAGTTACAAGTCTTTTTTCATGAAACCTATCGTGTAATTGTATAAGAAAATTTCAGAGTTGTAGTAGTGATAAGAAATTTAAAACTAACTTTCTGAAATGTACAAGAATCAAAAGCCCAGAAGGAGATCAGCTTCATTGTTCAAAGCAAACAATAACCAAAATATATAGAAGTTAATTCCTTTATTACATTCTATTTTGGAGAGTTATTAAAGTTGCTGAAGATTAAGGATATTGGAACAGTTACAATTTCAGACGCTGTCTTCGGATGTTACATAGTTTGAAGCAGGATGTGATTAGAAGGGATTCTTTTCATGAATAGGAAACAGAGGCAGGAATAACTAGCAAGAAAATTTAGGATAATTGCAAATCAACAACTTGTACAATTCTTGGATTGATTGCCAATACTGAGGATAAAAATATTTGATAGTGTAACCCTGGTAACTAGGTGAAAATGAAATGTTACCCCTAGTGGGGGACTTCAGTTTTTGACATTTTATGATTTGTATGTGCTTAAATAAGACTGTTTTACAATAAGTTTTGGGTTGTTAAGGAATTATTTTAGGCCATAAGTCAGAACAGGAAATAAAAGATTACAGTCGTGTCAACGTCACATGCCTATAGGGGCTAGGGCAGAGGACACGGGAAATGAAGGTGGCCTGGGGTGAGAACAAGAAGATTGGAGACGGGGACCAACTAGGGGTGTGCATTCCGTCTGCAAAGGCAGCCGTTGACATATGGGAATATGGGTGAAGGGGGTCATCCAGAATTTTTAAGTGATTTTGGATATCTGGATTTTATGTGACATCTCTTGGTGTCTAATTCAGTATATAATTTGATTTTAAAAAAACACCAAATGTATGAGTCAAACAAAACTCATACACTGTCTGGACTCAGCCTGCCAACCATCTCTATATTACCAGAAGAGAGATGACATTAATATTTGTTGAACACCTACATAGGCCAGTTAATAGACATAAAAGAAGTTTATTTCTCTCTCAAGTAACTTAGTATAGCAGGTATAATCATCTGTGTAACATGGTGAGGAAACTGAGGCTTGCAGAAGTTAGGGATGTTATTGATAATCACCCCCATGGGTAGCAAAATGTCTAATAGGAAAAATGAACAAATCAAGTGATAAACGGATCACAAATGACCTAGTATATAACTTTGTTTAACAGTAATGGGGGGGGAATCAAGCATGAGACTGGTATGTTTAGCAAGACACAGGCATAGTGAAGACTGTGTGAATAAGGTCATGTTTTTACTTAGCCTTCCTTGGGCAATTTGAACATGGAAAGGGCTCTCTGCATTTGTGGATTTGATTTCCTGTTCAGAATACTTGGGTTTTATGAGATGGCTCCAGCCCCTTTCTCTGAGTTATTAACCATTTTTTCTTCTGTGTTCGCACTCACAGTGGACGAGAGGGGGAGTGGGCCTTCAAAGGTAATGTGACTTCCAGCAGAATCTCCTCTCATAGCGCCTTTGAATACAAAGTTCCAAAAAGGTGGAGTTTTTCTAGGACCTGCGGCTGAGTTGGTATATATAACACTTGAAATACAGTAGCGATGTTCTAACTGTATCATTGCATCAAGAAATTGAATTCTTTACTTTCTGAATTTTAAACATCTATTTTAAAAATTTAATCCTGAGGTTTATTCCCTCGTTTTTTTTTAAGCATCCTCTTTCCTTGATCTTGTAAACATATATTATTTGAAAATCTGAAATAAATGCTATTTTTTGAAGTTCAACTGACAGAAAATAGCACATAGTGCATATATGTTAAGCATTAAGTATGTAAACAGCTTAGAGAAACAGCTTTCCCGGACAACCTGGTCACTAAATGTTCATTTATCCCACTTTTAGCTCCTGAGCATCTCAGCTTTCCCGAATCCCATTGACCTTGGTCTCCTGGTAGCCCTGCTCTAGCGCATTGCCATCTAAGAACAAGTTTCCTCTCATCTTGGACCTGGATTTCTCCACAGGTGCTTCCCACGTGGGTGGGACATTCCTTCTAGATCCGCCCTGGTGCAATTGCCTGCCTCCTCTCTGAGATCACCATCTGTTTTCTGCTCTTCTGGTTTAAGACTCATTCATTCAATTTCTATTATTTCCTGGTTACTCTTAAATTTGTAATTAAGCATATGTAATTTGGCAAAGTCCTAACTGGATAAAGATGGTAGACGGTCTTCATTGTGATCATTCTGGCTCACATTGTACACCCTGTCTTCATCTCAGTTTTTTGATACTCCCCAAGTACCAAATTCATTGTTATTATTGCTATTATTGTTCTTATTTCACTTGCTTGGATTTTCCCCAACGTTTACTGA
This sequence comes from Camelus ferus, assembly GCF_009834535.1. Lineage (NCBI taxonomy): Eukaryota > Metazoa > Chordata > Mammalia > Artiodactyla > Camelidae > Camelus > Camelus ferus. Next base: position 28,872,686 of record NC_045720.1, read on the forward strand.
TTTGTTTGTTCACTATTGCTTTTTGAGTATGACTCCCTCCTTCTGAGTTTAGTGTCCTAAAGATAATCTTTAGTAGTCCCTTCGGTAATGCTCTCTTGATGGGGAGCTCTCTCTTATGCCTGAGAATATCTACATTTCACCATTTCTCTACCATGACATGTAAACCAGGTTGGCAGTAATTTTCTCTCAGCACTTTGAACATGAGATTCTGTTAGTTTCTAGTTTCTCTTGCTGCTTTTGCTGCCAGCCTAAGTGTTGTTCTTTTGTAGGTAAACTGTTCTCTCTGTCACTCTCTTTGGTGTTTTGAAATTTTCTGCAACATGTCAAGATGTGGATTTAATTTTATTTATTCTGCTTCGGACTTAGTATGAATATTGAATTTTCTGTTATAATCTCATCTTCAGCAGGCTTTTACCAGGAGAGCCCCTGTGCAACCTAGGTTGAAAGTGTATTTTTCAGAGATGTGTTTTTGGAAGTGTGTGTGTGTGTGTGTGTGCACGCACGCGCGTGTGCATGTGCATTCTTCTGCTGGAGTCCTAGGTGTATCGTTGGCCTAGAATCACATTCTATGGTAACATCTTAGCTTAGAGATTTGCAAATCATAGAAGCAGAATACACTGGAGCCCCACACTCCATGGTGAGGCAAGCCACGGTGAGAAATTATCAGCTCTGACTCTTTTTATCCTCGCCCAGAACCTGGGTGAAACATACAAGCTGTCTGTCATCTCCCTGGGCCGGTAGGGGGATAATTTCTAGTTCTTTCCTTCCCCAAGGACATAAGGGTTGTAGCTACAGGCCAAGCTCTCAGTTCCAGTTCTCTGCCTACTTTACTGTCCCCTTGTGGCCACAAGATCCCAAGTGCCCCTACATGGGGGCAAACACCTCCATCAAACTACTGCAGCAGCTGCCCTGGCCCTTCCCTTTCCAGGTACCAGCTCCATCTTTCCATTGGGTCTTTGGAGATTTCTCTTGCTTTCTCAGTAGCTCAGCTACACATTTAAACAGATGTTTGTGGCACTTAATCCAGCACTTAAAGGAGTTTGTGGCAGTAGGGTCTGTATGTTATCTAACCTCCTCGATAGTTCAGGAAATGGAATTCCATGCAGTTTTCCTACTCTTCCTTCTTCTTCTCTTTCTCCACTGGATCTTTCATACCAAAGACTCCCGCATCTAGAATATGGAGAGAAATTCCAAACGTGGTTTGGCATCGTTCCCACACAATAAATCCTACCTCAGATCTTCTGGATTAAATATTTTACGCCAGCTAACCATAGGGCACCAGGAGCCACCCCAGGGAGCAGAGTCCAGGGAAGATACCCCAGGAATTTCCCTTTTATTCTAATTTTTGCAAGTTCATTTAGCATAAAAATTTTTTTTTTAATTTAAATAACCCCTATTAAGGTTAAGTCTCGTCTATATTTTAGAGAGTCCCAGGAGGTGGGAAGGCATATTAAAATAAGTGGAAGGGCCTAATTCACAAAGTTGCCCTTTGACACACTGCTTTGATTTGCTTACATTAATTTTGGGTGAAATTCACTTTAAAAGAGAGCTTGACAGTCCTGTTTGTTAGAGAAGATTTTGGGGGGGTGAGGGAGGGAGGTAAGATCAAGAAACATTATCTTAGGATGTATTACTTTCATGTAGATTAATTGGAATGACCCAGATGAGCATTAAAGGCAAGGAAAAAGATAAGGAGCTTTGAATTTTAGGGTGAGGAATAGAGGAAAGATGGAGGGAAATGAGGTGGGATCTCAGAGCAGCGGATGGTAAATGGACAGACAGGCTGAAACCTTAGGAGTGGCAGGCTTTGGGATGTGTAATAGTTAGGGGCCTGCCTGCAATCAGATGGCTCTCTCAAAAGAGCAACTGAATAGCATTTAAAGGCGGGACTATTTAGAAAAACCAACAAAGCTTGGTGAAGCAGCCGGGGGTGAGGTAGAGCTAAAAGCTGTTTTAGCGCCACCCTGAAGAGGGAAGGGGAGGGGACAGTTCCTGGGATCTGGGGAGAGCCACAGCTATAGGAAAGGCCTTGTGTCAGGAATGCAATCCCTGGGGGAATACATGCCTGATCTCTCTCCTCCAACCCTTCGATCTCCTGCTAGTGCCACTCAGTGGCCTAACACAACCAGAGACCAAGGGCAGGGGAGCCCCGTTGATGCAGTCAAAGAAGGTCTGCCTCCCAGGGCAAGAGCGCCATGGAAGAGGGCGGACCGTGGCTCTGGAGAAGAAGGTAGACTGTCCAGCACCGGTGGGGCTGCACCACTGGTTGGAGGGCTGGTGGGTTAGCGTGGGGGCTGGGCACTCCTTGATGTCCTCCTTTTCATTTTTTAAAGTCTTGCTTTCACACTGCTTCTGCTCGTGCCTTTTGATGTCAAAATAGTATCTTAAAGACTGGTGAAAAGGCCCCATTTTTAGAGACTGTCTTTGGAGGATATAACTGTTTTCTCTGTTCCCCATGTGCCTCTCCCAGCCACACTTTTCATGGTAAGTTGACAAAAATCAAGCCGTCCCCTGGGTGTTCAGCATCCTGGTGACATCAGAGTGGCACTGAACAATAGGAACCATGGTGAATTGCCCTCATAGGGGTTAAAATATCAGGGCAAATCTAGAGCCCCACCAACCTGCTCACTTGCCCAGTGTCCAGGAGACTCAGGAGTGCAGAAATCAGAGGCCCTGACCACAGAATCCTGTCTCCCCAGGCCACCCATGGCTAGTACACCCTCTCCAATTAGTCTCTGCATCTTCATTTAATCAGTGATCTTTCCTTGGCTGGTAGCTATGGAGAAAAGGAAGAAGTGAAGAACAGATAGTGTGTGCCCTCATCCTCTTCCTCTCCTAATCTACCGCAGTGATGCACTCCTGATCGCCCCATGCACGGGACCATGAGCACTTGAACCGGGCTGTGGAGGGCTCCAAAGCCAACCTTGCATCATTCGTTGATTCAATAACCATGGCCTGTAATGTTCTCAGCATTTGACGATGGAATCTTTGTGTGTGACCATGGCTTAGAGACGAAGGCTAGGCCGATGTTCCTTTTTAGGCTGCTCATATAAAATCTATTTTCTGGTTGGTGGAACAGCCACTAATTGAAGCATCTGGGGCAGTTTGAGAGGCTGCCTCTTTTGCCCTGTGGTGGGTCACTTCCATTCACTCCGTTTCTGGTTGTTCCAACTACCCCTGTCATTTCACCTCTAATCACAGCTATGGTATCCCAATTCTGCTAACAGAATTCTGGAGACTCAGGAGTGCAGAAATCACAGAAATCACAGGCTCTGACCACAGCAACCAGTGCAGGGTCTTACACGTGGGTGCTCAAAAACAGATGTTGAAAGAACAAATGAATGTTCTTCAGGGCTGCATTGACTACTCTGAGATGAAAGGGGTATGATGATAACAAGGCTGAGAATTTAAAAGCAATATTGGGGTAATTAATAACAGTATCATCTTACAGGGATTTGTGAAGACGAAATGAACTATTATATGTGAAAATGCCTGGTAAAACCTTTAAGCCCCACACACATGTTAGTTATTATCACTATACATAGATATTGTGGATAACTAGTCTTCCTGGAAAGAAACATAAGATTTAGAGTCAGAAGATACCTTCAGTTGTGTGACCTTGGAAAGTTGCTCAGAGTTGTTCTTTGAGCCTTAGTCTTCTCATCTTTAAAGTGGGGATATTAATATTGCTATTTTCCTCCCATACATAGCTTGCTGCAAAATGCTTTGAAAGTTGTAAAGCATAACACAAGCATTGGGTTTTGTTTGTTTGAGTGGTTAGAACACCATGATCCAGTGGATAGAATGTCAACAGGGCATGTACGGTTACCTCCAGGAGTGATAATACATTTGAAGATATACACTTCTCAGAAAGCGTATCCACTGGGGGCCAAGGCCATATGGTTGTTGAAGCTGTGGGCCACTCAAAGGTGGATGCCACAGCCTTGCAGCCAAAGTGGAAAGTTCCAGCCTGTGTGGCCGACAGAATTAAATCTGTGGATAACTCCTAATGGTAGTGTCAGGAAATCACTCTCCCATCCACCCCTTTCCAAGCCTTCTAATGGACGGCAGAGTGGGAAACCTGGATCCCCTGAAGGGTTTAACACTGACAACACTGGACAGAGAATCAGAAGCTGAGGTTCAAGACCCAATTGTTGTACTTTCTGGCTCTGTGATTGCAGACAAGTCACTTATCATTGCTTAGCTGGAAAAAGAGAATAATGAAATCTACTTTGCAGGACTGTTAGGAGGCTAAAGTAAGTTTATATATGTAATGGCATTTTGTTGACGGCAAAGCAGTAAACAAATGTGAGTACAAGTATTCTTCCCAGACACTGAGGGAGATGATACTGAGCAGTAAAATTTCCTCACACATAAATAGCAGAAGAAGAAAGAAAAAAAGGAAAAAAGAAAAAGAAAAAATCCTGGGTAATTCACCAACTGGAATAACCAGCCTCTGAATCATATAGACTTGGCTAGGCCGGGTCCAATATGGAGCCCTGGGGGCAACTTTAGTGGCTGGAAAATGAGGCCTATGAGGAAAAGCTGAAAAGATACATGGGAGGGATGCTAATGGCTTCCAAGTACCCATAGGACAACTGTGAGAAACGTGGCAAGCAGCCGTGAGCTGTTTCCCCAGAAAACGGGACTTGCAGGTGGCTGGGCTGAGGATCTGTTGGGGTCAGCAGGATGGGAGATTTCTGTCCATAGGGCAATGGGGCAGATCAAAGCCAGCACCAAAGGGGCTGTGACCTGGTTATGTAGTCAGCCAGACTGCCACTCCCAGACCCAGCCAGGGGTGGGGGGGCCAGATGCTGTCATGGAATTTAATCACTTTGAACAAACTTGGGCTAATTCCTATCGCTGAAAGGTTTATCTTTGTGAGATGGAGCTTAAAGGTGCCCATGGGACTGGGACCTTGCTTTGCCAAGTAGCTCACCCCAGACCTACCATAGTCACTTGGGACAATTTTCTGCAGACTTATATAATCTTAAAGATAGACAAAATTTAGGGTGGAGTGGGGTGGGGTGAGAGCTCAATGGTAGAGCATGTGCTTAGCATGCACAAGGTCCTGGGTTCTAACCCCAGTACCTCCATTTAAAAAATAAACAAACAAACAAACAATTCAGAGATAGTCATCATTCATTCTTTCATTCACTTCTTCCCCATTGTCCTAGTGACAGTTACGCACTGGCAGGAGAACCCAGATCAATGTGATATGGTCCTTCACCTAAGGACTGAGTGGAAGAAAGGAAGTTAAGCCTGTAAATGACTGGGGTGGATGGAGGTGACAGTAGATGGAAGGAGGAGACCTACTAAAAGTGACACAGGTGAACCATGGAGGCTCGGCGGAGGGTGCAATCTGCTCTGAATGTGAAGGTGACGGACAGCAGCATCTCAGAGGAAGTGGCATTTGGTCAGGGCCCGAGGACAGGCAGCTCAGAGCAGGATGTTTGTTTGCAGCAGTGGATATGGCATGACTCTATGGAAGTATTTGATTTTTTAGTATTCACGGTTTTTATTGATTGTGTCTGTAATCAGTGTGTAAATAACTGTTAAGAATAGCGACCAGGTATGACACTTCTTTGATGACTGTGCCGTTTCTCCAAAGTGTTCCCCACTCAGCTACGGATTGAATGTCCCTTCTCTCCAGCTTCTCTTTCACAGTTTCTCCTCAGAGACTCTGTTCTAACAAAACCTTTCCTCTAGGCTCTTATCTGTCATTCTCATGTTCAGATCATATCTATCTTGAGAGACCTCCTTTCCTTTTTTCCCTGGGGGAACAAGAGCTCAACTCCTCTCTCTAACTCCTATTTATAAAGCTGAACCACATGAAATTGTTTCTATAGATCAAAAATTGTCAAACATGGACAATTTTACCAAATTTCATGGACAATTTCAACTGAACATATTGTCTTCTGCTGACTTGGCACTCACTTGGCACTCACTTGGTCTCACTTCTCATTAACAGTTTAAATGATCTGGTTTCTTTCTTTCTTGGCTTTCTCCCTGCTTCCAACCCCCACCCCACAAGTGAAAGCCCATTAGAGCAGGAAGGGCACTGGCTTATCTTTGCTGTATCCCTAGCTCCTAGCATACTGTGTGGTACCTGGTAGATGCTCAATATTAGCCTGAGAATGAGTAAGTGGTTTGCCCCAGGGACGGGCATTAAACAGATTTTTCTCTGCTTGTGGGACTGGGTGAGTCTCTTCAGGTCTCACTTAACTCAGCTCTAAAAGCCAAGTTGTGGGTACAGTAGGTCAGTGGTCCCCAAACCTGGCTGCTCATCAGAGTCGCCTTCTGAGAGTGTTAAAAATACAGATTCCAGGACCCACTCCAGACCCATGGAATCAACAGTGGAATCACTACCTGGGAGGGGCCTCAAGTCTGTAGGTATCTTCGCCTCTCATGATGACTCTCAGGTAGCCACTGAAAGAGCCGTCAACTTGCACTTGGGAGCTGCCAGACTTCATGAGGCCACAGGGAAAGGATGGCATCTGTCTTGCTTACTGCCAGGCTCCCAGTATGTGGCATAATGGCTCGCAGGTGGCAAACAGCAATGAGCAGTTGTTGAATGCCTGTGAGAGGCTTTCCCATTTCTGAGGGGCATCTTAAGCTGCTGAGGGTGATTAGGTTAGCTGAAAGAGATCTTAGATGGATTGACCTTGAGGGTTTTCTCAGGTCCCTCTGGGCTTCCAAATTCGTGTCACTAGGCAATGTAACCTCTCTGAGCCTCAGATCCTGTGAAATGAAGGCATGGGATTAGGGACCACTAAGGCCCTATCAGACTTGATCTTGCTTTCCAGAATGACTCCACTAACTGTATGACTTTGGGCAAATGGCTTACTTTTTGTTAAAGTGTCTGCGACACTGGATTGTGAACTCCATGAGAGCAGAGACTTTGTCTGTCCCATTACATCTATCTGTAATACTTAGTGCTTGGCAAACAGAGGTCACTCAATCAGTCATTCTTTGGATAAATGATAGAGCCATTTTAAAAAATGCAATGAGAAGGTAGAAGCTAGCTTAGCTAATTAAAACTTGTATATATCAACTTGTACTCCTCATCCCCCCAAAACACACCACGCCCATTGGCAATCACTTCCCATTCCCTTGTCCTTCCATCCTCTGGCACCTGCTAATCCATTTTCTGTCTATGGATTTGCCTATTCTGGACATTTCATATAAATGGAAACATATAATATTTGGCCTTTGGTGTCTGCCTTCCTTCACTTATCATAGTTTTTTAAGGTTCATCTATGCCAAAGTGTGTATTAGTACTTCATTCTTTTTTATGGCAAATAGTATTCCATTTTATTTAGCCATGTATCAGTTTATAGACATTTTGGTTGTTTCCACTTTTTCCTCTATTGTGAATAATGCTACTATGAACATTAATATACCAGTTTCTGTATGGATATAAATTTTCCATTCTCTTGGGTACATAACTAGGCATGGTCTTACAGTAACTCAATGTTTGACTTTTGGGGAACTCTTCTGTATTGGTTGCTTCATTTTACAATCCTATCAACAACCTATGAGGGTTTTAATTTCTCCACAACCTGTCCAACTTTCGTTATTGTCTGTGTTTTTTATTTCAGTCATCTGAGTGCATGAGAAGTAATATCTCACTGTGGGTTTGATTTGCATTTCCCTAATGATGTTGTGCATCTTTTCATGTGCTTGTTGGCCATTTGTCTATCTTCTTTGTAGGAATATCATTCAAATCCTTTGCCTATTTTTCCCAGCAGGATTTTTTTTAAAACTTCATATGGCACATTGGCATATAGTTTATCTGGGTCTGGAGGCTTGACTTCATTTAAGACAACAATCAATATTGTTCAAATGACCATGCTGCCCAGGGCAATCTACAGATTCAATGCAATTCCTACCAAAATACCAAGGGCACTTTTCACAGAACTAAAACAAATAATTTTAAATTTATATGGAAACACAAAAGACCCAAATAGCCAAAACAATCTTGAGAAAGAACAGAGTTGGAGGAATCATGCTCCCTGACTTCAGACTATACTATAAAGCTACAGTAATCAAAACAGTATGATACTGGCACAAAAACAGACACACAGATCAATAGGATAGAAAGCCCAGAAATAAACCCATGCACTTATGGTCAATTAATTATGACAAAGGAGGTAAGAATACACAATGGAGAAAAGACAGTTTCTTTAGTAAGTGGTGCTGGGAAAACTGGACAGCTACATATAAAAGAATGAAATTAGAACATTCTCTAACACTATATAAAAAAATAAACTCAAAATGGATTAAATACCTAAATGTAAAACTAGATACCATAAAACTCCTAGAAGAAAGCATAGGCATAACACTCTTTGAGATAAATCACAGCAATATTTTTTTGGCTCTGTCTCCTAAAGTAAAGGAAACAAGAGCAAAAGTAAACAAATGGGACCTAATTAAACATAAAAGCTTTTGCACAGCAAAGGAAACCAATGACAAAATGAAAAGATAATCTACTGAATGGGAGAAAAATACTTGCAAATTATGTGACCAATAGGGATTAATATTCCAACATATAGAAAGAGCTCATACAACTCAACATCAAAAAAACAAACAGTGGGGGTGGGCATAGCTCAGTGGTAGACCACATAGTTAGCATGCATGAGGTCCTGGGTTCAGTTAAAAAAAAACAGACCGATGGAAAAATGGGCAGAACTGAATAGACATTTTTTCCAAAGAAAACATGCAAATGCCCACATGAAAGATGCTTAACATTGCTAATTATCAGGGAAATGCAAATCAAAACCACAGTGAGGTATCACCTCACACCTGTCAGAATGGCTGTCACCAAAAAGAATACAAATAAAAAATGTTGGTGGGAATGTGGAGAAAAGGGAACCCTCCTACACTGTTGGTGAGAATGTAAATTGGTGCAGCCACTGTGGAAAACAGTATGAAGGTTTCTCAAAAAACTAAAAATAGAACTACCATATGACCCAGTAATTCCACTCGTGGGTATATATCTGAAAAAAACAAAAACACTAACTTGCAAAGATACACACCCCCAATGTTCCTAGCAGCATTATGTACAATTGCTAAGATATGGAGACAACCTAAGTGTCCATTAACATATGAATGGATAAAGAAAATGTGGTGTGTGTGTGTGTGTGTGTGTGTGTGTGTGTGTGTGTGTGTGTAATGGAATACTACTCAGCCATAAAAAAGAACGAAAATTTGCCATTTGCAGCAACATGGATGGACTTGGAGGGCATTATGCTAAGTGAAATAAGTCAGAAAGAGAAAGACAAATACTGTGTGATATCACTTATATGTGGAATATAAGAAATACAACAAACTAGTGAATATAACATAAAAGAAACAGACTCACAGATACAGAGAACAAACTAGTGGTTACCACTGGGGAGAGAAAAAGAGGGAGAGGCAAGATAGGGGTAGGAAATTTAGAGGTACAAACTATTAGGTATAAAATAAACTATAAGGATATATACATCATGGGGAATATAGCCAATATTTTATAATAACTGTAAATGAAGTATAAACTTAAAAAATTATGAATCACTATATTGTACACCTATAACTTATATAGTATTGCATGTCAACTATACTTCAATTTTTTAAATGCAAAAAAATAGATTTTATTTTTCTTTAATATGTAATTTCTAGGAATTTAAAAATACATTCTGATGTGAGTCCTTTGTCAGTAGTATCACAAATATCTTCTTCCATTCTGTGACTTATTTTTTTCAATCTCTTAATATCTTTTTGATGAACAGAAATTCTTATTTATAATATAGTCTAACATAATGATCCCTTTTCTTTATGATTAGAGCTTTTATGTCCAAGTTAGGACGTTTACTACATCCTAAGTCATATAGATATCATTTTATATTATCTTCTTAGAGATTTTATTATTTGTCTTCTACATTTATATCTACAAACTACCTGGATCCTTGTGTATGATGTGGGGAAGGATTAAGTTTAATTTTTAAAAATAATGATATCCAATCATCCCAGCACAACTAATTGCAAACACTTTCTTTCCAAGCTGCCCTTAAGTGCCTGTATTATCAAAATCATGTGTTCACTAACCTTTGGTCTATGTCTGAGCTCTTTATTCTATTTCATTGACCTCTTTGTTTCTTCTTATATTTCCATATAAGTTTGAAAAATAACTTTGAAGTTCTCTGGGGTGGAGGAGAGTGTTGGAATTTTGATTGAGATGGTACTAAATCTATAGATCAGTTTAGGGAGACTCTACAACTTCACAACATTAGTTGTGCTAGCCCATGAGCATGTTATATTCCTCCATTTATTTAGATCATCTTTGATTTCTCTCAAAAATGTTTTAAAGTTCTCTGTGTAGAGGCTTACTAATTCTAATTTGTATATATTAAAATATGTGATAATGATGTTTTTATATCTTCCTTTATAAAACATATATATATTTGAGGGGTAAATAGTTTTTACTAGACTGAGATTAGGAGTCTATGAATCTTGAGGACCTTTCTTTGTTGGTTTTGTTCCCTATGTTCTTCTTGGCCCATTTGAGCTACGCTTCCTGTTGTGAATCCTGGCATCATTCTACCTCTTCTTCTCCAGAGTGGTTGTCACTACCTGGTACTTCAAGCCAGCCTCATGTCAGGTGCCTCAGATAAGCAAACTTATGTGTGGGCTTAAGGAACACAAATATGAGCAGAAGTGATCATCTGCTTTTTTTTGTCAGACACTTTGAGATACTCTAAAGTAGCCTGGTCATGATTGATCTGGTAGGGCAGCAGGCCTTGCACAGTTTACCTAAAGATGTGGTGGGGACCATGGGATGGCTTGGTATCTATGTTCTGTGGACAAGGGCCAAGGCTTGGTATCTCTATTTAATTCTGTAGATGTTATAAGAAATGTTAATGTCCTCACAGTGCATGACCGCCCAGCAGTACCTGCCTGGCCACTCTGGCCTCCAGGTAGCCCTGGAGATGGTTTCAACCATTGATTACCATGATATATTAAAATGATATAATAATTTTTCTCCTTTATTCTGTTCATATGGTGAATTACATTTGTTGGTTTTCATATGACAGATCGTCCAATTTGTTTGTGATCTACTATCCTTGTTATATCCCGTTAAATTTGTTTTGCTAATATTTAAGATTTTTTTTTAACAGACTTTATTTTTTAGAGCAGTTTTAGATTCACAGCAAAATTGAGAGGAAGGTACAGAGATTTCCCCATACACTCCTTGTCCCCACATCAGCATAGCCTTGTCCATTATCAACATCCCCCACCAAAGTGGTCCATTTGTTAGATGGTTAACCTATGCTGACACATCATTATCACCCAGAGTTCATAGCTCACATTAGGATTCACTCTAGGTGTCAAACATCCTATGGGTTTGGACAAATTTATAATGACAAGTATTTACCTTTATAGCATCATACAAAATAGTTTCACTGCCCTAAAAATCCTCTGTGCTCTGCCTGTTCACCTTCCTCTCTCTATTAACCTCTGGCAACCATTGATCTTTTTACCATCCCCATAGTTTTGCCTTTTCCAGAATGTCATATAGTTGGCATCATACAGTATGTAGCCTTTTTGGCTGCCTTCATTTAATAATATGCATTTAAGGTTCCTTTGTTTCTTTTCATTCTTGATAGCTCATTCCCTTTTAGTGCTGAATAATATTCCATTGTGTGGATGTACTACAGTTTATTTACACATTAACCTACAGAAGGCCATTTTGGTTGCTTCCAAGTTTTAGCAATTATGAGTAAAGCTGCTATGAACATGTGTGTGCAGGTTTTTGTGTGGACATAAATTTTCAACTCCCTTGGGTAAATACCAAGGAGCACGACTGCTGGATCATATGTTAGGAGTATGTTTAGTTTTGTAAGAAACCACTGAATTGTCTTCTATGGTGGCTGTACCATTTTGCATTCCCACTAGCAAAGGATGAGAGTTCTTGCTGTTCTGCATCTTTGTCAGCATTTGATACTGTCAGTGTTTTGGATTTTTAAGCCCCATTGTTTCATTCAGTCAACATTCAGATACCTATATATTATTTTCCCTTTTCATTCTTCATTCTTTTATGCCTCTCTTAGTTTACACTGGGGAATCATTTTCCTTTTACTTGAAGAATATCCTTTAGTATGGGTTGACTGCTAAACATTTCTCACATTTCTTTTTCTTTCTTTCTCTCTCTCTCTCTCTTTCTCTTTTGGAGTATCTTTATTTTTCTGTCACTGTTGAGGCAATTTTTGGCACTAGGAGTATGCTTTGCCCACAAGTGGGGAAAGCTTGAAGTGTCAGGGAATTAGCAACCCAGAAGCAATCCTCAACTACAGAGGGATGAAATTGATGGATAAATACCTCCAGCTTCCTCCCTGCTCAGTGGGCTAATTCTACGGTGTGTCCTACAGTCTCTCAAATGGTCCCCAGTTGGATTGAATTCCAGTTGCCCACAGTGGCAAAACACTCATCAGCCCATCTTTTACTGGGTTTTCTCCCTTCCTTGTCTCATTTCTCCATTTCTATTACGTGCTCCTGCAATCACTTTCTAAATAAACTATTTATAGCCAAATCCTTGTCTTGAGGTATGTCTTTGGGGAAACCAAATCCAAGATATGGCCTATTTAAGAGGTGCAGCCCTTCAGGGCTCAACCCAAAGTAAGAGGGATTCATTAGCCCTTGCCACTGCATTGGGGAACTTTGAACATCAGTTCCTGTTGCCTTAGCTCTGAGTGTTTGTCAGAACTGCTCAGCTTCTTGGCTTCTCACTTGGTCTTTCTGGAATTGGCATTCATCCCAGGGGGAAAAGTGGCTCTAAACACAGGACTCACTTCCTTGGGTCTTACTCATCCTTTGGATCTTGGTTTGGTAATTCCTCATTATTTTGGTAACTCTCTTGTGCCTTTAAGCAGATTTAAAGAAATATTTTGATTAACTTTTTAGTTGTCCTCAAAGGGAGAATTAGTCCAAATTGTTAGAAAAGAAGCCCACTACAGCCCCATTTTTAGGTTGTATTGCACTTTGACTCTTCAAAAAGCTGCTGCTTGAACCCTGCTTATCTCTGTTCCCTATCTATATTCCCTCCTCCTCTCTCCGTGTGATGACCTTGCACAACTCCATGCCTTTACTCTTGTTTTTCCCTGTTCAAAGTATGACCCACCAAAGTGTTGGGGCCCTGGGAGAGGAAAGTTCTCCTAACATGCCAGTCTGGGCAAAGCCAAGGTGGCTGTCCGTCAAAGCCCAAGTGGGCAGTGTGAATGAACTGCCAAGAGGGAGGAGACCGGCCTTAACCAGGAGAGAAGGTCTCAGTTCTAGGAAACTAGGAGTGGGTAAATCAAGTTGGACACAGGGTGGAAGCACAATGAAAAGATGAAGACAGACAGATGGGGAAGAAAGAGAAATGTAGAAAAATCTGGGCGTGGAGTTTGGAGTTTGTCCAGGGCTCATCTAAAGTGACTGAGTTAAAGCTAGGTGTTCTCTTTCCCCAGAACATTCTTCAAAGCTCAGCTTAAATGACTTTTCTTATTTCTCTTGGCTGGAACCACATCCTCCTTTAACTTTCATAGCACTCTTGTTCCATTTATCATATCACATTTTTTCCTACTGGCTTTGCATAGTCTGTTCCTTCTAAATTATTAAGTAGATGGCAGCTGTGGTAGAGTGGAAAGAGCAGTGGGATCAGAGTTAGATGAACTGGGTTTAAGTCTCAACTTCAGCACTTACCTAAGGTGTTTGAGCCTCAGTGTCCTCATCTACACAATGGGCCTAATATTATTTACTCAATAGTGCGATTTGAGTGTTAAAAGCTGTTAAGTGTATAAAGTGATACGTAGTCATGTGGTCCATTGTCAAGTGGTACAGAGTGAGTGACTTGACAAATAAAAGCTTCCAACTGCGGAGACTACTAAGAGTTATGAAGTGCTCTTGGTGCTTGACATACATTATCTTATTTAGACCTCACTAAAACCCTACATAGATCTGTTAGGATGGAATATTTCAAAAATGAGAAAAAAGATGCCCTAACAGGTTAAATGATGTAATCAGAGTCACATAATTAAGTAGCAGAAGCAGAACACAAATTCAGCTCTGCCTGGCTCCAAAACTAGCAGTGTCCACTGGTCTATCTTGCATCCTCAAGGCTCTCACGGATTTCTAATAGGTAATGGCCTTGAAATCACTTTTTAGTCTAAACTAATCTGGGCCATTTTGGAGCTGGTGACCTACAAAAGTGTTCCATTATCTGTCTCAAGGGGTACCTACTCTATCCTGATATATAAATAAATTTTCATATATTTTGTTCAAAAGAACTTCCTAAGCAAAAGAGTCTGTGTGTGCGCGCGCACATTAACAGAAGAAAAGTGATATTTAAAATTAAGAACACTTCACCAGGATCCCTGGTTTAAGGAACATCCACATATATTGGAGAAGAGGCTTCATGCTTTCACTTTTTGCTCTTGAGAGAGGTACTCGATTTTTTGAAGGGGCCACATCTATTCAAGAATTAGCTGTTACGATTCCACTGATCGTAAGCTTAAGAACTAAACACTTTTGTAGAATATACAATATACACTTTTGTAGAACTTTTGTAGACATATAATCATTCATTTAAAAGTAGTAGTGAAGAAAATCAGGAATCATTTAAATCAGAGAATTGATGGAAATTTCCACATTTTGTCTTCGTCCAGGTATGTGATGATGGTGTTGGGGAAACGGGAGTCTGGGTGATAAAAGAAGTTGCTGCAAAGGCAGCTTTATAATCCTAAAATTGGACCTTCTGGAAAGGTCCTTACATAATACCTTCTCCAATGAAAGGCTGTGTATTTCTCGCCCCTTAACTGATTTTACACTTCCACTTTAAATATAACTGAGGATGAAGGACGAGAAACAACAAAACCCTCAAGGGTCCGCAAAATAATTAGGGCTGCCCCGAGGGAAATCAGAGCAGGAGAACGCAGGAGCCCCTCTTCCTTCCCACCTCCCCTGGGGCGCACACTTAGCCTCCCTCCCCGCCTCCCCGCCCGGGCCGGCTTGCCCCCTCCGCCTCCTCTTTTCCTAACACGTGCTCTCCGGAACACTCACTCGGGAGCTATCCCACCCCCCGGGGGGCTGGGCTCGGGAGCCGAACGGACCAATCTGCACGCGCCTTACAGCACCGTGGCCCGACAACGTTGAGCCGCCCAATCGAAAGGGCTTTACCGCCCGTTTCCCGGAGCCCCGCCCCCTCGCAGCCGTGCCCCCGCCCGCCGGTCTCCTCCCTCCTCCTCCTCCTCCTCCTCCTCCCGTTCGCCCCTCCCCCGCCGCTCGGGAGCGGAGCCTGCGAGACGGAGAAACTGGGGCAGAAGTGAAGATGGCGGCGGCGGTGGTGCTGGCGGCGGCGGCGGCGGCTTCTCGCCAGTGACGCGCGGTGCGGGCTTATCTCCCTCCCTACTCCCTGGTCCCGACCTCGTCCGCCGCCGGGACCACCCCGGCCCCGCAGCCCGCAGCCGGTTCCGCTCCTCCCTCCCCAGTCGGCCCTTCTCCCGACGCCTGGCTGCCGCTGGCGGCGGCGCGCCCCGGGTCCCGGCCGCCGGCCTCGCACTCCTGCGCGCTGTCGCCGGGGGAGCGGGTGGCGCGTTGATCCGCCTTCCTGCCCGCCCCGCCGGACAGCCGTGCGGCGGACACACGCCCGGCAGGGAGGCGGCGGCGGCCCCTGCGCATTTGCTTCTCTCCATTTGGGGACTGGGAGGCGGCGGCGGCGGCTGTGGGTTTTGGGAGGGGAAGGGGTCGGGGGGGGGTGCAGAGCGGGAGGGGGCTGTCCTCGGGAGGAGGACGAGAAGGAAGCACCATGACGTCCATCCATTTCGTGGTTCACCCGCTGCCGGGCACCGAGGACCAGCTCAATGACAGGTAATAGGGCCGGCGGGCGGGCGGGGGGAGGGGCGCCTCCTCGCCCTCCCCTCCCCCATGGGGCCGCTCCGGGGCGGGCGCCGGTGTTTACGCGCCCGCGGGCGGGGTGGGGGGGTTCCTCGCTGCCCCCGGCTAGGCCCCTTCCGGGGCAAACTTCTGGTCCCGGGGACCGGGGGCCGCGGAGGGGAGCGGGGTGTAGACGCGAAAGCGCGCTGCACCTCCAACACCCTCGTCCCCCTTCCCCGGAGGAGCCGCGTTGAACTCCGCGGAGACGGGAAGGAGGGGGGGAATTCGGCTCCCGGGGGGGGGGGCGGGCTGTAATTACTGCCCGGCCCAGGCCCGAGGAATCCATATTAGTCAAAGTTGAATTGAGACAGACAATGCGGATGGGGGATGGTGGAGGTAAAAAGAGAGGGAAGAGGAGAAGCCGGGCGAGGGGCCCCGGGGTTGGCTGGGCTCTCCGGGGCCCCCGGGAACTGTGTCCGGTGGGGTGGTCTGGACCTGCTGGGCCTGGAGGTCCCGGGGCGGGGGTGGGGGTGGGGGAGAGAAGCCGATTCCCGGCAGATCGCGGCTCGGGGGAGGGAGGAAGCGCCATGATTATTGTTATTATTATTAAATTTGAGCTCCTGCAGTGAGGTTTGCCAGTCCGGGGAGGGGATGAATTCAGGCGGGGGTGGGGAAGTGGATTGGATTCCCTTTGCTCTGCTTTTCCCGAAATGGTGCTGGCGGCTCCTGCTCCCGGCCCCTACGGTGCGAGCTTTTTTGTTTCCTTTTTTATTCTAATGATAGTGTTTTCCTGAGTTGTAATTTGACAGCTGAAAACCATGCGTAGAGTCAAAGGAAAACTCTTACGTTTGCAGTTCACACTGCTGCTTTTCTTAACACGCTGTAAATTTCTGGGATGGGTTTTGCATGGGCGAGGGAGGAATTATGATTTTTTTTTTTTTGGTCTTTTATAAGAAGACTCTTTTGGCCCTGGATTCCACCCCTTCCCTCCACCGTTCCCTGCCAGTTTAGGATATTGAATTGCAGGGCCGCATGCTCTCGGGAAACTGAGATAAAGCAGGAAAAGTTCCTTCACTGTTACAAAACAGAGACTCCGAGAAGGTTGAGGGAAGCCTCCATTAAAGCTAGTCTTAGAATCTAGGACTCAGACCTAATGATGGGCTAAGTGTTTACAGGGTCAGAAAGTGGGGCATTTTAAGCTTCTCTCTACCCCAGCACTTTCGCTGCTGTTTCTTTTGAGTACTGAAGGTCATCTGAACCTAAGTTTAGATATAATTTTTGCTAAGTGACCGGGTGACATAAATTGCATGACGCCCTGTTTGTCATGCGCTTCCCGGAGGGAGGAAGAGGCCTAACTTGATGCTAAGATATTGGCCCCTGTCTCGGAGTATCTAACTGCTTCAGGTGGGGCGAACAGCTTTTCAATCCGGGAAGCTGGTGATTTGGTTTCTGCATTGGTTCGGATTTGTCTAATCTTTGTTGTAGCCATGTTGTATTTAACATGTTTGTAAAACTTTTAGAATACTTTATGAAAATATCAAACATTTACAATTGTCACATAGTTCCTTTAAAGACTGAAATAAGTTTTAAGTCATTTATTTTTAACATTTTGTTATGCAATCCTTGCTCTGACTTTATTTCATTAGTTTTTTTTTTTTAAGATTTCACGTAAGTTTTTTTGTAAATTTTTGAACTAGGCTAAAAGTGAGGATGACTGTACTGTCATTTATAGAACGGAGTTGGTGGTGCAACTTGTAACTTAGAAAACTGCAGCAGGAGAGAAGTAGGGCATGTTTTCTGTATTAGTCCTGACTTTATATACCAAGAATCCTGACTAGCCTTCTCAGTTGACTATGCATGCTAAAGCCTCTTTTGCAGCTTGTTGGCACTTTGAGTAATTTTTAAGCATTCCTTTTGCTTCTGCTAGTCTGAGAAATTTACAAGTAATGTATAAAGTGAAAAGTAAAAGTGACCTGTTCTTTTTTTTTACCCCTAGGATAAACAAATAATCAGCTTTGTTTTTGATTCCTGTAGTGTCATACACAATATTAAGAATATTTAGATCATCTTCAATTTTCATTTCATAAAATACAGAGTTGCTTGAGACCATAGAATGTGTGCGTCAAGGGGGCAGATAATTTGAAAAAAATAGGAAAGGGCTGTAGGTAAAATTTTAGGAAGCTATGGTTGTATCCGTGTAGTAGCAGTAAAAATGTCTGACCTGTTAAGATTTATGAAGGTAGCATTTGAGTTAGTCATGCTCCTTCAGTTTTGAAGTAGTTGACTAGTGGTGGAGCTCTTCTGTCTCCTCTTCAGAAGAAAGATGGGGTTTGCATACCTGGCTGCACAGTAATAGGATCAACCTATTGCTGCATTGCTTAAGCAAAATGTTTCCAAAAGGGGTTGGTTTTCTGGACCCTTTTAACTTACTAGAATAAGCAAGCCCAGAGTATTTTTGCCTTCAGATAAAAATCTACCGAGGTTTAGTCAGTTTTGGTAATAGAAAAGAGTGTGCTACTAAGGCTTGATTTTTATATGAAAAGTATATCTGCTATAGTCACAAATGAAATGATAAATGATAATTTTGAATGAAAAAGGCTATGAATAGGTTGACTTTAGTCTTTACCTGAAAGGCAGTAAGATCGGACAGGCAGTATGGTACTGCAAGTAAACTGCTCAGTTAAAGAAAATGTACAGGCCTCCAAACATCAATATTTTCTTCTCCGAGTAAGTTTTCTTTTTTAAATAGCCACACCCTGTTAAAAGTCGTATTTTGTTTAGTGTAATAGTGTGATGTCTCAAACACCTATAGTGTACTCAGCATTAATAAAAAGACAGTTGTATCTGATTTTTTTCTTTGTTTTCTCAAACTTGCAATTTTTGTGATAGGCTGTATATTGGGTTGAAATCTTTAATTACTGGTGCCGGAAGACCAGATAATGCAGTGGATGAATATAGGTGGGGATGGCTAGGCCAGAGGAGAGGAATTCAGAGAGCCTAGGATGTTGGTCATGGCTTTCCAGAGTGGTTACAAGGTCCCTGGTGCAGGGCGCTGGCCCTCAGCAAATATTCATTGTGTGGAATTGAAACCATTCAGTGCTCAGATACTTTTGTGGCATTTTGATTTTCTTTCTAGTGAGTTTTGTGAGTTAGTGGTATGTTCCTGCTTAACACATTGTCTCAGAGAAATAGCAGAAACAACACCAAGAACATGGTTCTGCATGTTGAGATTGAGCTGGAAGTGCCGGCTCTCCAAGCCCTGGAAAGTGCCGGAGAAGTCATGGAGACCAGTTTTTCACTGATGCACTGGAAAAACAGGCCCCGAGTTTACAGATTTTATCCAAGGTACTGGCAGATGCGGTCCACATGATGGGTCTTCTGATTTTTAAAGTCCAGGGCTCTTTCCACTATTCCACATGGCCTATATTCTGGGAAATTTCTGCTCTCTGAGGCATCCCGGCCTTAGAGCAGCCACCTGTCTTGATTTCCCCTTCCCCTCTGCTCCTCCCTCCAGCGCTCCAAACTGACTGAGGCCATTTGTCCAGGGGCGGGCCCTCTTAACCCTTTCCTAGTACTGGTTAGGAGGTGATGTGAGTGTGTCCGTGTGACTTGTCCCTCTCCTGAATTACTCCTCTGGATACAGGTTGGCTACAATACAAACCAAATCTCGTTTTTGGCCTGTATGTGAAATTTTCCTGTGAGCTTTGCTTTTTGGCCTTATAATGTGTTGTGCGATCATAAACATTCTTGGATGAGATTGTCATATCAAAAAGGTTTTTCTCTAAGGAGCTCCTGCCTTAGGTGCTGTAAGGCTACACAGTAAGATAGTGTAGAGAGGAATTTGAAATTTGGAATTCCTAAATCTGGGTTTGTCTCAGCCCTACTACTTGTTAATAACTATGGTATGGTAGGCGAGTCATTTAAGCACTTACAGCCTTGCTCC
The DNA here is from genome assembly GCF_009834535.1 of Camelus ferus. Classification (NCBI taxonomy): domain Eukaryota; kingdom Metazoa; phylum Chordata; class Mammalia; order Artiodactyla; family Camelidae; genus Camelus; species Camelus ferus. The sequence goes on from NC_045720.1 coordinate 28,892,517, forward strand.
TTGTTTTCTCCTCCCCACCCCCTACACACCTCAGTCTCAAAATCAGGCATAAGTCCCTACCTCAGTGTCGGTGAAGAACAGTTGAGATAGTGGGTGGGGAACACAACATGATAATGTAGGTTCTGTGGAAAATATTATAAAGAGATGGTTAATTTTTTTTTTTTTAACTGCTTTTATGTGTTGTTTGGTTTCCACATAGACAAGCAGGAACTCAAAGACATTGCCTTAGAATATCCTTAGCATTCAGTGCAGAATTCAGACTTAGTCTTAGATCAGTGGTTTGCAACTGGGTGCAGTTTTGCTCCCCAGGAGATATTTGGCTGGGTTTGGAGACATTTTTGATTGTCTCTGTTGGGGCATTGATACTGGCCTCTGGTGGGTGGAGGCCAGAGATGCTGCTAAACATCCTGCAATGCAGAGGTCAGCCCCACAACAAAGTATGCACCTGTCTAAAATGTCAATTAAGCTGAGGTTGAGAAACTCCGTCCTGGATTATCTTGAATGTATCTAGATGTAAAACTAAATGGGAATTTTTGAAGAAAACTTCAAGCAGTGTAAGTTTAATGTCAAAACATGACTTATTTAAGTTGAAATTAATTAAAATGAAGTAAAATTTATTTAAATTTAAATTAATTAACATGAAATAAAATTAACAAGTCAGTTCCTTAGTAACAGTAGCCACATTTCAAGTGCTCTGTACCCACATGTAGCGGGTGGCCTCGGATTGGACAGTGTGGATACAGAACAGTGCCATGAGCATTGCAAATTCTGTTGGACAGCTTTGACATAGAAAGTGCTTTTTTTTTTTTTGCACAAGTCATGGCATTTAGTAAGTGCTCCTTATGTTTATTAGGAACTGTTGGGTTTTAAAGACTCAGGCATATCCTCATCTTCTCAGTTGGGGGCAGAAAATATGCCAGGGAATATGTGGAGCTGAACAAAGGTTGTGGTCAGTAGAGGTTATAATTGTTGAAAGCTGCCTGAGATTTCATTGTGCTACCCCAAAAAACACAAGTACTAGGGTGGGGTGAGCATCACATCACAAGCCAGTGGAAAATCTCACTATTTGATAGTTGAGATTGTTACCTAGGAAAAATGGTACTAGAGTGACTGTTCTGGGAAAGTACAGGTGAGCTTCACTAAAATGATGAGATGAAGTTGATTAAGGAAAGTAAGATTTAAGATAGGGTGTGAAATAGCCAAACAAAAAAATTGAAAATCAAAACAAGGGCAGGTCGGTTTTATAAATCAAGAAATCAGTGACTAAATTGTAGGTTCAGAAGTAAACAGACCCTTGGGAAGGAAATTACATAGTACACAGGAGTACAACTAGGGATAATGGGATGAACTTTAGAAAGGTCAGAATTTTTCCCTAACAATTAGGTTATTTAGGAAGTCGTCTCTAAAGGAAAGTTTAATCACTGAAGGCTGTGTCAAATTACACTTAAGTAGATCTTGTAAGGTGTGTTGAAAGGAGTAATTTTATTTTGCAGGAGGATGTGCTCCTGTCTTTTTGCTTGGTTTTTATCATACATACAGTTGGCCCTTGGTATCCACGGGTTTAGCATGTGTGGATACCAAGTGCTGACTGTTCATTATACTAGTTATTTTATATAAGGGATGTCAGCATTCGTGGATTTTGGCATCTGTGGGGCTCCTGGAACCAATTCCCAGTGGAGACAGGGGTGACTACTTCTGATTAAGAAAACAAATTACATGGGTTCAATCCCCGGTACCTCCATAAATCAATAAACAAGTAAATAAACAAACAAACCTAATTACTCCCCCCCCAAAAGAAAACCCACATTCCAGTTATACTCTGAGTTTCTGTCATTTTGATGCCGTGGCATTCTGAGCAAGTAACAGCCTGCCCTCCTGGCTCACTGTAATTGTGAATTGTTGATTTGTTTCTATAATAAGTTTCACTCTGAAAATTATTTTAGTTTTTTGTTACGGGAAATTTCAAACATATACAAAAATAGAGAGGATAGTATAATGAACATCTATGTACAACAGTTGTTACTGATTTCAGCAGTTATCGACTTAGGGCCAGTCTAATTTCAAAGCGTCTTCCCTACTTATACCTTTCCCTCAGATCATTTAATTAATATACCTTCATTATTATCTTGAAGATGAAGACTTTTAAAAGAATTACCTTAATCTCAAAATTGTCTGTTAGATTTTCCTATTGTTACATAAATGCTTATTTTTGATAATTGACAGTTTTGAAGTTTTACATGATAAAACTAATTAGATTTTAACATGTTGCAAAATTTGACATTCTTACAAATATAAGAGAAAATTTTGGATAATAGCCTTAGAAAGACAGGCAGCATTGCACTGGAAGTCTGCAAGTTCCTCATAGGTTGGCTGATGCTATCACTTCTTACCTGCAGTGTGATAGCTTTTTATCAGCAAGTTCCTTATAGTGGTTATGTCATGATGGTAAGACAGGATTCTTGAAATTAAGTGATTTTCTGTGGGGCACATTGAGGAATAAGAAAATAAGTCACTCAAAAAGTTTGTAACATTTTTCTGAGTTAATATGTAGAGGTTAGACTACTGTTAAATTGAACTTGGATATTAGAAATTATTCTCTAATGAGATCATGTCTTATATTATTTTCTTGATAGATTACTGTAATGTAATAAACCCCTTCAAAATGAGAAATATGATAAATTTCTAGATAATTGTGACTTGTAACATTCTCATTTTTGTCTGGATACTGAACAAGTGTTAAAAATTGTTATTTGACATGTAACTATACAATACCAAAATAGCGAAAGTTATGTTATTTGTTCCATTTCCAATGATATTATTCATCTTAATAAAATGTTTTCAGTTTTCTCTGCTTATTTTGTAACTCAGCTTTATTGAAGTATAGTTTACATACAATAAAATTCACCATTTTAAGTGTATAGTTTGATGAGTTTTGACAAATGTATGCAATTGTGTAACCACCACCATCAAGATATTTTTTATGACCCCAAAAAGTTCCCTGGTGCCCTGAGAATTTGCATTCTCAGTCCTTTCCCCTTTAGCACCTGCCCCTGAAAACAAGTTATTTTACTTTTTCTTGCTGTAATTTTGCCTTTTTTAGAATTTCATGGAGATAGAATCATGTGTCTGGTGTCTTTTCATTAGCACAGGTAGCAGTTTTTCTTTTGTATCTGTGGTAGTAGTATTTCATTGTTTGGATATAACACAATTTTTTTTCTTTTTCTTTTTAATTGAAGTATATTCAGTTACAGTGTGTCAGTTTCTGGTGTACAGCATAATGTCTCAGTCATGTATTCATTGTCATTTTTTTTTCATTAAAGGGTATAACAGTTTTTGAATCTGTATTCTAGCTGATAGAAATTTGGATTATTTTCATTTTCTGGCTGTTTCCTAGTCTTTTTTTTTTTTTTAATATTTTGCTATTAAAAAGCATTCTTATAGAAGATCTAGAAAACAAAGAAGATCAATTTAGCACTTCTGGTAAGAGTACCATCATTGGTAATATTTTGGTGACTTTCTGGTCTCTTTCTATATACATGGATTTTTAAAAAAATATGTATGTGTATATGGTTGTAATCATGCTGGGTATAATCTTATGTATTTGAAATTTTTCTTGACTTAAACATGTTGTATTATTTTTCATAGGAAAAAGTTACTCCAAAAAATTTACATTTTTCTTGATAGCACATCTCCATGTTAATTAAAATACTGATACAGATAAAGAGGTTATATTTTGGAATTTCATTAGTAGTAGTGGTATTCTGAATTGCTAGTTATAAAGGTTATGACAGTGTCCAGCCTTAGCACTGTGAATAGAATGAATCAATAGACAGATGTTTATTTTCTTTCTCATCAGTTTGGGCCCCATTTTGGTAGTACAAAAGAAAAAAAATTTTGAGAACCTGCCATTTCAAGAAATTGGCTCTGTCAGCATGAATTTCCTGTTCCAGAATGCAGATGGCAAGGTGTTCCATCTTTTTACTTGAACTCAAATACGAGGTTTTCCCTACGGACTCCAGAAATGGCTTTTGTATGAGTGGCTCCAAGACCCTCTTACTTAGGGGCTTGGTGGAAATTCATCTGAGTGTTTTTCTGTGCCAGTCCACTTGCTGTGATGTGAAAAGTAGGGGAGAATGGGTTTTTTAAGCTTTAAGAAAAAGCCAGATTTGAGATTGGGAAGTTAACTTGATGAAGAAAGTCAGAAAAACAGACAATATGGTAGGGTTATTTGGATGTCTAAATGATGAAAAAAATAAGAAAAGCTTTGGAAAGGGGGTATATATTGGGTTTGTACTGTTCATCATTTATTTTCTAATGTTGTGGAAGTGACTTTGTCTTGGGTCCAAAGGGAATTTGAACTAGTTCAGTTGTTGCTCTGTGTCATCATCTGCATGTGGAAACTCTGCTTTATCTTTAAAGGAAGCACCAATTAAGTTATTTTTCTTAGGTTGCATGCAAATCTAGTTTGAACATTCATTTTCTTAGTGTTCTTATATTTCTAGTGGTGTTTAAACTTGTCTTTATCTCCCAGAAATACCTTGATGTTTTCTTCAGTGATTGCGTTTTTCTGCTTGTCAGGTGTTCTGATGATTATAGATTGAGAAAATGAGGGGGAGGGAGTCCTTGGATGCTGTGGACAGTGCATCCTTTGCCTTCTATGGCTGTTCCTTGGGGAAGTGTAGGAACTACTTTTTCTTTACTTCCTGCAGCTGCCAGCAGGGGTGAATACAAATTGCTGCCACATGTTCCTACTGGTTCCCTGTTAGGTTTCTGTCACTGCTGAGGGATGCAGAACCAGGAACGAATGGGTGTCTTCTGCAGGGGTGGTTGGCAGCCTATGGTCTGCAGGTCAGAGATGACGTGTGGGCTGATTTCATTGGCAGCTGCTCATCTTTCTGCCACTTCTGAGAGCCGAGAGACACTGAAAGAAATAAATAAAACACCCGCGTCCAGAAACAGGTATCAGTATGCAGTTAGCAGCCATCCCATACCATCCAGAAGGTTTCTGGTTTCACGAAGCTTTGTTGAGGGGCGCTGACTCTAGGGCAGTTGGTCTTTTGCTTTTCTTCTCCAGGACCTCTTGAGTCCTCAGAAGACTGTTTAGAATTGTAAAAAGCTTTTTCATTTGACATGAAGATTCAGTCTTTTCTTCAGTAAATTCTAGGACATTCTTGAGGGGTGATAGCATTTGTTTTTGAACATGATGTGTTTAAACCGCACCCCCCCCCCCCCCTTTTTGGAAATGGAAAGTTTTTCTGGCAACAGTGTTAAAGTTTTACAAGAGTAACATAATCTAACCAAATTGTAGTAAAAACATTTTTTATGGTGACTTTTTCTGATGAAGAGTTTCTTTAATTTAAAGTAGTGTCTAAATGGACCACTACCAGCATCAGGAACACGAAAGCTTGAGGAGCACTGTGCGAAAGGCTCCTGCCCGCATTTCTTTGTCTTAAAAGTAACTGAGGACAGCAAACAGGGCCGAGCTTGCCAGCCCCTCACTGCCCACAGCTGGCCTTTCCCCTCAGACTACAGGTTCTAGAGCTGTTGAAGAATGGGGTATTTTCCTGCCCTTTGAGACTACAGTAATTTGTTTTTGTTTGCTTTTCTGGTTTTACAAATGAAATTTTAAAAATCTACGTTGTTGCATGAATATTAGGTCTTCCCCAGAACTCTAAGACACTGAGGATAGCGTTTTAAAAATAGATGTCTGTTCATAGGGTTACAGTGTTATCTGGGAGAGTGAAGCTGATCCACAGACCAGTAGCAAACTAGGAAAGACTGGGGACAGAGGTAGTTGAGTTAGACCTGTGTAAATATTTGCTCTATGTTGCCTGCACAGAGTTTGAGAACAGTGTTAGATTAGTTTTCCTTGTTCAGTAAATGTTTGTGTGCTTCTCAGACATTGTGCTGGGCCCCTGGCGGCTGTCCCAGCCCCTCCTGGAACTTGGGTTGGGTAGTCGGAACCTCTCTGGTGCATTGGGAGGGTTTGGAGAAGAGTGAGGTGATAAATTAGTGGGCCCAGTGAGTGGCATCAGGTGGGTGTGCCTTTTTTTTTTTTTTAAGCTTTTTACTTGGAAATAATTAGACTCATAAGTAGTTGTGGAAATAATGCAGAGAAGTCCCATGTACTCAGCTTCCCCCAGTGGTAATGTCTTATTCACATCCTTGTCAAAGTACTAGAGACGGAAAGGAGCATTTCTCCATATGCATTTTTGAAAATTGTTTATTTCTCTACAAGATTACATAGAAGACACAATTTAAAGAAAACTTGGTATTCTTAGATGATTTTGAATTGATGGGGTGTATAGTAGGCAGTGATTTAAGTTTTCAGTCAGTCTGTCTTTGATGTGATGGTTATGGAATATAAGTTGGAAGAAAACTGGGGATTTATTTGTTTTTATTTGTGTCTGATACTAACTGGCCCTGTGACTATGCATCAATGATATAACACTCATCTGTAACATGAGAGAGCTGGACCAGATCATGTAGGTTTTTTTCTGCTTCAGTTTCTGTGCTTGGACGGTTGTGGTAGGGTAAAGGGTTTTTGTACTGTAGAATGGCTCAGAAGGAGAAAGAACTGTGTCTATTTATGGTTGTCCATTGTTTCACTTAAATTTTGTTGATAAATGAAAAAAAATGAACAAGCCAAGTGAGAAAATAAATTTTACTCCTTTGCTCAATTCAATGAGTATTTTGTCAATTAAATTACATACATTGGGATGCAAAGATGATGGCCTCTGACCTCATGAAGCTTTCAGGTTAAGGGGGAGACATACATGTGAATAAAGAATTAAGTACTAAGAGATAATATAAGTGACAGGAAAGAAGGATCTGATGATTAAACCTGGGGCTCACAAAGGGCTTTGAAGACAAGGTTTCAGGGTGTGGGGACTGGTTCATCCTCTTACTTCCGTTCTCTTGGGCCTAATGAATTTTCATTTATAGGCATTGAAGATACTGTCAGCAACTAGGGGTTCATCATAGTTGCTTATATTTGACGTTGATAATCAGAGTGTTAATAATAGTCTAGAACTCTTGCAGTTTTAGAGAACAGTTTACACATAGACAGTATTGTGGGGTGTTTTTGGTTGTTGTTCCTTTGCTTTTTGTTTGCAGAGGATCTATTTAGGGGTAAGAACACAGAAGATAATGGCCTGTCGGGGTGTGAACACAAGGTGCTTCACCCTAATGCTTGGACTTCGTGCTGTAGGAGACAGTACTGTGATTTGGCAAAGAGAGTCGGGGGGATACTTGAAGAGCTTATGTGGGGGCTCTGTGCTCCTTTCTGTTCACTCGTGCACAGGCTGGGCTCTGGCCGCCTGAATGCTGCTAGGAGAGAGGTGTCCTAGCACAGAGACACTTAGAAGTGAGACCAAGTGTCCTCTGACTCTTTCATTGTTATTCTCTGTGTTTAAAATAAAAATTTCATGTAGTGCACTGCCAATAAATATTTTAAGATTATTTATGGTTATAGATATTCATGTGATAGATCTGTTTTAGTGGGTAGAGAATTTTTTACCGGATTTAAGTGTTACTGTGAATCTGAAAGATTTTGTGTAGGCAGGCCCTGATGGGGAGAGAGCTGAGAACTGGAACGATACTGGATTTGGAGTCAAGAAACTTGTCCTTCAACTAATTAGTCGTGTCATCATGGGCAAGTCATATCCTTTCAGTGAGTCTTGGTTTACTCATTTGTAAGATGCGGGGGGGTGTGCGATGTCTGAAAGTTCATTTCAGCTTTGAATCTGTGGGACTTAGGCCTATAGGTACTCTTTTATGACTTATATTTAATATATGTTGGTCAGCTATGCCATTTTAAGATCTGATTTTTATTTCCTGCCTCAGACTTGCTCATCTACCCTTTTGTACACGTTCTGCCAGGTGTGTAGAAGCAGTGAGCATTCTAAACTCCGAACACCTTGTTTGTTTAGCTGGAGGGAAGCTCTTCAAAACTAGCCCACCTCCTCTGTATTTTTTTTTTTTTAATTTTTGAACTGCTAGGGCTCATGTATTTAATTTGTCACGAATGAATTTAGTACAGTTATATTATCTTCATTATACTCTCCATATAAGTTTAATGGAAGAAGGTTCCGGGTAGCAAAAGCTTATTTGAAATAATGTGTGATAAAGTGAAAGCACATTGGTAGCTTATCACCTCCTGGGCTTTGGAGTGTTGCTCACCTTTGATTTGTATTGGGTTGTGACTGTGAGTCTGGTCGCTTTTGGAAGGCTGTTTAGGCAGTCCCAGTGCTGTGCAGTGCTCAGTGGGAGTTCGTCTCCTGTGTTCCGGGACACCTGTTACTCTGTATGGTGGCCGTGATAATTGATACTACCTTTTGACTTGAGTAGACTGCAAGTCTACTTGACTTTGACTGCTGAGTAGAAACTCATTTTTGAGATGTTGAAAATTTTACACCAAGGAGGATTTTAGGATTTTCATATTTTATGGCTGAGGAAATTGAGGACTAGAGTGCCCACTTAGTGAAGTGGCGAAGATGAGACTTTGCATTAACTCAGCTTACTGCTTTTCCTTTTCTTTTTGTAATGGGCATGGGAAGTAACTTGCTTTTCTGATACACACACACACACACGCACGCATACGCATGCAATCAAATATTGATAGTACACACACTGTGTGCACGTGTATGCCATTAAATATAATCTCATTCTGTAATTCAGCAAATTTTGTGGGGCTTCTGCTAAATGTCGGTTCCAGTCTTGGGTGTGTGGTGGTAGAGCTTAGTCTGTGGGAAGACAGGCCATTACAGGGCAGTATAAGTACAGGGAAAAAGGAAGTTCAGAATTCTTCACCAGAGGCACATAGCCCTGTCTTGCGAAGAAGGCAAACCTACGGGAAGAAGAAATGTTTAAAAGGAGAACCAGGATTCTGAAGAGGAGGTAGGCTGAGGAGCTGCTAGGGGAGCTGTGTGATGTACTTTTACGTGAACTGAAGTTTTAAACATTTGTAGGTAAAAACAAAATGTCACAGTAAATGACTGTGCTCCAGCCTTTAAAAGCCATACATTAACTATTACCTTGTGTCTACATGAAGGCATGTTTTAAATTGCTTTAAAATTTCATCTGTTTGCAGAGGACAGGTCATGATCATGTGTCTTTTTCTTTCCTCTTGCCTAGGGTTTGATGGGGGAATGGGGACCATAAAGTGACAATCTCCATGCTTAGTTGAGTGTGGAAACTGGGACAATTGTTCATGTCAAAAGTCAGTATGCTGGTACCTATTTTTATTAAGCTCTCCTTCTGGACATGCGAGGGTGTGAGATGGTGGGCTGGGGATGCATTGGGATCATTACCATCGTTTCCATCCTTTATGTGTTATTTGCGTGAGAAAGGCTGAGCAGTTAGTTTCTTGCTTTGGTATAATATTCCAGTATCTTTGGTCAGTCTATGTAGTACCTGCAATGTACTAAATGCTCCGATGATCAAAAAGTCAAGTCACAGGTTTTATCCTTAAGGAGCTTACTGTGTAGTTAGGGAAATAAAATAGAAATATTAAAAGTAGTATAGCAGTATTAGAAACTCAGTAAATGATTAATTGCAGAATTGAATAGAATTCATGAGAAATTCTGGAGGAAGTCAAAAGAGAAAATGCCCCCTGGACCTTCATGTCTTAATTAGACTTTCTGTATATGTATGTATATATAATATGTATGTATTGATATGCAGGTAATTCTAAATGTAATTTGGAGAAGTTGAGATAACCAGAGTTTTAATAGGTGTTGTCTTTTCATTATTTTTGCAGTACATATGAGCTAAGAGGTACAGTTTTACCCATGAACTTCAGTATTGTCTGTCTGGTTGGTCTTATGAGATCTATTTCAGATGTCTTTCAGTGCTTTTTTTAAAAAAATTAAAGTATAGTTGATTTATAATGTGTTAATTTCTGGTGTACAGCATACTGTTTCAGTTATATACATATATATATATTTATATACTCCTTTTCATGTTCTTTTTCATCATAGGTTATTACAAGATACTGAATATAGTTCCCTGTGCTATACAGTAGAACCTTGTTGTTTATCTATTTTATAAATAGCAGTATCTGCAAATCCCGAACTCCCAATTTATCCCTCCACCCCACCTTGCTTTTCCCCCTGATAACCGTAAGTTTGTTTTCTGTCTGTGAATCTATTTCTGTTTTGTAAATAAGTTCACTTGTTTCGTTTTTTCAGATTCTACATGTAAGTAGTATCATACGGTATTTTTCTCTCTCTCTGGCTTACTTCACTTAGTATGACAATCTCCAGGTCATCCATGTTGCTGCAAATGGCATTATTTTATCCTTTTTTATTGCTGAGTAGTATTCCTCTCTCTGTGTGTATGTGTGTGTGTGTGTGTGTTTATACACACACTTCTTTATCCATTCATCTGTCAGTAGACATTTAGGTTGCTTCCATGTCTTGGCTACTGTATATAGTGCTTCTGTGAACATTGGGAGTGCGTGTGTCTTTTCGAATTAGAGTTTGCTCCAGATTTATGCCCAGGAGTGGGTTTGCTGGATCATACGGGAGGTGTGTTTTTCAGTCTTTTAAGAAATCTCCATACTGTTCTATAATGACTGCACCAAACTACACTCCTACCTACACAGAGGGTTTCCTTTTCTCCACAACCTCTCCAGCATTTATCTTTTGTGGACTTTTGAATGATGGCCATTCTGACTGGTGTGAGGTGATACTTCATTGTAGTTTTGATTTGCATTTCTCTGATAATTAGCCATATTGAGCATTTTTTCATGTGCCTATTGGCCATTTGTATGTCTTCATTGGAGAAATGCTTGTTTGAGTCTTCTGCCCATTTTTTGATTGAGTATTTTTAATTGTTGTTACTGAGTTGTATGAGCTATTCGTATATTCTGGAAATTAAGCCCTAGTCGGTTGCATTATTTGCAAATATTTTCTCCCATTCCATAGGTTGTCTTTTTGTTTTGTTTATAGTTTCTTTTGCTGTGCAAAGCTTATAAGTTTAATCAGGTCCCATTTGTTTATTTTTGCTCTTCTATTACCTGGGTAGACTGCCCTAGGACAATGTTCAGTGCTTGTGTTTAAATGGGGTATAATGGTACATATTTGGAGTCATTCTTTACTGTCTTCATCCAAAGTGGTGCTGCCCATCAGTAACAGAAGTGGTCAGAAATGGTAATGACAGTAATAGCAGGAGCAGCTAATACTTTGTACCAGGCTCTGCACTAGGCATATTGTAAGCTACAAGTACAGGACTCCATTAGTTCAATGGGTAAGTAAACTTTGCCACTATAGAAGTGAATTTATGGTCTGAATTATTTCTTGGATATGCTGAGGGACTAATCTGTCCATTCCAGGTATTTCAGATCAAAAATCTTGATTCAGGTCGAAGGTCAGGCTTTTAAGTTCTCATTGTTGTGGTTAGTTTTTCTGGCTTGTCTACTTTATAGATTCTGGTAAAGCCAATAACTTGAGACATTATTGAGAGAGTTTAAAGAAATAGGGTCAAGGCCCTTTAGACTTGCTGGTTTCAGTAGAGCTTCCTTTAGTTTTTTAAGAAATTTTTGTTCCTAGATTTTTTTTTTTCCTTTTGTTTGATTTTGGTCTTTATTACTTGCTCTTTTCTCTTATTCCAAGCTCTTGGCTTTGTGGAGATCCAGCAAGCTTCAGAGTATTTAAAGATGTTTAAAATTGCATGTATACATTTTAAAGACAAGTATCACCTTTACTTTTCTGTACTCTTTTAGATGAGACCTCAGTCACTGCTCTGAGGTTGATTGGACAAGAGAGTCTGCATATTTTCTGTATCCCAAATGGCAGGAGGATGGAAGTTCCTTTGTTTTTGTTTCTTAGTTAGCTGTCCTCGTGACATTTTAAGGAATTTTGGATCTAGTTTTGATAGTTTATTTTTAAAGTTTTTTTTAAAAGCATGTCCCTTTTCTGTCTTTAGTGTGCCATTTTGTTACTTTATTTAGTTAAAAATAAACTTAATTTTTGTCCTTACTGTCATTTGCTAGGTGTAACATTTCTGGGAATAATTTTTCCTCAAAATTTTGAAGGCATTGCACCATTGTCACATAGCTTCCAGTATTTCTTTTGGGGAGTTCAGTGCCCTTTGACTATTGATCCTTTTTCTTGACCTCCCTCCACTCCCCCCAAAGCTTTTAGTCTTCCCTTATTTAGCCTGTGGTGCTGAGAAAGTTCATGTTGACATGCCTTTATGTAGTGTAGTAGGTCCTTTTCTCATTCATTTTATTTTGGGCCCCAAACACTTGGTAGGTGTCTATTCTGGAAGCTCATATCATCCAGTTCCAGGAAATTTTATTACATTTTATTCTCTCATTTCCTTCCTTTTCTTTCTTTTTTTTTTTTGGAGGGGGAGGAATTCCTAGTAGTTGGATGTTTGACACCTCTTCTGTTGCTACTCTGATGTACTTATCTTTTCTCCTGTATTGTCCATCGCTCTTCCTTTTTGTTTTATGTTGACTTTTTTTTTTTCTCCTCCTGTTTGGCCAGTTTCTCCAGAAACGAATCCTAGAAGATAAGAGTGTGGCTGTGAGCATTCTGGGATGGGGGCTGGCCAACACCTCATTTCAGTAAACAGCTTTCATGACTTCAGTGTGCCCATAACTGCCTAGCCACGTATCCCTAGACTGTTATTCTGGTTGAATTTCTGTAAATAGGGAACAGTTCTGTCAGAGTCTGGGAAGGACAGTCTTCTGCCTGTAGGGTGGGGGTCTTAATTGCTCCTTATGCAAACTTCCTGTTCCCAGTCAGCCCCAGACTGCAGAGGTACCTGGTACCTCCAGTTCCTAAGGGTTGGTCTGGTCCTTTTTTGGCTTCCCCCTCTGTTTCTCTTGTTGGCTAAATCGCTTGCCCTTCTCTATCTGCTTTCTAGCTTCCAAAAATTTTGTTGGCATCTCTTGCTTGAGCACTCTAGCCTTCTTTCTTTTTGTTCTTGTAACTTTAAGATTCATTTGTTGTCATTTTATTGGGGTTGCAGGAGGTAGTGGAGGTAAACACATATTTCACTAGAGGCCTACACAAGAACATTATTTCTCTTTATTCTGAATATACTAGTTCTCCGTACCCATTGTCTTGGTCTGCTTGGGCTGCTGTAACAAAATACTGTTTATTTTTCATGATTCTGGAGGCTGGAAGTCTAAGATCAGGATGCCGTAATGGTTGGGTTCTGGTGCAAGCCTGCTTCTTGGCTCGTAGATGACTGTTTTCTTCTTCTATTTTCACATGGCCGTGAGCAGAGAGAGAGAGGGACGAAGCAAGCTCTGGTTGTATCTCTTATATGGGTACCAGTACCATCTTAAGGGCTCCACCTTCAGGATCTGATTACCTCCCAAAACCCCCATCTCCCAACACCATCACATTGGGGATTAGGGTTTCAGCATATGAACTGGTGCAGAGAGGGGTACGAAGGTGGGTGCTGACACAAGCCTTCAGTTTGTAGCTCCCAGTGTAATCTCTGTGTGACTCTCTCTTTAGCTTGCACACTGTCCCTGTAATCTCTGCTCATGTAACTGGTTTTTGGCCATGACTCTTTACTCTCAGGAAAGGCTTGAAGCTTGCTTTTGGCTTTGCAGTAATCCTACATTTTCCTCCTGAAAATGGGGATCCCAGGATGTGCAGGTTTAATAACTTTTCACAATGTACTCAAGCCTGCCTCAGTTTAATTTTGGGAGGCTCCTGTTAGTCTTCAGGCATGAAGAAAGTTCTTTAAATCTTACTATTATTAGGGCTTGTTTTTTCTTTTATTGCCATTTTGAAATGTTTTCGCCTTCATTTTCTTCATCTGTTGAGGGGCATACACTTTCCCGTATGCTAAGGTTCTCTTCAAAGCACTCGGGTTCTTCTGTGTAGCGTTCATTTTGTACACTTTCGTGTCCACGACAGGTAGGTAGCAAAGTGGAAAGATGGGCGGATCTGTTACCTGCTGTCCAGTTAATGAGATCTGCGTCTGTGAAGTATGTTGGACTTTCCTTTTTACTGTTTTTGTATCATCTGCCTTTAAATGGTCTATTTTTATATTTATTCACCCTTATTGGAAGGGAGATTTCAGTTCCAAAAGGAACAGTTGTTGATTGCAGGAAGGTGGTGGATAGTTTACTTTTGCAGTTGTGTTTTGACTAGCAGGCTGTTGTAGCACTGTTGACTGTTTAGATGATCTGTAAGAAAAATAATTTCAAATCTTGGAATTTATCTTCTTGGTTTCTTGAGCTTTTTTAGTTGTAGAAGAGCCATTGTTTTGTTTAGTAGATAAACCATTACAACTGTTTTCACTCGGGTAGACCCCCTTTTCTGAGATGATGGATCCCAGCGCCTCAAGACCTGTTTAAAAGTCCTGACTCTCCTGGAGCCCTGGCCCTCGCTGACTCTTCTAACCCAAAATGAGTTCTGACTTCTCTTAGTCATTTTGGTTATAGCAGTCATCTTGGCACCTGGCCTAGTGTTTTATTTTTTGTTTGTTTTGCTGTGTATATCTTGTTTTTACAAGTAAATTGTACACTACCTGAGATGTGTGGGTTGTGAATCAGTGGTTTTCAACTTTCCTTTCTTCCTCAGGCTTCCCAAGTGGTAGATGACTTTTCTGCGGTGGTGGCTCACGGTTAGGGGTGGTTTTCCCAAGTATGTAGACAGCCCCTGTTCGCCTCCCCTGATCCCCGTGTATTTCATAGTGCAGCTTATTTCCTGTCATACTTAACATCAGGCCTTCTACTCCGGGTGTTCAGGAGGTGTTTGTGGATTGAATTGGACCCATGGCAGGTGTGGTATGATGTCAAGAATGGAGACTTCTAGAGGTTCTGTCTCACCTCTTAATTGAGTAATTACATGTAAATCAACCTCTTAGTCTTTTGTATTCTCATGGAGGACGAAGAGACTGTTACACCAAGGACTTGATATTAAATGAGAAAAACTGTATGTTTGTTTTCCTGAGATCAAATAAAAGTTAAGAAATATTAAATTAAGTACAATTCTGTGCTGGTGCCAGTTTCTAAGAAAGTTTTCACAGTCCATGGGTTAGTGAGAAAATTTTTTTATTTCAGATCATCTTTCCTACTTTTAAAGTTCATCTGTTAATGAATCTTGATAGTAGTAGTGGGTTCGTTTTCTAGATCTTGGCAAGATGAAAAGTTGGCAACCTTATGTTTGTTCTTTAAACTTGAGGGAGATTTCATTTATCTGTTAAATCTAAAAGTCAGAATGTGCTTTATGCCTTAAAATCCATGACACCCGGTTTGGGGACAGGTTTCTATATATTTGTTAGACTAACTTGCTAATATTTCTTTTCAAAGTTTTTATTGTTGCTGATATTTTGTCTGCTTGAGCTGTTAATTTCTGATAGAAACGTATTCAGTTCTCATTGCAGTAGACTTTTCTCAAATGGTCAGTTTTTACTAGGTATATTTTTGAAGTTATGGTGTTAGAAGCATTCAAATTCATGCATGTTAAATGTTCTTGGTGGATTATTCCTTTTAGTCTTATACAGTGTCTCTATCCCTATTAATACTTCCTTTTCCTTCACTCTGATAATCTTTGACTTTTAATGTGTTAATATGTATGATGAATCATTTGAATAAGTAGGTTTATTTCTAGTGTCTGAATTTCATACTTTCTGACTTTTATTTTGCTGCTCTTTTTCCCCCTTCTGTTAGATTCCTAGTTTTCTGTATCCCCCAACCCCTTTGATTGGAAGCCATAGATTGGTTACTATTAAAATTTTCAGCCACAATGTTTCTAATAAATCATCAAATTCTACCTTCCACGATGAAGGAACCTAAGCTCAGATACCTAGTCTCTGACTAGCTTTATTTCCCTTCTGTGGAGATGTTTATCTTTTATTCAATCTCAGCCTTGTCTTCTGTCTCTCTCTCTCTCCCTCCCACCTGCCCTCCCTCCCTCTCTCTCTCTCTTTTTTTACAGTTGTCTTTCATGGCTGTATATTAAGAGTAGGGGAGGTTTTCCAGAGTGAACACACTGCGCCGTCTTTATCCAGGCATTCTTCTGTCTCGCTGGCTTGCATACCTGTACATCATACTCAGTCAATATTTGTTAATTGATACGTGTCTTACACATTTTGTTCCTTCTGTTTTGTTTTAGTTTTACTCACTTTACTTTTTTCAGCTCTGCATGGAAAGGAGAGAAAGTGGAAGGAATAGGCCCACCCAAGCCTGTGGAAGGCCTTTTCCCTGATTATCCACGTCAGGCGTGGTGGGGTGCTCAGTGTTAGGAGAAGAAAGGTGTAGAGAATTTGGTCTGGGACAGAGCAACTATAGAGTCCTAGTGTGAATTGATAATATTTATTAATAGTAATCTCATTGTAGGCTGGTTCGTTTGTTAACTGTTTTGCTCTGTGAACACTACAGATGCCAGTTATTTTTGTGGGAAACAGGAGAGCTATACTGTATGTTGTAGCAGTGATGATGGGGACTGAATTTTGCAAGCACTCCTGTTCTGGACTAGTGTTTGCTTGGACAGTCTGTGATGGTGGCAGTTACAAGGGTGCCGGGCTGGAGATCAGGTCAGTGTTTGGCTCTACCTCACTCCCACTCACCACTCTTTCAGGAGGTGGAAGTTAGTTATGAAGAGAGGAGGTGGCTGATAAAACCAATACACTTTTTAGCGCTTGATGCTGCAGTGCTGAGAACATAGCATCAGTGACCACTAAGTGATTTTCAGGCTTAAAACAACAGCATGGGGGAAAAAGCTAGCAGTCTGGGGATGACGATTAGGGGTTGGGAGACAGGCTGATCTCCCTGATCTTTCTCAGGGTTAGCTCTCTAACTGCCATTATCCTCACGCTATGTAAAAGCACCACTTTTTTTTGATGTGTTTTGTTTTTTAAGTGGTTGGGAGATGAAGAGTGGAGACCAAGATGGGATGAGAGCGCGTCTATCAGTAATGTCAGTCTGTAAATCAGAGACTGCCTGTTGAGTTAGCTTACATTGGGTTGAGTATTTATTGTA
The DNA here is from genome assembly GCF_009834535.1 of Camelus ferus. NCBI lineage: Eukaryota > Metazoa > Chordata > Mammalia > Artiodactyla > Camelidae > Camelus > Camelus ferus. The sequence goes on from NC_045720.1 coordinate 28,909,474, forward strand.
AGAGGGAGAATTGGAAACATTGTTGGATCCCTGAAGGCCAGACGGAGAAGCCAGCCCTTTGCTATGGTTGCTGTTTTGCCAGAGAGGAGAAATCTGTGTTCATTTGTGCTCCATGGTAGGAAAACAGAAGGGATCTGGTAAGAGCCCTTCAGTTTGACTTTGGTGGTTTGTAGTTTTCACATGTTTGACTATTTCGGTTTGGATCTCTGAATTGTACTTAAAGGAAGGCTTTCTGGATTAGAGACCCCAATGTTATGAACCCTAGTATAGGTGCAGACTTCAGAGAAGTGGTTTGATACAGCTTTCAGACCCCCTCTGGGTACACTGATGATCATGCTCCAGGTAATAAGGGAGGTTGTTGGGCAGTTTGATTGTAAAGCTCATGTGATCAGTCTGGCGTCATGGGACTAAAGATGCCCAGCAAAGTCTGCTTGTACTGTAGAAGGGAAATACTGAAATCTATTGCTGTCTCTTAAAAGTAGATGATTTTGAAACATAAAGATCTTTAATTTTTCCACTTAAAGGAATAAAAATGCCTATTGCCATAGTATTTGGATATAAAAAATTATCTGCTGTATATATATATTAACAATATAATTTTAGGCAGAGTAGAATTGTTTGCTTATGCTGTTTACCTTTTTAATCCTTGAAGTTACTAGACAGGAAATTGGGAAATGATTTTTGTTTAGATAAAGAGGAAAAAGCAGGAAAGACAGTTTGTCTCTGTTGAGCTCTACCTTTTGGAGAGGTTTTCTTTGTGCAAGGTGCTCTCCAGCGTTCGGGGGCAGAGTTGAAGAAGACAGGGTCTCTACCTCTGGGAGTTTAGACTTCCAGTCAGTAGTCCTCTGGTTCCCCAGGACCTTACTAGAAAGAATGACCTGAACAGGGTTCCTTGTTTAGTGTTTGCCAAACAGTGTTCATGTCAGTTTGGAAGATACAGGATTAAGCATAGCTGAAAAGTTTCTTTATTTTAGGACTTAGAGTCTAGTAGAGATATGTGGAGTGTGAGTTTCTAAGAGGGGACTGGACTAAGCAACATTTCCAAAACTTGAAACAGTAGGATTATTAATATCTCTCTAAATGGACTACTAATCTTGTGACTATTTTAAGCAATCCTTACATGTATTTGTGGTATTTTAGAGTAGTGATTTTCAAACTTAGTTGATCATCGGTATTACTTTGGGTTGCTTAGAAATTTTTATTTTAATTTTGAGTTGGTAATATGTTTATGTGACTTAAAATTGAAAAAGTATACATTGTTACTCAGTGAAAAGCTTACTCTCCGCTCTGTTTCCTAACTGCATACTTCCTTTCCTCATAGGTGACTAGTGGTATTCCTTCTAGAGGTATTTTATGAATGTGTCATAATTTATTTAGCCAGGATATAAATTACTGAGCCTTGTATTTGGAGATTTCTAATTTAGTAGCTTTGGGTGGGGTCTGGTAATATGTTTTTTAAAATGTTCCTTAGAAATTGGATAATTAGCCAGGTTTAGACACTGTTTATTTTAGATGGTACATACTACTTTTGTATGTGGCGTGTTATCCAGTTCTTAAAACAATTTTGTGAAACAGATATGGTAAGCACCCTTTTTGGCAGAGGTGGAAACATGAGAGCTGGAGATGTTAAATGACCTTCTCAAGGTTGTACTCCTCCATCTTTTAATGGTGGAGCTGAGACTCAAAACCCAGAGATTTTTGTGGGTTTCTGGGTAGAACTAGGCTAACACTAACTCTGCCTTTTCAGGGCTGCAGTGCTGATGACTGGCTAAACAACAACAAAAAGCCCAAACAAATAAATTAATGTGGTTATTTATATCCAGTTCTTCCTATTTTGGCACTGCATTAAATGTTAGAATATTTTATTGCATTACTTGCCAGTAGATATCCAGTGATTAGACTTTCCCTAGTTTGCGTTTTAAGATACTTGGCCAGTCAGACTCACAGTATCAATTTTAGGCACTTAAACAGGCAGGCTGCACACAGACTTCTATCTGTAATTTTGCTTCCCGATGAGCTCTCCTCTCTTGCCTTTGCTTCCAGCTTCCTTTTGGCCCCTTCAGCACATTTCCTTAACACCAACCCTGATTAAGTCACAGAGGAGGGAGGAGTGGAGGGAGAAAGAAGAATGTCCTCTAAATGGAAGGAGCTGGGAGAGTATCCCCAGCTGTAAAGTAACGAGTGATTTTCCTTTCTGTCCGGTAAATTCCTTCGGAGGGTGATTCTCAAAGAAAGAGTTGAAAAAATTCTTCATAGTCCTGCAGGACCATTTGAATTAGGGTAGAGCCTCTATGGGGTTATTTTGTAGGACCATATTTCTTTGGTGTGTTTTTAAAAACCTAGTCTTACAATATTGATCTCATAGAAGAACAATCTTAAAGCTGAAAGTCTTTAAGAATGATTATGAGAAGAATAAAAAAAGCTGTGAATCCAGCATTTCAGAGCAGGGGCATGAATATCCTTTCATTTGTTCGGCCACCTGTCCGCCGGCACAGTTTATGATGTGTCAGATGCTGGGGATATAGAAATCAGTAAAACATGGTTCTTGCCTTCGTAGAGTTTGTCAGGCTGTGAAAGAAACAAATATTTCATCAAACAAGTAGTTACAGCATAAGTACGGTGGAGGAAGTATGCCTCTGGGGAATCAGAGAAATGCCTGGGTTTGCCTGGAGTGAAAGGTGAGGTAAGGTTTCCCACAGGTTCTTTCAGCTGTACCGTTGAGGGACTAGTGGCTAGATGTCTAGGTGGAGTGGGATGTGGTTTAGTCCAGGCTGAAGGATTAGGGATGCACAAAAAAATAAAAGAGTAGTTTGTGAGTATGATCTTGTTCAGGACTTGATATAGTGATACTTGGAGTATAGAGTGCTCTGGAAGAGTGAGGAGATGAGATTGAAGGTCTTGTGGGCAAGAAGAGAAGGCATCGCTCACTCTTGAAATAAAAACCCACGCACAAGGTACAGAGAGTTACAGTGCATCTACAGATTTCTGGTTCCAAGAATTCCCAGACTTAGCTGTCATTCCCTAGTTCCTCAGGTTCCTACCAGATCTCAGAATTCAAGTTGGGCTCTATTTAGTTTGGCAACCAGTTCAAGCCAGAACTTGGCTGATTTGAAGCAGCAATATATATAGCAAGCTATCCAAGGATGAAAAATAGAGTTGAGTAATAATGATAATGGCTGCCATTTATTGAGCATTTAAGTGCTTGGCTCTTTCTAAGGTACATTACAGAATTACCTTTAATCCTTATAGCAGCACTACCAGACAAGTGGTTTTATCTCCATTTAACAGACCAAGAAACCTTCCAGGCTCTGGGAGGTTAAAGTAAGCTTGCCCAAGGTTACAGAGTCAGTTAACGGTGAAGATGGAATCGAACCCAGGTTGGTTTGTCTGACACCACAGCTCCTCCTTTCCCAGCCCACCATGCTGCCCCTCACAAGGCTGCAGGCTGGCTCCTGGGGCAGATGGAGTGGCAGCTCAGGAATGTAAAATGACCATTTCAGAGGCAGTAAAACTGCTGTTTCATCTTCGATGTTAAAAGGGCAACAAGAAGCAATCCCAGGAGCTGTAGTTAAAGAAGCTTCCCTGCATCTAATGGCATCAAGATTCTTGGTCAGGAACATAACCTCCTAATTGTCTTGGTTTATGGAAAAATCAGATTTCATTACAGGTATTATATTTCAGTTTACAGTTCTCTCAAGGACTGAATAATTTTCCAAATGGCAGTATTTATATTACAAAGTGCACCAGTTATCTCATGAGACATTTGATTTGTATGTAGAGTTAAAATTGGGTTTGATTTGAATACATTATCTGCATTTGGCAGATCATAATGAATGCTTTGCAGCTATTCAGAATGTGGATATGGCCTAAGGGTGAAGAAAACCAAGACTTTTCTCCTGAAATTTTGGCTGGATGCTACACTTTTTGGACAGGAGCACTAAAGAAGTCTTCTTATCTTGTTAGCACAGTTTATCTCTTGTATGTATGTATAGTCTTATTGTTAACAAAATGAAGTTAGATGGGAGAAAAGGGCTTAAGAAATTGTCAAGAAGAATTAATGTATGAAGGCCATGTCTTTTATCTTTTCCTACCAAATTCTTGTCCACTTGGCATATGTATTTCCCTTTTCCTGTTTTGAATGGAGCTGAAAATAACATGGTTGGTTTTGCTTTAAAGGAAAATGACTCATTTTCTTGTGTTCAGCATTTAGTTTCTCAGAGATGTGTTTATCTGTCAAATGGCACGGTATTCAGGATTTCGGTCTCCTTTTCATTTTTATTAGGAAAAATGTTATTTATGACACTATATAGGAATTTCTAACCAGAATATTTTGTACATTAAGGGAAGAAATTATTTGTAAGCATAGGGTCATTTTTTTCTGTGATCGTTTGCAGGGTGTTTCTATAACATGAATTTTCTCATATTAGCTTTACAGAAATCTTGAGTAGTTTCAGCTGAAAACCATTCTAGGTGAAAGAGTTAAAAGAACTTCCCATTTAAAATTTCTATCAATTTATGAATTCACAGTATTTATTTTAAAACTTTTCTTTTTGGTCTTGAATGTACCTTGAAACTGAATATCCTATGTCATTTATTCAGGGTAAAATGAACACTGTCATATAAACTGGCATTTGTTATCTCTGTAAACACCAAGTATGTCCAAGTCCTACCTTATATCCAGGTTATTCAGGAAGCTGATAGATTTTCTCTCTACAAAAGCCATCATTTGTTTGCTTTGGGGTCTTTTAAAAGTAAAGTCAGATGTTTACTGCTTGACTTTGGGTAGGCAAAAAATAAGAAAAACCCAGCTGCCTTTTTAGAAGATGTCAAGTCAAATATAAAGAAATAAAATGTGGTTGAGACTTATGTCTGAGCAAAGATATATTAGGGATCAATGTATAAGCTGAGATTAACATTATAAAACTGAACAGATTACTCTTCACCAAGGAAGTACCCTTTTTCAGAAGGAGGGAGGAATAATCCTTCTGTGTCAGTGGTCTCCAACCCAAGTGCCTATAGGTAAGGCAGGTGAGGGCACCTCTCGTCATCACTAGGCAACACAAGCTCTGTTGCTAGATCTCATTTTTCAGGAGAAGCTAGAAGTCTGAAATTCTGTGTGAACTTTTCCAGTTTTAAATGTTGGCCAAGAATCTTTAACAGTCTTTAAAAAATTTAAAATGCCATGTGATTCAGTATGGTGTCTATCTGTGGGCTGGCAGCTTGTGACTTCTTAAGCATCACCCCCTCCACCCCTTTTAGTAGCTGACTATCGCTTTTGCATAAATTCTAAAGAGGTTCTTTTGTATCCTTGCCTCTACTACCTTCCCCTCCCCTATTGAAATGATAACTTCTTTTTTTCTGAGTAAAGGTAGATTTATTTAGAGCGATACATACTATACAGAGTGTAGGCTATCTCAGAAGGTGAGAGAAAGGCCACGAGATGTGTAGGGGTTGGGTGCTTAGGTTAAAGTAAAGGTAGATACACACTCCACACTAAGAGTGTGGGCTGTCTCCGAAGATGAGGGAGCAAGAGAGGCCTGAAATGATACCATTTAGTGCCTCATGAGAAGTTTAATACCATTAGGAAGTCAGGATTAAACATTTTAATATGCTTTATGCTGTTTTATGCTGCATTGCTATACCATTTTGTATCTAAAGAGACTCATACATGGGTAAGTGATTTATTCAGAATGCAAGATAGACCTATGAATTTTAGTATTAACAGCATGAAGAGTTCGATAATAGGATTTTAGATTCACATTGTAACCAACCTTTAAGAAACCATCACTTGTTGAGTTTTGGTGTAGTATCAAAGAATATCCATTGTTTTAAAAGTATTTTGAAAGTACATAATTAGGAGTTTGTGGCTGTTTTACTAAGGATGAACAAGTAATTTTTTTTTCCTTAATTGATTTAGTAATTGGTTCCTTTAGTGGCACTAGCTCGCATTTAGACCACAGCGGTTCTAGGTGTGGTCTGTGGCCCTAGAGACCCCTGAGACCCTTTTAGGGGCTCTGAGAGCCAGAACTGCCTTCACAGTTAACACTGAGACTTTGTCTTTTTTACTGTTTTGACATTTGTGCTATTGTTCAAAAGCAATAGTGGGTAAAATACTGGCTTCTTAGCACAAATCAAAGTAGTGGCACCAAACTGTACTGAAAATTAGTATTTTATTATCCATTTTTTTGCACTTAAGGGAAAGGAAAGCAGTTTGACTTGAGTGCCCTTGATGAAGCAGTAAAAAATGATGATTAAGTCTAGCCTTTTGTGAATGTGCCATTCAGTGTGACAGAATGAGAAGAACTTGGTGGTCCTGAGGAAGAGCTACCTTGCAGGTGTTTTAGTCAAGCTGAACTAGCTGCCTTCTTCATGGAACACCATTTTTACTTGAGAGAGTGAACTGACCAACAAGCTGGTTGTTCAGACTTGAGTATTTCTCACACCTTTTCTTGAAAATGAATGAAGTGAGCCTGTCACTTGAAGGAAAACAACTGAAGCTGTTTGTTGCCAGTAAAAAAAAAAAATTGAGCTTTTAAGCAAAAATTAGTGTTTTGGGAAACTCTTATCCATCACTGAGTTTGAGACTGTAGATTGGTAGTGAGGCTTGAGATCAAAAAGTTTGAGAATTATTAGAGAACATTAAGAGAGATTGGGAAGGGAGGCTGTTAAGAATGTTTGAAGAGGTGAAAAATAAGCATCCAGAGATTCTGATTTGCTTTCAGAGAAAATCCTTTTATAGGACATAGAAAGAAATACGCTATGGTCTTGGCTGATTTCCTGAGGCCTAAAATCTTTTGTTTCTGGTAACATTTTTAGTTTCTGTTTGGCTGTTACAATAATATTACTTACTCCTTGGTTCCTTAGTGTTAAACTTTGAAGTTTTCTGTGGTCACCTGTGATGTGAGCAAAATTAAGGACAAAATAGGGAATTTTTAATATAGCTAAATTTATTTCATTTATGCTTCTAAGATTGTGGCCTTGTTACATTTTTCTCTGAGAAAATGAGGTGTAGTGATTTTTTCTTCCTTCTCTATGTGTGTTGTCTGAATAGCAATATTGCTTCTCTCATTATCCACCCATTCCCCATTCCTGAGAAATCCTGAAGTTGGGGAACCCATCATCAGGGTTCAGATAGAAGCAGTACAAAGTGGGTTTAAAAAATTTATCTGGAAGTTGGATTTCTTGAAGTCAAATTTCATATCCGCAATGAGCGAGTCATGACCACAGAGATAAAGGGACTCATCCCTTACGTGCTGATGCTCTTGCTTGGGCCGAGGCAACCCTAATTCTTCCAGGCCCTTTCCAGCCATCCTCAGCCCCACAGGTCAAAGTAGCTCTTAATATTTAAGTCACAGCACAGAGTGGGTGGGTAGGCAGAAAGGCTTTATCTCCTTCACACAAACAAATCCGTAATGCAGCATGAGGAGAAGGCTTAGTTGCTCCCTCTTCCCGCCCCCAGTCTTACACCAAGACTCCCTCAAGGAGCTCCCCTTGGAGCACAGCTTAGGTGGCTTGCTCTCAGGCTGTTTAAAAAGGGATTTGGGGCTGGGATGCCTCTGTACTGGATTGAATAATCTAGTTCCAGACTTTCAGTTTGCTGAGGGGGGTGGGAATGTGCCCACTAGATGCTGGCAGGAGGAAATGACCATCTCAGAATGCCCTCTGCAACTTTGCCTGAAGTACATCCTTTTCTCCCAGTTACATCAGCGACTGCCAGGCAGGACCACCATGTGATTGCTTGAATTTACTGTTGTTATTACTTTGCATTCTTTGGCATACAAAGAAGCTTTCCAGCGGTGGCAGTGTATACAGTATGGTGCAGTAGTTGTGTAAAAGAACCATGTTGTAGAAATCGAGGACTGGAAAGTGCATTGATGATACAGTGGAAAGACCACGTTCTGTGGTTAGAGGTGGGTTTGACTCCTATCTCTGTCTGTCTAATAACATGGTTGTTGCTCCAAAAGAAAAAATGCGCACGTTTATTGCTTCTTGAGTTTTAAGCTTTAAGCTTTAGAGAGTTTGCTTTTGGAGAAATGCCAGAAATATTCCTACAGTATTTCTTCTTCTACAAGAAGATAATCTGGGTGCATTTGCGTTTTGGCACTACCCTCCTTCTCTGACGTGGATGACAAGAGGTGATCGCTAAGAGATTTTCTTCAGGAGTCTGTGATTTAGTGTTGTAGGTAACCTTTACTGACTGTTGGCTGTTGTTTCTCTGTATGGATTATTAACCCTATACTCCAGAATAAAATTCTGTGGATATGTAAAAGTTTTATTCCATGGATGGTTATCGAGAAATTGGAGTGAGGTCACTTTAAAGGTAGTTTGCTAATATGATTATTGGATAAGTTGTGAGTTCGTAAATGTTTTTGTTATAACTGGTGTGCTTCTGAGTTACGTGGGCAGGTATCCTAAAAGAAATCTGTATATTCACACTTTTGCTTGCTTGCTCCAAACTTTAATTTGTGGTGGAAGACCTGGGGAGTAGTTCGTTGAGTTTAGGATCAGGAATCTTTGCTGCCTCTGAAAATGCATTGTAACAAGTATTATGGTACATTTTTCACTGTTGGAACTGTATCTAAAGAAGTGGAAGGGTGGGAGATACTTGGTAAGTTTTATCTCTTCTTTGCTTAAAGCCTGAAGCCAGTTCAAATAGAAACACAGATGACTATAGAATGTAAAGTAGACAATGAAGGCCCTATATGAGGAAGAAGCTGTGGATTTATGTAGGAAGAAAATTAGAGCTACCAGGAGAAGTTCATGAGGGAGGTGGCATTTGAGCTGGGCCTGAAATAAATTAGAATGAGACTAGAGGAAATATGTTGGTGGCAGATTATTCACTTTCTACCATTAGCGTGATTATAGATGAAATGCAGTGGGTCTACCTGGTCTTACAGTCCAGACATGTGGAAACCATCAAACCAAAACATATCATCCAGATATATGAAAATAATGTAGAAGGTGGAGTATCAGAAATATCTTAATGTCCTGGGGAATCGAAGCTTTTTAGGGATCAAAATATACCTAATTTTTTTACTTTTAAAAAACTGATCTAGGAATCTAGCAGGTTTGATTCATTTTAGGGAGGTATGTGTGTCTGAACAGGTGGGAGGGGATATTAGGGTTTGGGCAGAGAATTATAAAACTGAAGAACCCACACTAAATGCTACCAACAATTGAGGATCAGAGAGAAGATAAATAATCTCTGAAATTATAATGTTAAAGGTGGGAGAAATGAGACTGAAATCGTAGGGAATTTCAAGGGCGGCTATGAAATAACGTTAGCTTCTAGCAAGTACTGTTATATTGATTTCTCTATTAACATCAGTTTGCTGTTACCTTACCTTGGTGCTTAAAAAAAATTACCTGTCTCTGGATTTGTAAAATGTCTATAAACTTGAAGGAATAAATAGATTATTGAATCGGAACGTAGAATAAATCTTTGATGTCGAAGTACTAAGGATTGTCAGAAGCCCATTGCTAACATTGCTAACATAATCCATTGTGTGTTACAGCCACCTCACAAAGGCTTGCCTGCCTGTCTCTGAATGAGATTAAATGTTGAATTATGAGGTTATTTTGTAATGTTATTCTGTGCTCTTAAAACCGTTTTCCATCACAGCCGCATGTAAAGATTTATTCTGAAACTGAATTTGGTGAGCTCTAGGGTGGTTTTCCTTATATTTTAAAAACAGGGAAAACTTTTGTTAATATTGCTATGAGAGGAAATGTAGTTAGTAACTTTAAGCACTGTAAGCTTTTGGAGGAAGATCCTTTAAAGTAGATGAATGCCTAATAATTATGTAGAGACATTCAGTAACTTAGTAAATTTGAATGAATGTGATCATTGGCCCGCAGTGATTCTGGGATTTGCAAGTCTGTTGAGGATTATGTATAAAATAAAGGGGAACTAAGTACTCCTTATTTTAGAGCCAGCACTGTTTTTTTGCTTGAAAGTTTCTTTGTTACTATTATCTGGAATGTGTAAACTAATGTGTATGGGGCCAACTGTCTTGAGGTTTGGAAGAATGAAACATTTTCTGTAAATTTTGGGGACTGAATTTAAGAAATTAAAATTTGCTATTTGGGAAAATATTCTTAGTATCCATATAAAATCAATTTGCATGTGGAAGTTTCAGATGAGTAAGATGAAACTGAATATGATAATTAGTAAGTGCTATTTCCATATAAACATTACATATGTAACTTCCACTGATATATTTGCTTTTCATACATTCACAATGGTTTCAAGACTGAAAAGATCCAGAGAGGACTATTAGTCTTTCTTTATGTAGATGAGAATTTAGATGTAATAGGTTGAAATGAACCCGTTAGTAGTAGAAGAGCTGGGGGTAAACCCCAGATTCCTTGATATCCAGTGGGTATTGTTTCAATGGGGGTACATTTCAGATACAGTTAGGAGTCCACCTTGATTTTTAAGATTAGAAAATTTGATGGCAGTAACCATTTCCTCTATATCCTTCCTAACCTGAAATTTGCTTTTGAGTTCTTGATTTGTTATTTTCTAGCATTTTAATATCTCTATTTTTATAGATATTTGGAGCCTGAAAGCAGCATTAAATTCTTAATCTCAGTTATTGTCCAGCTTTGAAAACGCTTTGACAAATTTTATCCGCCCCCCTCCCCCCACCTCGTATGCTTTGTGAAAGCTCCAAAGACAGTGTTGGGCTAAGGAAAAAAGGAATGGAAATGAATGGGTTTAGTTGCCAGTGGACAAGTATCTTTTGAAAGTGTCACTGCTATGGTTTTTGGGAAATAAAACCTTTCTTAGTCTTTTCTCACAGTCTGGCTCTAGTCTGTAGTGTGGTGAAGAGTTTTATGAATTACTCCTGGTGAATGTGGGCTGAGGAGAGTGAGAGTGCCTGCCTCTGCTCCCGGACTTCTCAAGGCTGGTGTTATTGCCCAGAACGGAGCCTCCCAGTTTATTTTCTTCTCCCCATTTTCTAGTCAGTCTTCTCTCAGAACTCATGAGTTCGACGTTGCCTTACTCTTAGGGCATTTTATCTTGTCCTGGAACACAGGTGTGTGCCTTGTAAATGAGCAAACTGGGACTTGGTCAAAAAGCTTGATGTTACAGGACCAATGAAAACACATTTTTGGTAATGAAAGTAAGTGAACCCTAGGCTACAAAAATGAAAATGTATTTTATTGGAGGCTAAGTCACACGTGATCAGATGCTATTTTTTGGGAGTGAGAATGAAGTCACTAGTGATATCTCCTTTTTTGGTAGACTTAAGTGTGGCATCATTTGAAAGTTATTCTTGCTTTGGAGTATGATTTGGTATTGGACATTTGCTTATACATATTTCAGTGTCTGAAAGATGCTCCTTATCAAAAGTTGAACAGAAGGTAGAACTTTAATGGATAAAGTACAGTTGAGGGACAACTGGCTCCTACTAGAATCTCTTATTGAAACAATTAGGTTATTTGCCCATATATTGTATGATTTGTGGCAGCTTTAAATCCTAAGCTGGCTTTAAGGTGTGATTAATTTTGAGTTTGTATACCACTTTCATCTGTTAGTAGGAATGATAGAAATTTGATTTCATGTATTTTTGTCATTCTTTAGAAAGCAAAATTCATGGAATTTCCCGTTGATTTACTATTTTAATTTTTCCCCATTTTCTGAGATTCTGTTTATTATTTTTTAAAGTTTTTTTTTAAATTGAAGTATAGTTGATTTACAGTGTTTCAGGTAGACAGCTAAGTGATTCAGTTTTTTATATATATATATATATATATATATATATATATATATATATATATATATGTATTCTTTTTCAGATTATTTTCCATTATAGGTTATTACAAGATACTGAATATAGTTCCCTGTGCTGTACCTATATACAGAACTATGTTGTTTATCTATTTTATATATAGTCTCAAATTCCAAATTTATTGCTTCCTCCCCTTTCCCCTTTGGTAACTAAAAGTTTGTTTTCTATATCTGTAAATCTTTCTGTTTTGTAAATAAGTTGATTTGTGTCTTTTTTTTTTTTAAAGATTCCATGTAAAAGTGGTATCATATGATATTTGTTTTCTCTGTCTGACTTCACTTAGGATGATAATCTCTAGTTCCATCCTCAAGATTGTTGCATATGGCATTGTTTCATTCTTTTTTATGGCTGAGTAATATTCCACCATAATATTCCATATATATACATGCACACATCCATTTATCTGTCGATAGACATTTAGGTTGCTTCCATGTCTTGGCTATTGTAAATAGTGCTGCTATGAACATTGGGGTGCATGTATCTTTTTGAATTAGAGTTTCCTCCAGATATATGGCCAGGAGTGGGATTGCTGGATCATATGGCAACTCTGTTTTTAGTTTTAATATATTGTTGCAGTCAATTTGCTAGTATTTTGTTGAGGATTTTTGCATCTGTGTTCATCAGTGATATTAGCCTGTAATTTTCTTTTTTGTGTGTGGTATCTTTGTCTGATTTTGGTATCAGGGTGATGGTGGCTTCATAGAGTTGAGTTCGGAAGTGTTCCTTTCTCTGCAGTTTTTTGGAATAGTTTCAGAAGGATAGGTGTTAACTCTTTAAATGTTTGGTAGAATTTACCTGTGATGCCATCCTCAGTTTATTTTTAAGAGAATCATTTTTGAAAAAGTTTTCAAAGATGAGGCAGTTGTTTTGGTAACTTAATATAATTGAACTCTTAAAAATCTCTACATTTGATTACATCCTTATATTACAAAATGACTTCCTTAAGTTGACAAAAGTGCCTTAAATGAATGTTACAACATGTTATATTAATTCAAGACTGTTTCTTTGAGGGAAATGGCAAAATCTTAACAGATAACGTGAGTTAATATCTTCTTGTTAGGCAGCCCTTTGAGATTTTTCTAAGCATATTCAACACTCTTTTAAAAGTGGGAGGTGTTATTCTTGTTTTATGAATATGGGCACTGAGGTTTTAATTTGTACAATTATGTGTCACAGTGCCCTTCAAGAACTTAAGACTATTCTCACCTTAAGTCATTTTGGCTTTTGGATTGTTTCTGCCCCATTATATTAAATTCTTAATAGATATGTGCTTCCCAAATATTTTTATTTCATGATATACATGTACATTCAAGAATCTCTTTTGGCGTTTATAGTACAGTGTTTAAAAATTGGCTTTCCATTAGGTGTTGGTTCAAGTACCAGCTCTGCTGCTACTTTTTGTTATATAAATGCTAGAAGCTCCAGTTTCCTCATCTGTAAAGTTGGATTATGATGGCGATTTTGGTTGCAGATGATAAGGTGGTGAGGGAAGGGAATTGCAGGGTTGACTTGTGATCTTTTCAGGGGGGAAAATCAAAGATAATATAAAAAACATTGTTGCCTCAGTACATTTTTTGTATACTACTGTCAGAAATCACCAAATCAGAACTATCGTTTTTTTTTTTTCTTAAAACAAAGGATCTGTACATGTGGTTATTCATGTTTTGTTTTGTTTTTAAAGGTTACGGGAAGTTTCAGAGAAACTGAACAAGTACAATTTAAACAGGTAAGGGTTTTAAGATGTTTTAAGTTTCCTGCAAAGAATGATTTTTCTTTAATTAGGCAAAAATCCCCTTTTTTAGGCAGTAGCTCTTAATATTTTAATCTATCAACTTTTTATGAATTGGGTTCATTTGAATTATAGTTTGTGTTCATACTGATTTTTAAAAACTCTGGCATAACGAGAAACTATAATGACTACATAGATATCATAATTACTATCTTTCAATTGTTGCTTTAAAATACGTAAGTATTAGTTTTTAAAAGCACGTTTTACCAGCAGTTTTTGTTGTTGTTATTGTTAATTGGATTTTAAAGGAAAACCTGAGATGTATTTGCTACTTAAAAAATAATTTTATTTGCATACTTTTTTTCTTTTCTAGCCATCCCCCTTTGAATGTATTGGAACAGGCTACTATTAAACAGTGTGTGGTGGGACCAAATCATGCTGCCTTTCTTCTTGAGGTAAATTGTTTACGCTAAGGTAGAGAAATGAAGATGAACATTAAAGTACAGCTGTACCTCATCATGTGTCTTTCTTTTTAACCATGGAAGCAATTTCTTGCAAGAGTTATTTCAGCGATCACCTAGTTTCATTTCTGTAGTATATAAATTCTCTGGCCCACAGAAAGCTTAAATGATTTACTAGAGCTTGAAACTCGTTAGTAAGAGAATAGAGAAGTTCCTGATATCCAGTCATTTCCTTGCTCTGAATTCTGTTACATTGAGATATTTTAAATTATTTGTACTGGTTTCTTGACAACGTATATAAAATATACTTCCCCAGCTGAGGTGAGTGCCTTCTGGAAGGGAGCTTATTTGTTGCTTTCTGAATTGGCAGTGATAGGTTCATAATCTGTTGAATAAATTCAAATTTTAATACACATTTTTACTTTGGAAATATCTTGTATTTTCTTTGCTTCCAGGATGGTAGAGTTTGCAGGATCGGTTTTTCAGTACAACCAGACCGATTGGAATTGGGTAAACCTGACAATAATGATGGGTAAGACAGTATGTCCTTTCTGTTTAATAACTAGCTCTTAGAGGTATTATATTAAATGTGTGTTTTGATTTTTGGGAACCCTCAAGTTAAAAAAAAAAAGCAATGTAGAAAATGAGATGCTTAAAATAGAGTGAAATGGTTACTTTGTAGTTTGATTTTAATTTTTATGCAGGTAGTGATTTGTAGCTAAAATATTCACATTAAAAGTAGCAGAGGAAACGGTGGTCATTTCACAGAAATAGGTTACCAGGAGAATGATATGTATTTGGTAGATCCCAAGTCTTATCTGCTCTTTGAGTGAACTGACTTTTCAGATCATGTTTTTCCCCTATTAATATTCCCAAATTAAGTAACTCTATTTGAAAATGACAGTCTTTAAAATTTCGTCTTTATTAACGATGACTTATAAAAATGGTTTTTAGATAATATATGATGACTTTGAATTGACTGCTTCTAAGGAATGTATGATTACTTTTAAAAATCTAAGAAACAATTCATTTGCAGCTAAACCATGAAAACCATTTCAAACAGAAACTAGATTATTATGAGGCTACAAATTGTTGGGTTTACTCTTTTAATTAAAGTATACATTTCAGTAGGAGTCGTCAGAGAATTGTTAAGCTGGCTTTTTTCCACAGTGAGTCCCAGAGTGGTGAGGCCTGGAATTCTAGGCTTGTTCCTAGGTGATTTGGGACTGTTCTGTGATATTTCCACCTCTCATTTTTTCCCAGGTCAAAGTTGAATAGCAACTCGGGGGCAGGGAGGACATCAAGGCCTGGTAGGACAAGTGACTCCCCGTGGTTTCTCTCGGGTTCTGAGACTCTGGGCAGGCTGGCAGGCAACACCCTGGGGTAAGTTGTGGCCAGATGATGGCATCCTCTGGTTTGGGTTGTTGCTCTGTGAGTGCTGTCCCTGTGAGTGGCCGTTTCAGTGTTGTCTAGCGATGGAATGAGGAAACTGCTGAACCCTGGGCGGTTCGTGTTGCTCATGGTGAGCCACCATGATAGAAAGCCCATCAGGCTCATTTCAGTTACCCTAGGTTTTTGAAACGTTTTTAAAATGTGTAATGGTTATATGTGTTTATCATATTATTTATGTTATTTAAAAATTTTCAGTGCTATTGTCTTTGGTCTTATTTATGACTAATTCTTGGGTAAAAAAAATATAGCATTTATTTCTGATGTTTAAATCTGGCAGCTCTTTCTGAATTAATTTAGTGAGGCTTGAAACTATCCTGGAACTAAAGCTTACAGCCTTTAATAGTTATTTTTACTTTTTAAATTATTGTGGTATAATTGACATGTAACATTATATTAATTTCAAGTGTACAGCACAACAGTTTGATATTTGTATATACACTGGACCCTTGAATAGTGCAGGGATTAGGGGCACTGATCCCCCTCACAGTCAAAAATCTACTTGTAACTTTTGACTCTCCAAAAGCTTAACTGCTAATAGCCCTCTGGAAGCCTTACAGGTGACATACAGTTGATTAGTACATATTTTGTATATTATATATATTATATACTGTATTCTTAAAGTAAGCTAGAGAAAACAAAATGTTATTAAGAAAATCATGAAGAGACAATACATTTACACTGTACTGTGTTTATTGATACTGTAAGTTTACATCATCTGTTTACAAGATGAATTGCCTGTCATTACCTACAGCAGTATTGTCCTGTATGATACAGAACTGTAGATGTTATACGTATAACTAACACTAGACAGCAAAAATGAAAAGATAACGTGGAAAAGAAATTTATATTTATTTAGAGGTAATAGTGATTTATGCATTAATAGCAAAGAAGCAGCAATAAGATTATTTCGCGGTAGCCTAACCTGTACATTAATGAGTGAATTGTTATTAAAATTTTATGGCATGCAGTGTTATAGTCATATTCATAATACAGTATTAGAAACATTGTTACATTAAAAAAACACCTGTGGTGATAGGCTGATATGCAGTTCTCTAGTTGAGAGACTGCATACTATATGGCAATGTACTTCTGTGAAAGCAGAGTGTTAAAACAGTAAGGAATTGTTTTAATTTAATTAATAATGCATAGTTATTATGCATTATTAATTTCATATTACATATCAGTCACTTTATGCCTAGGTAAGCATGGAGTAGTATCTACAAATATTTTATGCATTCATGACATACCTAATTTTTTCTTAAATTCTTTTAATACTTCTAGGCTATGGGGTTTGTCTGTGAGTTTTTTTCACATTACTGCAAATCTCCAAAAAAATTTCCAATATATATGTATTGAAAAAATTTGTATGTAAGTGGATCCACATAGTTCAAGTCTGTGTTGTTCAAGACTCAACTGTATTGTGAAATGATCACCACAGTAAACTTAGTTAGCATTCATCACCATACATAGTTACAAAGTTTTTTCCTTGTGATGAGGACTTTTAAGATCAATTCTCTTACCAACTTCAAATATGTGAATAGTATTAACTATAGTCATCATGCTGTACATTATATCTCCATGACTTACTTATTTTATAACTGGAAGTTTGTAACTTATTTTCACTTTTAAAATCATTTGTAAAATTTTTACTTTTTAAACTACTCTTCTTCCATTTTGTCTAGAGTTGATATGCTGTCAAACTAAATAAATCATATACACATTCCAAGCCAGATGATTTTATTCATTTTATATCTTGATTCTTACTGGTGGTGGTTACCTCTGATCACTTAGTTAAGGTGATGTTTGCCAGGCTTCTCAACTATAAAGTTACCATTTTCCCCTTTGTAATTAATACGTATTTTGTGGGGAGATGCTTCATGAGTATGTAAATTTCCTGTTCACCATACTTTTGCTCATTGATTTTAGCATCCATTGATGATTCTTCGCTTTAATTATTACTGTGGTATTGGACAAATAGTGATTTGTTTAAACATTTCATTATTTGTTTTGTACTCATTAACTGAAATTCGACTGTAAGGAAGAACTTTCCCTCCTCACCCTTTTTTTTATCTATTCTGTTTCTATTGAGTTACTTATATCATTATGTTGCTCACTGAAAAAGAACAGTGGAATTTTGTGACTTTGCTAATAAAATATGCAAGAAATATAATAATAAAGCAGTACATTTTAGCTTGAATAAAACTTCAGTAGACCTCCTCCAAAGAAGATCAGGGCTAACTTGAAAACTTTAAAATGCAGGGAGAATCATTAGTTTTTGGGTCCCCCTTACACATCCTTCCTCATACTACTTTTTGAACCATGTTTTTCTGTCTCCCTTTTACCCTCCCTCCCTCCACACACATGCACCCCAAAACAGATTCTGTGTGAGCTTTCTTTAGCATTGGGTTCATGAATTGCAATTTTGAAAAATGTCACAGTTCCCACTGGCTAAGCCATTTGTTAACCTTTGTTTGGTCTTGCAGATCTCCACAGACTAAGCAGTTGAAAGCTGATTGTTTCTTTTGGCCTTTATGAAAATTTTTCTCTGTTTGATGGTGAAATTGTGATCACTTATTCTGTAAATTAAGAAATTTAGACTCAAAAATGTAATCCTTTATAATTTTTTCCCTTGTATAGTTTTTCTCCCTATTTCTGTGTTTACAGTAAATTTTAAAGAAATTTGCAATTTATTACATGTAATAGAGAATCTAGGACAGACAGATCTTGAATCCCCAAAGGGGATGCTTGTCTGCAAATTTACCAAATGCAGTTGTATATGAAAGAGACTGTCTCCACAGAGCTTGGCCCCCACCCCTTCCTTCAGAGTCCTGGCTGGCTCCCTTTGGGTTCAGAGAGGTGATGTCCATCAGGGAGAGAGTGGCCTCTGTATTTGAGAGCTGCATTTGAAAGATTTTGGATAATTGGAACTGTTCTTTTCCATCAACGTATATAATTGACAATTGACCATTTATTTCGGCTGGTCATTCTTAGGAATACGTGGCAGTCACAATTTAAGGGACCTTTAATATTTTCCCCTTTGGTGTTCTCACCAGTTGGCAGGTTGATGTGCTAAAGGTTTCTAGCTGCTGCTGTTTTTTTCCCTTTCATAATTACTCAGATTTATCCTGGGAGGTATTTCAAAAATCTCTTGGATATTTTTGTTAAACTCATTTCAGACTAGGTGAAGGGCAAGAACCACCAGCTTTATTTGGAGAGGAGAGAGAGTTTGTGTTTAATAAGATGTTTAAAATGGAGATACTAGTATCTAAAATCTCTTTATTCAGTTGTTTGTTACCACTGGCCATAATAGGTGGTAAGTATCAGGTGCCTTGCATTGGTTTGCGCTTCCATGTTTGCTTTGGAGTTTAATTTGAGCTAATAGTACAGGATTTGGAATGTAATAGCCAAACAGTTCATTGTAATTGTAAACAGCTGAAGCTGGCAAGGTGGGTAAGATAGTAGATCATAGGGCTCTGATAAACTAAGTGGATGCCCCATTTTTAAAGGAGGCAGCTCATCAGCTGATATTACCATAGGAAAATATAGGGCCGTTGTTGCCAAATGCAAACTCCATTCCACCCCCTTTTATCTGAAGAAAAGCTGCAAATCTGGGTTTTTCATGTGAAATCTCCTGAGTTAAATGTTGAAACTAATCAGTATTTCCAAGGAAATAAATATACACAGATACCAGTCATACATACGTGGTGTGTTTGTATGCACGTGTATATATATTCCTTTAAATAAACTTTGTATTTTAGAACAAAGTTTTAGGGTGACAGAAAAATGACAAAGATAGTACTGAGAATTCTTACATACTTCATACCCAGTTTTCACTAGTAACATGTAACAGCACACTTTTTACAATTACTGTATATTGATACGTTAGTATCAACTGAAGGCCGTAGGTTATTCACATTCCCTTTGTTTTTCCCCTTAATGTCCTTTTTCTGTTCCAGGATCCCATCCAGGGCACCACAGTGCATTTAGTCAGCATTTCTCCTCCGTCTCGTCTTGACTCTGACAGTTTATCAGGCGTTTCTTATTTTTAATGCTGTACATATTTTTTAACCAACCAGCCACATGGACAAGACTTGATCCATGAGCTTTAAGTTTGCAAGCTGTGGGCTAGTTCTATACTAGAGGTGATTTTCTTAGGTGATTTGAGTCACTTTGTGTATCTTGAGTATTATTTAATTGGGTTAAATTGTAGTATTATTTTGATGAGCAAAGTATAGATAGTAGAAACTGGTTTTTCCATTATTTTTGAGGTTAATGTTAAACATTACATAGCTCACTGTAATTACAAATAAAAAGAGGATTTCAGTACTGTCTTCGGTGACCACTGATAGACCTCTGTTAGTGTGTACTTAGTCTAACACATTGCTTTCTCTAGATAGCATGCTGGTTAGAGGAATGTTCAGGAGCAATTGAGGTAGGGAGGCTGGTAGGTTCTTTGGATTCTGATAGAAGAAACCGTGTACAGTGGGTGTGGGTGGGAAAACGTGTTGTCCATGGTCACTGGTCAGGTTTGTAGGCAAGCCAGAGATACTTTGACCTTTGTCCTTCAGCTAACCTCAGTTGAGGGTTTGTGTGGCAGAGATTGCAGAGTGGCAGCAGGTAGTGTTTTATGGATTAATCTGTCAGTGCTTAAGGAAAAGAATTTGAATGTTTTAGATACACAGATATTCTTTACTTTCCCTGTTATCTTGACTTTACTTATAAGTAACCTATCTACCCCTCGTGGAGATTTGAGTTTGTGATACCTGTAGCATCTACCAGGAATATGTGTACTTGGATAGTATATCTGATCAGGTTTCTAGCATTATTTGCCTGGGCTTGGGGGGATGGTATGCATTTCTTGGTGGAAATATCAAGTCATTCCTTACATTTATGTTGGCAGTGCAATTTATTGTCCAAACTGGGACATTTTGGAGTGAAATTGATTAGGCTCAGATAATAGGCTTACACCAACATTATCTCAGGCAAAGTGGGACGTGTAGTCACCCTAAATATATTTTTTAAAGACTCTTTAGTTCCTCCTGTTTTCAAGTTGAAATAATATATTCAGCTTTTTGACTGTTCAAAACTTTTGAAAAAGTAGTTCCTACTGACTTAATAGTTTCTTATAAGTTGTCAAAATTAACTAGAAATGCTGATTTTCTGTTAGATTTGAATACCTATTTGTATGTTTCATTGATCCTACAATATTTTCTGTTGCGTAATTGTCACAGTGCATATAACTTGAAAAGAAAACATGTCTGTATGATAGAATTTTGTTTTCTTTGATAACACATGACTTTATTTTTTAAAAATCATGGCACAAACATATGACAAGAAATTTACTATCTTAACTATTTTTAACTGCACATTTTAGTAGTGTTAAGTATATTCATACTGTTGTGAAAGAGATCTCCAGAACTTCTTCATCTTGTAAAAATGAAACTTCATGTCTATTAAATAGCTCCCTTTACCTCTCTCCCTAACCCCTGGCAGCTACCATTTTACTTTCTGTTTCTAGGAATTTGACTACTTAGGTACTGTGTATATTTGGAATCATATGGTATTTGCCTTTTTGTGACTGGCTTATTTCATTTAGCATACTACTGTCTTCAAGGTTCATCTGTGTTGTAGCATGTGTCAGGATTTCTTTCCTTTTTAAGGCTGAATAATATTATAATGTATGTATATGCCATATTTCATTTATCCATTGCATTTATCCCTTTGATGGATATTTGGTTGCTTCCACCCCTTGGCACTTGTGAATAGTGCTGCCATGAACATGAGTATGTAAATATCTCTCTGATATTCTGCTTTCAATTTTGGATATATACCTAGATGTATGATTGCTGAGTTATATATGGTGGTTCTGATTTCAATTTTTGAGAAATGTTCATACTTTTTTTCATAGCACTTTACAATTTTACAATCCTACCAATGGTGCATGAGGATTCTAATTTCTGTACATCCTTACCAACACTTGTAATTTTCTATTTTTTTGATGGGAGCCATTCCTCATGAGTGTGAGGTAATATGTAATCATGGTTTTGATTTGCATTTCTCTCATGATTAGTGATGTTGAACATCTTTTCATATGCTTATTTGGCCATTTGTGTATTATCTTCAGAGAAATGTCTGTTCATATTCTTTGCCCATTTTAAAATCAAGTTATCTGATTTTTTTGTTGTTGAAATAGGAGCTGTATATATCTGGATATTAACCTCTTATTAGATATATATATATGATTTACAAATGTTTTCTTATATTCTTCTGTAGGTTACCTCCTCACTCTGTTGATTATGTCCTTTGAGACACAAAATCCATTGGGATTTTGACAGGGATTGTGATGAATCTGTAGATTGCTTTGAGCAGTATGGACATCTTAACAATATTCAATACTAAGTCTTCCAACCCACAAACACGGGTGTCTTTCCATTAATTTATGTCTTTAAACTTTATATTTTACTTTTTGTGTTACAGAATATTGATAGCTACATCTGATATGTCTTTCATGCAGAGGCATGCATTTTATAGTTATGACTAGAAATACTTAGTATGTGGCTCTTTTTAAAAATTGTTTTGAAAGATGCAAAAGTGTGATATTTATCTTTCTAAAAAGTGAGTTTATACTTAAGCATTTAAAAATTAGAACAGTATTATGTTAAAGCTCAGTTCTGTTAACCGTGTTCTATCACAATACTACTCTAACATATGTCAGGTAGAAAAATAGCTTTATTGCAGCCTAAGAGAATGAAAATGAGACCCAAAGCGATCTTTTAGAATGATTGTTTAAAATGCTAATTATATAAATTCTCCAATATTTAGGAGTCGCTGGAGTTCTGGAGTGGGTGGAAGTGGAGGAGGGTCCTCTGGACGGTCATCAGCTGGAGCTCGAGATTCCCGCCGACAGACTCGAGTAATTCGGACGGGACGGGATCGAGGGTCTGGGCTTCTGGGCAGCCAGCCCCAGCCAGTTATTCCAGCGTCTGTAATTCCAGAGGAGCTGATTTCACAGGTATGGATCTTAGAGGACACTCAGTGTAAGACAGCAGGACAAAATGAGGTTTAGATGTAGTGGACTGTAGTGGTGACTCACGAATTGTGAAAACTGCTTTTTTGTATTGATCCTAGAAAGCTGATTTTGATAAAGAAGTTATGGAAAGAAAATAAGCATAGCACTCACCTTTATGTTTAATTTCAGGCCCAAGTTGTTTTACAAGGCAAATCCAGAAGTGTCATTATTCGAGAACTTCAGCGAACAAATCTCGATGTAAACCTTGCTGTAAATAATTTACTTAGCCGGGATGATGAAGATGGAGATGATGGGGATGATACAGCCAGTGAATCTTATTTGCCTGGAGGTTTGTGGGTCACAGTCATGGTTTTCTCAGCTCTGAAGGGAGAGATTTTTCTGACTGGGGAGTGGAATTTTAAAGTGCAATGGATTTTCTGACAGTTCTTTCCACGGTGGTAGATATTTCTCACTGTAGTGTTTGATTTGATTGTAAAATTCTTTTTAAGGGCAAATGAGGGAGAGTTTTTGTTCAGTGGACTTGTGTTTGGTCCCAGTAAAGAGCATGTGAATGGCTTTATCACTGGCTGACAGATGACTCTGGGATGTTGTATTTCGATCCCCTTATTACTGAATATATAAGAATTGAACTGCATTTTGATTTTGACTCCATTATCTCTGTGATGCACAAGAATCTTAAATAGGGATTTTTTTGGGTATAGTAGGATTATAGTAGGTAGCCCAAGCAACAGTCATTCAATTGATGTTACTTAAAATCTATATTAATAATGTTAATTTTATTTCTGGGTAGTTACTGCTTTTCTCCTCAGGTTATGTTGGTAGTCAGTCCTTGGTTTTAATGTTTTACTTTTCAGGGAATTTTTTAGTGGTCTATAGATTTTTTTCTCTATATCTACTTCATTTATATTTGTTTCTGCTTATAGAGGATCTTATGTCTCTTCTTGATGCTGACATTCATTCTGCCCACCCAAGTGTCATTATCGATGCAGACGCCATGTTTTCTGAAGACATTAGCTATTTTGGTTACCCTTCTTTCCGTCGTTCGTCACTCTCCAGGCTAGGCTCATCTCGAGGTAATTTTGCATTTATTTCTTTGTGATTATTGGTTGGCTGTACAGAGAGATAGTGGTAGAATTCAGTGTATTTGAACTTGTAATATTACAGTAGAAGAAATCATTACTTATTAGTGTTTTTGGATGCATTGGCATTAAAATAGTTCTTTTGATTTTGAAGAGCCACAATAGTACTTTAGAGATAATCTTAACTATGTTGTGGAATACATGTAAAGGGTTATGCCTTACCTAACTATATGTTTAATTAGGAACATGGATTCTGAACTAAAAGCAGAACTCTACTTTATAGTGACATGCAGCATTCAGAAAACAAGCCTCTTTAGTTTATTTGATTAAAATAAAGTGATTATTTCATTCACTTAAAATCCTTGTTAGATGGAAGAGTGAAACAGATTATTAGAATAGGATTGATCAGTAATGAATATATAGAAATGTTTAGCTTATTAAAATGGTATTTTCAGAAGTTTGAAATCTTTAAAAGTTATAGTACATAGTAGAGGTTAGAAAGAAAGTTTTGAAATCAAACAAATAGGAGCCTTCCTCTGTATATGTTGATATAGATTTAACTTGCATTTTAACTTTTTTAAGCCAATATTTTTACTTTCCAGAATATAAAACTGCTTGATTCAAACAACAGGCAAGAATCAGCTATATTATTTACTATCATTTATAAACTGAAAGAGATGCGATGTTATATTAAGACCTTGCTACGAATACTTAGCACTTAAAAGCAGTTTTAAAATAACAGACCCACGATGATCTTTTAATATATTGAACCTATTGTGTAATAGCTTAAAATCTTAAAAGCATATTTTACTGCTTTCTATTCAAGTATTACATTTCAAATATTCAATATCTTTAACACAAATAACTCCTAAATTTCTCCCTTTTGCTTTTCTTTAGGTCATTCTATGTGGGCATCACTTTTAGTTTGAACCACATGAAATTGCTGGTACTTGATCATGTTTGACCTGCATGGATGGCAATTTTATATGGTTCAACTTAATATTGTTTTTAATCCTTACTATCCCCATATTGGAAAGTTTATTTTGGCTGCCTATTTAAAGAAGTAATGTGTGAGCAAACTGGGGAGAAAAACCACTGGTTTTAAAAAGTTTGTAGGCCAGTGTCTTGCAGGGGAAGCATTTTTATAAAATAATCTTTCTATAAAGTTTTTTTTAAAAAAACCATATCTGATTTCTCAAAAATTTTAAAATAAGACATTCATAAAAGTGCAACCTATAAAATTACTCTAAACAAGGGCTTGGATCATCACAGGTTTATAGTCAATGGATTAATATTTTGCCCCTTTCAAGTTTTTTTGCTTTATGTGTAGACTCTTTAACAAATACTCTTTTTTTTTGGTTTATGTATGCATCTAACATGTTGAACTTCTAAGTTGTCGTCTTTTCTAATAGATAAATAAAAAAAGTTATGTTAAGCATTTTTAATGAGAGCCCAAAATTTAAAACTCCATTAAAAAATCCAGAATCCACTTTAAAATAAAGCAGTTCTGCTCTAAAAGCATATAGTTGGATTCCAGAAAAGTCTGTCTCAACATAGTGCTTAACAATACTAGTTTGTAATTTTCATACATTCACTTGAAAGAGTTAATGTTTTGAATGTTGCATGTCAGGCTTATTAGATATACATTTATATTAAATTCTTGTGAGTAGATAAACTGCTGTTAGTTGCATCCTGAAGGGTCTTTACTAGAGAGTGGCTTACTTTTATCCCACTGGTGTGACCCAATTGCATACCAGTTCTCCTTCTTCCCTTAGAGAGAGACTCTGAGCTGTTGCGTGAACGTGAATCCGTTTTACGTTTACGTGAACGAAGGTGGCTTGATGGAGCCTCATTTGATAATGAAAGGGGCTCTACTAGCAAGGAAGGAGAGCCAAACTTGGATAAGAAGAATACGCCTGTGCAAAGCCCAGTATCTCTAGGAGAAGATTTGCAGTGGTGGCCTGATAAGGTATTTGAAAACAATCCCACCCCCTTACATTTTAAATAGATTCCTGGCAGTTTCACCCCCACCCCCCACCCCGAACAAAAAGGTTTCCGTTTTATTTCAGAGTTTTGTACTATCATTTAAAATGCAGGCATAAAGTGGTATTTTTTTTTGTTTTTAAATGTAAATAGATCATCTTTATTTGACTCTATAGGAGTCATTTTAATGAGATTTCATCAGTTGGTGCTATTTCTTTCTCTACTTCATGAAATAAATCAGAGAAATTGGGATAGTAGTTCCAGGTAACACCAGCATTCTATTTCAGGATTTCTTTTCTGATGATAAATATACCGGAAACTAGTATCTTTCTTGATAGAAATTTCTTTTGTAATGTCAAGTGGACCCCAGTTTCTGCAGGGCAGGTTTCTGGTCATTGATACAAGCATGCATGTCAGGGCGAGATTAGGGATCTCTGTTTCTTTGGTTAGTTAGCTTTCCCGTTTGATGGCAGTGAATTCTGACGGCCCCTTTGCTCTAAATGCTGTGGGAGACAAAGCAGGAATGGACTGTGGGAGTTATGCTCTGCATCCTGAGGAGTAGTACAATGACTGGTTTCTAGAAAGCATCCAGGGTTTAAGTTGATTTGAATCTTTAAAAATCCATCACTGCTCTAGTTGAAAGAGTCGACACGTATTGATGGTGTGTAGGTTTCATTGTCTTAAGTGATTGGTAATTCATCTTCAAAGGCTCTTACAGGAAGCCATGTTTTTCACCTGTTTTTTGGAGTGCCTGTTACAATGAAATAAAAATTTCCAGATCCAGTTGGATAGGAAATTTTCTTAAGTAGAAGTAAAAGAAGATAAGAACTTGAAGGTTATCTCTAGCAGATAAGGAGATTCCGATACAGATTTCTTTCTTTGAAGTTGAATTCGGGATATTAAAGGAAAAATATTATTTAACTTCCTGAATTTGTTTACTTTTCATAGTTATTGTGAATCTTGATGTACTTCATTTATTTTCCTCTGCATTCAGCTCATGTGGAAAGCTTGAATGCAAGAAGGAACATGAATTTTAATCAGTCTCTTTGTAAGCAAAAGGTTATTCTGTTTTCTTTGGCAGCAAACTCTCCCTGAATTGCATTCTCTTACTTATTTCCATAGAACTAGAAATGTTCTAGTCTCTACTTTTACTTCATATGGTAGAAGATGATTTAAACCATTGTGCTTTTTCTTTTCTTTTTTCGTATACTGATCTTTGTTTTTTGTTTCTCTTGCCGGGCTCGTGTTAGGGCTGTCTACTTCACACTGACAGGAAGTAGTGGAGGACTCATGAGGCTTGTTTTAATAGTGCCACCGCACATGCATTAGCATAGGCTTCTCTATCTTGTATTCTTTTTGATTAATGAAAATGTTTTGAGCTGTATGAGTTTAGCAAGCTTTTTCCCCTGGCCAGTGCACCTTGTGTTAGAGTTAGCCAGTCTTTATTGGCTTACACTGATAGGCACGTTTTTAGATACAGCTTGTTTTCAGAGACTGTTACTGGCTGCGTCATAAAATCTTGACACTGTACTGGCCTTAACTTAGTGTGTTATTTCCTTGATTTATTTAGACATTGAATGAAGGAGAAATAGCTGTATTGTGCAACAAAAAGATATCCTACCTATGCTTTATTTTCCTATTAAAGAAATGTTTAAATGTCATTGAAAAAGAACCACTTTTATTAGCTTACTCTTGAAATTTAGACAGCAAAAATTTTGGTTCAGGGAAAGAAAACAGCTTAAGCCTAATTGAGCTTTAAGCATCATCGCAGTTACCAACAGATACATATGTTAGATGCCTGTTTGCAAGGCTGAGTGCTGCAGTCAGAGAATGCAGAGAGTTATTAAAGGGAAGAAAAGATCTTGCCTTTAGAACAAGATGCAGAATTATCATGCAGGGGCATTAAGATAAATTCCACATGAAGAAATGGGCAATATATGGGACCATTTGGTCCTCCACTTGGGGGTAATGATCCCTGCAGAGTTACAAGGGTTTTGGGGAAAGCGTGACAGAGGATAGAGTGGTAGGTGAAGAGTGCAGGGAGATGGAGGATGTCGGCAAGCACTATTTGGAAAGTAGTCTCTTTCTCTCTTTTTGTGTATGTCGGGGGTGGGCAGAATACGCATCCCAGCTTAATTTCAGAAATGACCTAATCCATTATTTTTGAATTTAAGTTTGGTTAGTATCCATGGCCTTTTTCATTCTCCTTTTGTTAGGGTACATGAGAAATTCCACGGGTAAATTATCTGGGTTAGTCCTGACTTTACTACCACCTGTTTAGAGTAACAGCTACTTCTTCAGAATTTCACCAGTTTGTTGGCTAATAAGTTTCTTTCAGTGGTGGAATGAATGATCTCTTTTCTTTAAGCCTTTGCAGTATAATCTTAAACTGAAAATATTTGAAGTAACCTTAAACTTTTGATTATTTCCATAAATTATTTGATTTCAATGTCAAAGTAGTATAAAAGCATAATTGGGAACCCTTGTGCACTGTTGGTGGGAATGTAAAAGTAAATTGGTGCAGCCACTGTGGAAAATAGTATGGAGGTTCCTTAAAAAATTAAAAATAGAACTACTGTATGATCCAGAAATTCCACTTCTGGGTGCTTATCTGAAAAAAATGAAAATAATTAACTAGAAAAGATACACGTACTCCCATGTCCGTTGCAGCATTATTTACAACAGTTAAGATACTGAAGCAACCTAAGTGTCCACCAGTGGATGGACACACACACATAACACACAGACACGCAGAGGAATACTAGACAGCCGTAAAATAGAACGAAATCTCGCCATTTTCAACAACATGGATGGACCCCAAAGGCATTATGCTAAGTGAAATAAGTTAAAGACAAATAAATCAGACAGAGAAAGACAAATACCATATAATCTCACTTAAATGTGGAATCTGAAAAAACAACCAAAACAAAGCTTGTAGATACAGTAAACAGAATAGTCCGTTGCCAGAGGAGGGGCGTGGGAGAAGTGGGTAAAGGGGGTGGGGATCAAATGGTAAAAAGAAAGAAAACTATGACACCTTCCCCCCTCCCCATTAACTTTTCAGCATCTTTTTTAAAAAAGCATAGTTGATAATTAGGGATGTTGAAAGCTCTGAAGACAAGTGAGTCATTCAGTCAGTGGTGGAGTAGCCCTTGAATGAATGCATGCTGGGTGTTAGGCCTTTTGTTCAGGTGTTGGGTTGAGAGTTTTGTAGGAAGGCAGAATAATGTTGTTAATGCTCTGGCGTCAGTACCGTGATAACATTGGGTGCAAGAGGCTTTGGGGAATCAAAGGAGGCCAGAGTTATGATGACCAAGGGCGTGGACTCTGGAGCCGGGCGGCTGAAGGCCCTGTCCTGGCCCTGCCTCTTCCTGGCTGTGTAGCCTTGGGCAAAGCCTTTAACTTCTCTGGGCCGTGGTTTTCTCGTCCATAAAATGGGGATAATAATATTTTTTACTTTATGGGATTGTCATGAGAATTAAATGAGTTAATGTATGTGAAGCATAAAGAGCAGGGAGAAGCAGATGCCCATTTTACAAAGAGAAAGGCCGTTCCCGCAGGTCGGGGCCGGCAAGAACCCGGGGGGTGGGTGCGCGGTAGGCCGTGCGGCAGCAGTGCTTGGTGTCAGGTTCTCTGCCGGGAGATACAGGCGATGCCCCTTGTCGGACTGGGCTAGAATGCACGTAATGAAAGCATTTCATTATAGTAACAATTGGCATAATAAGAACTTAACAGGTAATCTCTATGCACCAGAGTAAGACGCGGAGGGAGTGCCTGAGTCCAGGCCTCGAAGTCCCTGATGTTCACAGCTGAACTGGTCGAGTTTACTCTGGTTTCTAAGTAGTTTTACCCCAGAATACCAATTTATTACCCCCCCCCCCAATCCTTCTTTCCTCTCCTCCTCTCAAATAAAAACTCCTCCCCTCTTCCTGTCCCCCTCTCTCTCTGCTTATACTTCGTGCTTCTGGAAAAAGCTGTGATAATTTAGTTACTTGGATGAGAAGGTATAGTCTTTCAATTAGGTGATTATCTAACAGGGTTCCTTTTTCACTTCACAGTCATTTTTGGAATTTACTTTGCTCAGATTAGAAATTTAGTTCCATGTTGCTGAACGTCTTCATTTAAATTACAAATATATGTAATTTGTGTGCATGTATATATATATTTATATATATATTTTCTTTTTATACCAACCTACTTCCAACAAGAATCTAAAGTAACTTGTAGGGGAAAAAATGCAGCTATGGTAGTAACAAAGTCTGTTAAAGGTAGAATGTAAAGATGAGAGCTAAGTCATACATGTTGAAGGGAAAGGAGGGAGAGAAATTACACAGAAGTCCATGCTCAGTAAATCAGCTGAAGTTGAACATAAAAACTTTGCTTTGTGCCCTGTTACAACTCTTTCATTTTAGAAGAGACACACATCCTTTATTTTCATAAGCTCTCAGAGAAGAACTTGATGGAAGTTGTATGGTGGGTGATGAAGAATCAAAACTGATTCAGCAGGGCAGTGCTATGAATTTACAGTCACGTCCCTTACTGCTCTGGGTCTATTTTCGTCTAGTCTAGGGGAAATAAGACAATTCATTCCCCACGAGCCTTTTGAATTGTAGAATTGTGTGTTTTTCTCAAGTTTCTTTGAACAGTGTTGAGAGGAAGTAGTCCCTTAACATTTGTCTCCTTAAGTTACGGAGCAGCTTCACTGTTGGGACCAGTTGATCAAACTTGTTGGTCAGACTCCTTTGCCTTTAAGGTTCTAGAAGTGGAAGTTGGGTAGGGAGGTCTTTTTTTTTTTTTTTTTTTTTTAAATCAACTCATGGAGGCTTTCAGGAAGTATTTGTTAAAAGTTAGCTAGGTATGTCACAAATGCAATTTAATAATGAAGTAGGAACAAAAGGAGAGGTAGTCATCCAAAGGAAGAGAAGCCAGGCATAAGGAGAAAACAGAAATGTGGACGGGCAGGAGAGATGAGGTGAGAACAGGGCCCCTCACCAGTTGCGCGTGCAGCCTGCAGCTGCGTAGTGTCCGTTTCAGCCACAGCACGCGGCACGTCACTGTTGGAGCTGCTGCTTGATGGCAGAACTAGTGTTTGCTGATAGTAGGAAAAAGTTTTTTTTTTTTTTTTTATGAAAACCAAGTTTTGTGGGGAGAAATTTAGGAATAAAAAGACCAGCTTTTTCAAAATACCAAGTCACTACATGTAGATGAGGTTAATAAGGGCTTGAGTTGCTGGGCTGAGTGATATTTTTTTTAAGCTTTGATCACCAGGTAATTTTTATCTTTTTTAATATTTTCCATCTCCCTTAGGAATTTCTTATTTAGTCGATGACTTGTTTATTGTTCAGACAGTTGCAAATTTACTGATTAGATTCAGCCTCGAAGTGATTTGTTTTTGTTTAAAAAAAATAGTGCTGCATACTACTGACCTTTAAGGAAACATGCGTATCCACTTTTTCCAGTTGGGTTGAAGCAGGCCCCAACTTGCTCAGAAGCAGCCATTAGTATTTCATTAAAACAATAAAAGCATTGTTTTCTGTGACATGAAATGTGTGAGCTGAAATACTGTTCCTTTGTGTGTATTTGATTTGTATTTCTCTGCATACTAATTGCTTTGAGCAAGAAGCAGTAAGTGATTTTTCTATCATCTTCCTTTGGTTGGTAATTGTGCCATCTACCCACATTTGCCCATAATGGATGTTCAGGGCTTTCAGGGTTCACTTAGCTCATTCAGGACTAATAAACTGGAGAACAGTGGCCCATCGTTGAAGGATAAAGGTAAGTCAGTGCTGAGAGGGCCTCAAACGCCGTGGTTTTGCTATAGGGATGATCTGTACAGGATCGTACTGCTCTGGCAGGGCTTATACTCAAAGAAATTTGAGTTAAGATTTAAGATGCATTTGTTCATTCAGTTGTCAGTGTGCTCCTACTGTGTGGCAGGCGCTGAGCTGGCCTATGGGAATGTAGGGGTGAATGCGTCGTGGACCTTCCCATGGGGAACTCAGTGGGGAAGGCAAGCATTCACATACAATGAAATGTGTCCACAGTGTGATCAGTGCTGGACTGAAGGTGTGGCTGTGGGGCTTAGGGGTTCAGGGTGGGAATGACTAATGCCACCTGAGAGAAATGGCAAAGACTTCACAGAGGAGATGACATTTAAATAGCATTTTTAAGGATAAGTAGGTGTTAACTAAGTTGCAAAGACATTCCAGACATATCAAGTATGGGCCTAAAATCACGAAAGGTCAGGGTGTGTTTGCGAAACAATGAGAAATTCAGAACTGCCGCCCTGTGGTGGGGAGTAGGAGAAAAGGCAGATGCAGCAAGACTGTAAAGGGCCCGAGGCAGCCTGCCCAAGAGTTAGGGGGGTGTTCTGCCTGCAACATTCTTAGAGGAGTGACAGGGAGGTAGGTGGGCTTTGTTTTGTGTGCTCTTAAGGAGACTACTGGCATGGTGGGAGAAAGACAGGACTGGGAAAAGGCTAGAGCCAGTGAAGACACTAGTAGAGTCATTATAGAAAGGACTGTGAGGATCTCAGCCGAGGCAGTGACAGTGCGGACCGAGGAAGGAGGAATCTGAGAGGCATTTGAGACAAGAACAGCACTGGTTTACTAGTCACTATGTAGTTGAGAGGAAACGAGGAGGAGTTGAGGAGAGTGCTCGGGCGCCCGTGTGCTCTCCTGCTACGAGATGGGTGGTTGGTGGGTGTTACTCTTGGAGGTAGGACTGCAGGGGACATGCAGCTTTGGAGGAGGTGATGAATCCATTTTGGAGATGTTATGGTGCTGTTAAGGTCTCCAGGTAGTCAGTCTGCAGGTTAGTCTGGAGATAGGAGATGTACGTGTTTAAAAGCTTGGTGCCCTAGTGGTCACAGTCAGGCTGAGGGTGGAGCATAATTGAAAAAAAGGGAAAAGGACAGAATCTGGATCAGGGAGTACATGGTGGTACAAGGGAGATGGAGAAAACGGTAAGGTAGGAGGCCAGTAGAGTCGTGACCTGTGAACAAGGGAGGAGAGGTTCTAGAACTGGTGATGAACAAGGTCAGATGGTTCAGAGAGTTTAAAGAGAAGATGATTGATTAAATGTGTGGGACACTAATATGACTGTAGGAGGAGCGACTACAGCTGTCAGTGAAAGCTGGTGAGGTTAAACATACTGCCAAGTAATAATTCATTTTACTGTGAGTAAGACTGAAGGAAAGATTAGTTTGGATAGTTGTTGGGGCAGTGAGAGGGGGTTGTATCCACGTGTTTGTGGGTTATCGTTAAGTAGTAGAGAGGGGCACTTCTTTCTCAGAGATTATGTGGTGGAGAATTGTGTTTTTCATTAAGTAAATCTGGAGATAGGAATATTCAAGAAGCTTGTGCTTTTGGGGTGAGGAGGAGATGAAGTCAGGACAGCAGAATAACCAGTTGAATTTGATCATTTATTTGTGCCAGGTATTTTAATATATGTTACTTTATTTGGTTTTTACCTTCCCTTCTGCAATGTATTATTATTATTATGCCCATTTTAGAGGTGAAGAAAAGAGTTCAGAGAAATTACATAACCTGTCTGAAGTTACCTACTTAATAAGTAAGTGTTGGATCCAGGTTTGGGGCTCACTTGGTCTGATTCCATCATCATTTTCACCAGGAGGTTGAGAAGGAAGTATGAAGTAGACCTGTTAAGACTTGATGTGGCCGGCCTGGAGAAAGCAGTGTTTTTCAGATAGATATGGTGAAGGGAAGAGAAGAATTGTTAAGTTGGAAAATTTCAGATTTGATCTCTTTCCCATCCCTTCATAGATGTGACTTGAAAATAGGGCTGACTGGCACTGGTAAAAGAGAAGATAAAAGTTCGTCTTCTTTCTGTGCAGCTCCAAGGCATACCCTGTTGTTACTGTAAGTCTTGGCAGGCTTCAGACTTCAGCTGAGCACCATAACCCATCTGACCAGAGAAATGGAATTTGACAGAGAACTAAAAAGATGCCATTAGTTTAGCATACTCTAGAGCCAGAATTTCAAAGAGAGCAGATAAGTTTTGTAGTAGCAAAAATAAGACCTGAAATCTGTTGGCAAGTTTCGCTCTGAGATTTCTGGGTAAATTCATGACGCTAATCATACTGCTCTTATGTTAAAAAAAATTATCATTTTATCACTGGTATTGTTTAATTACATTATTTACATTTATTGTTCATTTATATTGAAGCTTTTTATAATTTAATTGCATTCCAGCTCTCATTGCATGTGAATTGCTTTAAAACTAAGTGAGCTTTTACCTTAAAAAATGACCGAAATCCTTGTTTTAGCAGCTTGAAATACCCTCCCAGGAAGGAATCTTCTGTTTTGACACTTGACTTTCCCTGCTTCAACTCTTTAGTCTATTTTCTTCTCCATTTACTCAGCACATTTACTGAGCATCTAGTCTGTGCAATGTTCTAAGAATGGGGAATACAGTAGTGAACAAGACAAAGCTTATGTTTGAGTGAAATAGACTGTAAGTGTGTAAACACAGTAGTATGTCAAGTTGTAAACTGTGTACTAAAAAGAAAGCAGAGTAAGGAGATGGAGTATTAGAATGCTGATTTTATAGTTAGTGTGGTCAGGGACGGTCTCATTTGAGCAGACTTGATTGAGGAGAGGGAGTGAGTCAGCTGAGATACAAGGCAAGCAAACAATAAGGATGTGGTGGTATTCTGGAAGGAGCTGGAAGAAGGCCAGTGTGACTGATGGCGGGAGAGTGAGTTTCAGGAGGGGCCACATTAAGGAGGGCCTTATGGGCTGTGCTAAGCTCTGTGAACACGTAGTTAATCTAGATTTGATGCCATAATTCAGGTGTTGTATCCAGATCACTAAGTTTGGCAGTTGTTATATTTAGACTGTTG